>NC_085003.1:23057644-23117644 GCF_963854185.1 Sardina pilchardus
CTTAAACGGTTGAAAGTCCGAAACCAGACATCCCAGCTATGACTGTCCCTGCCAAAACGTCCAGGAGAGACAGGCGGACTCTCGAGAAGTGCGGCCGCTCTGCTGTGAGCCATTTGTGCTGCGTTGCGGTGAGAAAGCACATCGGCCCCGAAGTGCAAGCATTTCAACATCCAGCTAATAAATGTCAAAGACTTCCTTATCCAGGAAATGAGAAAATGAATGCGAATACCTTGGCTTTTGTTATTAAGCCCATTGTGCCGGGGACGGAGCTGGAGCTGGAGCTGGGCCTGGACTGGGCCTCACGCTGCGTACAGTACAGTACAGGGAGCACGCGGAGGTCGGACGGCAGGCACGCAGGGAGAGCCCTGGAAAGTTAGGACGAGACGCTAGAGGGATGGACACCGGTGTGTGCGTGTGTGTGTGTGCGTGCGTGTGTGTGTGTGTGTGTGTGTGTGTGTGTGTGTGTGTGTGTGTGTGTGTGTGTGTGTGTGTGTGTGTGTGTGTGTGTGTGTGTGTGTGTGTGTGTGTGTGTGTGTGTGTGTGTGTGTGTGTGTGTGTGTGAGAGAGAGAATGAGTGTGTGTGCATGCTGGCGTGTGTGTGTGTAGGGGGGTTGTACATTTGAAGTACCCATTTATGCCATTCACCTCGGTTTAAGGACGAGGGGCAGGAGGGAGGCTGAGAGCGATGGTCGTAGAGAGAAGGGGGAAGAAAGAGAGAGAGTAGAGAGAGAAAGAGAGAGAGAGAGAGTAGAGAGAGAGAGAGAGAGAGAGAGAGAGAGAGAGAGAGAGAGAGAGAGAGAGAGAGAGAGAGAGAGAGAGAGAGAGAGAGAGAGAGAGAGAGAGAGAGAGAGAGAGAGAGAGAGAGAGAGAGAGAGAGAGGAGAGTAGAGAGAGAGAGAGAGGAGAGAGAGACGTTTGACAGATGATGATGATGCCCCAGAGAGAGAGATGCGTTTTGGCAAGACTACAGTGCAGCCCCTGGTCTCATGGATCATTACACAAAAGCCTTTTGGTTGAAGTCGAGGCGGAGGGGGAGGGGAGGGGGCTAGGGGGGTGTTGGGTGGAGTGGAGTGGGGTGGGGTGGGGGGGTGGGGGTTTAAGAAGGTGTTGGAAGGACTCCCAGCCCCACGCAAGTGCACTTGTGTGTCTGAGTCTGTACCAGTGCTGTAGACGAGGAACAGGACCTGGCGGAGCCTCTCTTGGGCAACTCAATGCTCAGATTGTCAATTCAGTTTTCCTTTGAGGGTTTTTCCGGGCATGCACATACAGACACGCACACATACTCGTTCACTAAGCAATGAGTACACACACACACACATCTCATCTCATACACACAGACACACTTCATGGCCATTTTTCTATTGTCTCCCTAGAACTCTTCCCCAGAAGCGACTGAAGCAGAGGTAAGTTAAGCCCACTGCTGCACGTCCAGGTCTTTCCAGACTTGTCACTGTCTTACTTCAGTGTTGCTGACAATCTCTCCCTCTGTCAGTTCAGTTCGATTCGATTCAGTTCAGTTCAGACTTGCCTTATTAGCAGGACTGAAAACCGTGATATGGAGCCTCCTCTCACTGTCACACACAACCAGACTTATAGGGACATGCTTTCTAAGACACATGTACACCCACCCACACACACACACACACACACAACCACATGTTTTCTAAAGACACACACACACACACACACACACACACACTTATCGGGACATGTTTTCTAAAGAGTTGCTTATCAGAATACTGCAGGACACCATGCCACTGGAGCTGTGTAATTGTCTGGCTCATCATTAACAACGCGAGGCCGTCACTAATTTACAATGCCCAGACCGGTATACAAATTATGAAATTTGTTGTGCATGTGTTCAGAAAACAGCACCAGAAGACAAAGGCCACACTATAAAACATGGGGGCAATTCTTGGAAATACTGACCTTTTTAATCAAAGAAATGCATCATGTAAATTTAGAAAGATAAGGTATTGTTTACAGTTCTATATAAAATAATCAGCCTATTGATGTGATGCGTTAAGCAGTGGATGAACATATAGGCCTGTGTAGTAGATAAAATTATGGAAGAAATGCACCATGATTAAATGATATTATTATATGTCAAGTCAAGAGAAGTCACTGTATTTATATAGCACATTTAAAAACAATAGGAGTGGGTACAAAGTACGGCAGACTGCACATACAACCGTACACACAAACATAGAAGCGGAGCCCAGAGTTTGAAAGGATTGAAAGAGGGATGACCTAAAAGATAAAAACAGCATAAGATATAAAACTCAAGTTATAAGATAAAAAGATGAATTCAAGTAAAATAGGGATGAGAATAGCCAAATAAATAAGCATAATACAACAAAGTAAAACATACAAGTGTAAACAATACTAAAATGCAGTTAAGAAAATTGTTATCATATAATAGTAATCATCTGTAGTTACAGCTTTGTATAGCGGTCAATATTTAGAAAGCAGCTTCTTATGGCCTGGTCAGATTACACGATTTCAACCCGAATTTGTCGTGACCGACAAGTTTACAGCGTCGTATCCGATTTCAAATTGTCGGGCACGACTTCGAACGCGGAGTGAATCTTATAATGTGACATGCTTCACAACTTGAGATTTGTCGTTCACAACGTTCTAAAACAGCCCGACAAAAAGACTGGCTTGTCAGAAATTTGACGGGAGTCGTATGACGCGACCGATGCTTTCAGTGTATGTGGCCACTCTCCCGACCAAGACGCGGAGAGGTTTTCATGGTTCTAAAATCGTATAGTGTGACATGATAGATCGTAAACGACAATTGTGAGCGACAAAAAAATTGTATAGTCTGACCAGGCCATTAGAGAAGGAATAATGTACTGTAGGGTTAGCATCAGTCCTTCCTTATGTCTGGGTAGAATTTGTATTTTGTTTAGTTTGTGAAATGTTATATTTTGTGTGGAGTTTTTACATGGAGATTCTTATTTTGTGTAGAGTTTGTACATGGGATTTAGTATTTTGTGTAGAGTTTGTGTATGATGTAGGGTGCAGTTAAGGCTGAATGCCTCCTTTGTTTCCAGGATGCTTCTCTAGCCAGAGGAAGATGCTGTATCAGCTCACTGCAGCCCTCAAGTGTAGCGTGTGTGGAAGAGCTTCATCTCTCATCAACTCCATTGTCTCCTATATCTTCTAAAACACTTTTTTTTTTTTTTTTGTTAAACGCATTTTTCAAGATCCAGAATATAAAAAGTCAGATTTTTTATAATAATGATAATATTTTTTTTTATTTTTTTTTGTCTTCTTTGGTACCTCAGTACTTTCTTCAATATGTGCGTGATCCAGTGGTTGTGTTTTATGAAAGCATTTATGAATGCATTGCTCATGACCATTTACAACAAAAAAAATGTATTGTTTAAATTGTTTAATTTATTTTTCTAACTTGGACTTTTAGTGATTTCTAAATGATGTTAACTTTCATCTTGATACAAGAGCTGCTCACAATAGACCCTAAGGGCTCGTTAGAAGCCATACCACCAGTCCAGGGCTCCTAGGGGATCCCTGATGGTGTTCCTCCACATGATGGTGGTAGTAGTAGTAGTGGTGATGATGACTATAGTGGCATACAGATTCTTACAGTCAGCATTGGTGGTCTAAAAAGATTGCAGGTTAATGCACCTGTGTTAAAACATGGCTGACGGCATCTGTCGATAATGGCATCATGTAGCTGTGCTTGAAAGTAATGTATGCCAGTCAGCTTGCAATGAAAGTTTAAATATGCTTGATATACTTTGTACAGAAGAAAGACAGAATGTTTATCTGTGTAAATGTTGATGTCCTACAGACAGCAAAGCTGCCTTATGTCGTAGCAGTTGGTGTGAAACCTCACATCTCACCACACTGACGTTATCAAGAAAAGATGAGAAGCAACATAGATGAACCTATGTTTAGAATATTTACATCTTATTGTATATTTATGTTGAAAATTGCAATAATAATGCTACATAACTAACTAGAAATGCAATTCCAAGGAATTACCAGTGCATGAAAATGCAAAAATAGATAGATAATGTAGATATGGTTACTAAGGTGTAGCTAGGGTAAACATGGTGGTTGCATAGTTTACAGAGAGTTGATAGTGTGAAGGTAGACGTTTTAAAGATGAAACGTTCCAGTTCTAACTTAACTAATGATTTCTATTCATGTTAAAATGTTGATTAGCTAACTTAGCTAATGATTTCTAGCAGTTACGCTAAAATGCTTATTATGCTAGCAATGCTAACTTTACTAACAATGCTAACCAGGTTGATTAGCTAACTTAACCGATGATTTCTAGCAGTAGTGCTAAAAATGTTAACTATGCTAACAATGCTAAATTTGCTAACAATGCTAACCAGGTTGATTAGCTAACTTAGTTGATGATTTTTTGCAGTTATACTAAAAATGCTAACTATGCTTACAATGCTAACTATGCTAACTTGCTAGTGAGGACTTTTATTTTGAAACATTTGTTGCTAGGGTATCCATGGTGGCCACTATCAGGAAACAAGAAGTTACTGCAGTATAATCATGTTGGTTGCTATGGAAACGGTCATAAACACTTAATTTTAATGGTTGCTATGTTGGTTGCTAGGTACATGGAGGTTTCATGTAGTTGACTGGAGGCATAGTGGATGATAACTGACAGTTGGAATGGTTGAACAGTTCAATAGTTGAGTAGTTTCAATGGTTAAATGATTTAATAGTGTATTATTGCAGTGAGGACCTTTATTTTGAAACAGTTGTGGACAGAGGACGTAGTGAAACAGGATCTGTAGTCTTAATGAGATTGTATGCTTAAAGCCTGAGACAGAAGGTGCCTCTCATATAGCGTTTACGCGTCCTCTCTCGCTCCTCACTGATCTACATAAAGAATGATGGAGCGGCAACAATGGGATAGTCTAGCCCTTCTTCTATCTTTCTTTATGTAGATCATTGAGGATCGAGGAGCGAGGGAGGACATATAAACGCTGCTTGAGAGGGACCCACAGTAAATACTTTAAAAGTTGTATGTAGATAGTCTAATTAATGTTGATAGGCAGATTGTTTAATAGATATTGATTGACAGTTTAATGGGTGGATGAGTGAATGGTCTGAAGAAGATGAATGGATAGAAGGTTGGATGGAATGTGCCTTATATTCTTGTTAAGAGAGACACTGATACAGCTCTCTGAGAGTAGTTGACACAGGTGTAATCAATTTAACTGGCTAGTCAGAGTACTCTTAAAGCCTGAGACAGAGTAAATAATTTAAAAGTTGAATGTAGATAGTCTAATTAATGTTGATAGACAGAGAGTTTAATGGATGTTGATAGATTGTTTAATAGATGTTGATAGACAGTTTAATGGGTGGATGAGTGAATGGTCTGAAGAAGATGAATGGATAAAATGTTGGATGGAATGTGCCTTATATTCTTGTAGAATGGAGACACACAGCTCTCTACTGAGAGTAGTGGATACAGATACAGGTGTAATCAATTTAACTGGCTAGTCTTAAGAGAGCCAGCCTGAGACAGAGTAGATTGTTTAAAAGTTGAATGTAGAGCGTCTAATTGATGTTGATAGGCAGACTGTTTAGAATGGGTGGATGAGTGAATGGTTTGAAGAAGATGAATGGATATAAAGTTGAATGGAATTAGGAGGACTTATTTTGATACTGTTGTGCGCAGAGGATACAGGGGAACAGAATATGTAGTCTTCAGAGAGATTGTAAAGCCTGAGAGAAACTGACAGTTGGTGCCCAGGTGGCTGACCAGCTGGGGTAACATTCTAATTGCTGCCGTGATGTCATAATGAGCCATGTTAAGTCTATGGGGGAAATTGTAATAGTTTTTAACTAATAGTTTAAAAAGTATAAAAGTTACAAAGTTGAACAATACAAAGCCCACATCGCGTAAGTAAGACCTACGCGTCAAAATTTGAATGGAGTTTCTACGTTAAGCGGTTGAAGCTGAATTGCGTGCGTTAGAAGAAGAATAATAAGAAGAAGACCGAGGAAGAACAGTACAGTGCATTTTCATGCACTGTAATAATGAAGAAAATGTTTTGCTAACAATTTCTCTCTTTATACATACTATTAACAGCTGGAATGGATGTAGACACCCATTTTTAATTTGTTTTGGTCAAAGAGAAGTACCCACTTTCAGTATTCAGATATCTTGACAACATTAACATTATTAAACACAGAGAGGGGAATGTCTTACTACTGATGTAAAATATGAGATGAGAGGTTTTTCACTAACGGCAACGATATTGGTTTTCCAAAACCAAAAGAATATCTGTGACCTTTTTAAGAAACTCTTTGCCAAAAGACTGACTGAAGGAATGATTTGTAGTTTGTTCCTCCTTTCAGTAAAAAGGCATATGGCTTTACTGTGCATTAAATGCACCAAAGTGAACCATGTTTAAGCATCTGTAAGAAGATTAGTACCCACTGTAGTTCCAATGAGTTGGAATAAAAATGAATGAGTCAAGCGTTACAGCCTTTGTGTTTTTGTGGAATTTTGTGTGTGTGTGTGTGTGTGTGTGTGGGGTGTGTGTGGTGTGTGTGTGGTGTGTGTGCGCGCACAGAACCATGTCCTGGACAATGTGTTTTCCATCATCAAGTTTGTGAAACGCGTCTGTGAAGCGGTCAAAAAGCACTATCCAGTTCATACACCGAGCAGAGAGGGAGCAAGCACAATGCTAATTGCCCAGTTTTTCCATGGAGGCCGACGGCATGTGTGTAAAAGCCGCACTTCCTCCCCCACCAGTGCAGGGGTTGCAGTGTCCGGCAGAGGCAGTGGGCAGTGGGCAGCTGGCAGCGCTCGGCCCGACAGATCCCTAATCATCCCGTGAAGGAGACAGCGCAGCGTTGCCAGCAAGGGCCCTCACTCTCAGCTGTTCCGCGCTAATCCTGAAAACACTCTGCCTAGAAAACAGGCTGCCAACTCTCCTTTGCCCTTCCAAAAGTATGGCTTGGAAAGAAAAGTTTTTAAACACATTAAAGGGTTTCTCAAGAGTTGTGAAGGAGGTGAGATGCTCTGCGTTATACAATGCCTTGTACAGTACACCACTCACAGGTGACTTTGCTTTGTCATTAAATGCTGATGGATGATTAAGTGATGGGATTTGTTTGATGATGTCAGTGATGTTCTTGGCAAGCTTTGCATTTACTGCCATATTAGCTCTTGTGGTCACATAACAGAAGCTTTGTTTTGAGTTTTTGGGGGATGTGACGTCCAAATCCGTCTGTTTGTGTGTATCTACAGCATGTCAGCTACATCTCAGACATCGCTTGTGAAGAATAAAAACAGCCTGACCAGCTTAAGGTGGTTTGCTGGTTGACCAGCTTGTTAACCAGCTTGTTTGACCACCCTATGACGGTTTAGCAGCTAGACCAGCAAAAGTCTTGAAAAAACATACCTTCAGCTGGTTTATCCAAGTTACGATTGGTAATTCAGCTGCTTGTTTTGCTTGTCGCACCACCTCAATCTGGTCATTTTAATTGGTGTTGCTTGTCTACGTACATTGTTGGTTTAACTGGCCATGCCAGGTTATGTTGATTTGATTATTCTCACAAACCAGCAAGACCATCCTACACCAACAATGTCAAGTTTGGCTGGCTGGTCACACTAGCATGACCAGCTTCCTCAGATGGTCACGCCAGCATGTCCACCCGGTGGCCTAACCAGCTACATCAGCAAATACCAGCAAGAGCTGGAAGAAAACCAGATAAAACCAGTTACCAGCATAACAGCATTACAGCGTTACCAGCATTTCCAGCAGGTTTTTTTTTAGCAGGGATGTTATGCATCAGGCCTAATAATGAGTAGAGCGGGTTTGCATGCAAAGATGCTTTAGATAGCAGGTCTAAGAATACACGAGACAGGACAGCTTCAGCTCTCATCTTCCTGCAAAATTTACTTGAGTGTTGCTGCATTGGTTGTAATGACCTTATGAACTATGTATATACTTAACGTCTCAAAAAATACAGTAAGTGTTTCTCGGAAATTGCAATGGTGCAGAAACCAATGTGTGTGGGGGTTTGCATGTGAATGTAGGTATGTGTGATCTCTTTGAAGAAGCAGTTAAACTTATTATCCGTACGAGTAGCTACTGCAAGTTATTATTTACTCATTGTGTTGGAGTTTGAACAAAGAAAACATTAAAACGTCAACACTGATATAAAAAAACCAACAAAATGGGAAAAAAAACACCTGCCATTTGAAAAGGGGAATAATTTAATGGCACCATTGACCCACCTCTGATGCAATTATTCAAAGCAGGGTTAATGGGAGCCCACGGTTATTCAAAGAACAGTATGAAACCGACCACTTTCAAACCTCCAAGATTGTTATCATCCTCAAAGGAGGGAAAGCAGCGGAGCATTTCAAGTCAAGCGCGAGCCGAGTTTGTGGAAAATGTGGAGTGTCACGGCACAGGATGCTTTGTTTAGGGCACACAGCTGGAACTTTCCAGAGCAAAGTGGGGTCATGGCCTGAATCTTAGTCGTCGCTGCGAGGAAAAGACATAGCCACTCCTCTCTTCAACCCCCCCAAACTGGGAGTAGTGTTTGTGTGTGTGTGTGTGTGTGTGTGTGTGCACTTGTTGTGGATGTTTGGTTCCCAGTCACAGGAAGGGCACGCACAGGCATCCAACTCGACCACAGAGATGAGAGTAGCAGACGTGATCAGCAGCATCTGCTGTCTTTTCCAATGCTGTTTGTTTCAACCTGAACACCATGTGTCCTGTTTCACAGCAAGAGGAGGTTTAAAGTGCATCATAATCTAGAACTCCGAAGCTACAGTAACACTGCAAATTGTTGTTCACCGCACAAATGGCACATTACCAAGCCTCTAGTTCTCAGCAATCTATTAAACAAGTCTATAAGACTTACATCCATGGCCTCACTTTTCTAATTGCCACTAGGAGACATTGGCATTGGAAAACAAATGGCTGTATCCAAGGGCGCATTCATGTAAAAGAAAAAAATAACACATATCCAGCTATATTTTTGGTGTCGATTTGTTCTACTCCAGTTCAGTTGTATTAGTTTCTAAATAGCGTCTGCCAGCGGGGACAATAAAATGAGAGCGCCAAGAGACGCTTCCTCTGAAAGTAGACCAGAGTCTGAACTTAGTTCTGTGTGGAGAGAATGAGATCAAGGCATAGTCAACATGTAAGCTGACTTTTCTGGAACATTTTATCCCTTGATCATCAGGTCTAACAAAGTGTTTTGTTGTGAAAATACATGTGAAGCGCTGGATTTGGAGCATGAGCATCCTCTTTTCACCACTGGACAGAGCTGTTGGGTGATGATGGAACAGTGAAAATAATTGAGTTTTCTGACAGCCTCTATGTCAATTATATTGATGTGGAAATATTGCCTGATGAAAAATGTATAAATATCTTAACTGCTTTTAGTGTCCTCTCTCAGTACTTTCAAATCTCCTTCACATGGCCTAGACCATATGTGACCATGGCTTTCATCCATATTCATCTATGATGTTTAAGACCTCACATTCATGTTCTTTCATTATTCATATGGGCACATGACTTATTCAGCGCTCGACAGGCCTGGCACAAACGTGTTTTGACAGAATGTTCTCAGCCATTATGGCGGCCCCTACTCTGTTCTGCAGGGCACTGGTCTGTC
Source organism: Sardina pilchardus (assembly GCF_963854185.1). NCBI lineage: Eukaryota > Metazoa > Chordata > Actinopteri > Clupeiformes > Clupeidae > Sardina > Sardina pilchardus. The sequence continues at coordinate 23,067,295 of NC_085003.1, forward strand.
TTCAGCTTCTTTCCAGAGGAGCTTGCAGTTCTCAGGTCATGTTTTTTTATATATATATATATATATATATATATATATATATATATATATTCTGGGGCTTTTTGCCTTTATGTCTATCAGACAGTAGAGAGAGACAGGAAGTGAATGGGGGAGAGAGAGATGGGGTGGGATTGGGACATGACTGCAGGCCAGAATCGAACCTGGGTCCCCTTGGGCGCTGAGACCCCAGTATGGGATGGTGCTGCCGCTTGTGCCACAGGTCCTCCTCTCTGGTCGTGCTTAAAGTTGCCGCTGCGCTGACGCTCTGGCCTGAGCTGACCGCCATGGCTCCGCAGATAGACTGACATGAACTCCAACTTGGACACGGTGATCTTCACTACATATAGCACAATCGCATAAGCATTGGATATGAAAAACAGACTATTATTATAAAGGCAGAGACTATTTGCACCCGGGTGTAAATAATGAACATTACTATTTACACCCGGGTGCAAATAATCAACATTACTATTTACACCCGGGTGTAAATAGTGTAATAATCAACATTACTATTTACACCCGGGTGTAAATAGTGTAATAATCAACAATACTATTTGCACCCGATGTCTAACATCCATGTTCTCTGTCAATAGGCCTGTGTATTTACCAGCTCTACAGTAGGCCAGGCCTAATAGTTTTGAACAGTTTTTAGCTGTTTTGCCATGTCTGGGTTACTTGGAAGTGATTATACAAATATTAGGGTAATGAGTGGTCATGTGTAGCTTCATCAAAGACAAGCTACTTTAAAGAGTTGTTTTCTGAGTTGTCTTCCAGGCAGCGCTGCCACTTGACTTAAAAACACTTAATCCTACTCCTAACCTTAACCCTAACCTTAACCTAACCTTAACCCTAACCTTAACCTAACCTTAACCCTAACCTTAACCTTAACCCACGCCTAAGCGCCTTCCAGGCAGCGTTGGGGGCTCAAAGTCAAAACACAACCTTTCTAACAACTACTGAAGCCTACTTCTACTTAACTCTACTCATAACTGAAATAAAACCAGGAAATCTTTGACAGGTTCAAAAAGCACAAACTCTTATTTGCCGCGAGGTAACGTCATCTAAGAAAAAAGAAGTCATGGTGCGTACTTTGGCAGGCAAAAAAAAAAAAAATTAATCAGAGGATCGAACCTAGCACCTCGAGCATGGTAAATCTGTCACTTTACCGCTGTACTGCGCCCCGTTGAAAATGAAGGGGAGAATACTAATTATTGACTCACTTGTTGGGGTTGCTAGGTAACGGTAAACAAAACAAAAAGATCGTGTTTCTTGATTGTGCTTGCAAACGGACGGCTTTACCCGTTCACTGAATAAAGTTTGTGGAAATTTAGCACCACTTTCCCATCTCAAATATAGTTTTAATAATCCTAACTTGTTAGATTTAGGTAGGCCATCTCCTGCCAAGATGGTCCCGCTATGTTGGATAGCACGCATTTCCGGTTTGGGTGCAAATAAGAAAATGCCTCCATTCCACTATTTACACCCGGGTGCAAATAATCACTCCGTATTATAAAAGTGCATGAATTCAGTTGACCCGCGTTGGACCTTCTGTGGGATTTGGGCCTTCATTTCTTTTTTTATGCACCATGTGTTGGATGGCTTCTTAAACTTGTGCCTTGTGAAACAGTTATGGATTACATAAGGAACTGTCCATTGGTCACGGAGCCTCATTCATAATCCGGCCAAGCTCTACTACATTGCGGCTGTTAACATACAGTAACCAGATTATGGGCAAACATTAGGGGCAGTAAAAATGTGTAGACATGCACTTCCACTCTATTAAAAGACCAGACTTCTATGAAGCACGTTTTCAAAAGGCTCACATTTAGAGGTGCCAAATTTAAGAGGCCTTTGATGTTCCCTGGAGTTGCGGTTCAGTCTCTTACAGTCATCTTGATGTCATTGCCCATGTGTATGCACAGGATACATTAATATAGAAATGGTTCAAGTCTGTTCATCAGAAAACAACAGACAGAGTTGGTACTGAGCGAGAGGGCTAAGAAACTCATTGACCAAACAAGGTAATTTGAATCTGTGTTGTCATTCAGAACTGTCTCACTGTTTCTTATCTCTCTAGTATGAGCCCTGTAATCAAATCATTTGAGCTATTTCTAGATTTAGTGGACAAGGTTTGCACTTACTGTATCTTTCAATATTTAGATGTCAGTAAATACGTCTAATGCTTGTTCATTTTTCAGTTGGTAATGTATCATTATAATAGCTGCACAGTAAGTTTAAAATTGTGCACATTGTGTTTTTTTTTATTATGTGATACCCTATTAAATGAATACATGAATAATAGGTCAGGTGTCCATATATTTGTTGCTACATAATAACATTGCTATTCCACAAAAGTCCCGCGGGTTCCAATTACCAGCAGAAAACAAACAAAATTGCTGAACATGGTCAATAATAATAAAACAACAACAATAAAAACAAACCCCAAACAAGACCTTACTGTAGCCTACTGTATGTCCGAGCTTGCATTATCAGCCAGGCCCGGACAAGCTTGTTTTGTTTTGTTTTTTTTGATACTGGAACAAAAAAAAGACGCTGTTGACTAAATAGCATCCACAGTTTACAAGCCCAAAATAGATGAGAAGCTAATGAATGAGAGCGCTAGCCCAGCTCAGCTCCGGGCAGCAAGGCGGCCGCTAAGTCATCGCCATAGCTGCGGGGCCCAAGAGGCAGAGGCGGGGCTTTGACATTTACAGCATGGCTGAACAGGACACTCGGATGCAATCACATACAGTACATCATTTTTGAAAACATCTCCACTCACAGTGCCGTTCACAAGCAACGTAACGAACATATACGCAAAGCAAAGCTGTAGACGTTCATTATTTGTCCATACATATTTGTCGTATATGCCATCAATGATATCTATGCTATGCCTCACATCATGGACCACAATATGCATGAGAGCTGGCTGGAGTGACAACAGTTGTATTGGTCCACTAGCTGACTTTTGTTGCCATTGCCCAATAAACAAACAATTAATTCTCTAATTCTATGAAAGAAGCAGTGGTGGTGCTTCAAACAGGACACAGTTAGGCGATATATTTAGAATTTCAGAATCCAGTGCTAGACTGTGTAGATGCCTATAACAATATGGGCCTACCAATACATTAGATTTTTTTTACATGTTTAATGTTCAAAATCGTAAGCATTGGAAGCTTTCCTCATGTCTATTGTTTAAAAGTAGTAAGTAGAGAGACCAGTTCTCTGGTCCATTAATGTGGTTCATACAAGTGGTATGAATTGCATAAAAAGGGGGAGGGGGGCAGAAAGAGTGAAAGAGAGAAGGCAAGTTCCATCATCTGAAGACCAAGATCAAAACCTTGCCAGGGCAATTGCGAGGAGGCTGCGATGATGAAAGAGCACCCATGAGAGGGTTGTGCTACTGTAGGCGAGCACCCAGGCAGGCTGAGAGGGGAAAGCCATCAAGGAGCGATATCTGACCACCACGGGCCTCACACCCAGGCAGGCTGAGAGGGGAACGCCATCAAGGAGCCATATCTGACCACCACGGGCCTCAGCCTCACACCCACCAGATCCATTTGGAGCGCCAGAATTCAGGAAAGCTGATTGGTTATCCCTATGGTAACGCAATGCGCCTTGCCTCACCTCACCTTGGGCTGCTCGCCTCTGCATCTCCCTCAGAACACAGAGGACCTCAGTGGCAAGCGCCCAGACTCAGCAGTCAGCACTCAGTAGAGGATCCCAGTGCCCGGTAACAGTCCCAGGTTGAGGCCCAGATGACAGGGCCTAAGGGAGACAGCTTTTGATGCAGCGGCTGAAGCCACTCATGCAAAGCTTTTCCACTGAAACAGCTTTGAGCAACCTAATACGATGTGCTATAAGAGTTCATTAAAGGTGCAGTCAGCGATTTTTTTACACAATTTCAAGCAATTTTCATTCAGCAATCACACAAGCTGCCCATTCTGAGAGCAAACTGTAAACAAAAAACTGGTCTCTGTAGGCATCCTGTCCCAGGTGCATACAGTCAGGCTACTCCACAACAAGAGAGAATTCCCCCTGTATTCCCACCAACTTGGTCTACCATAACTTCCCAACTCTGCACCGTATTCCATTAACTGCATGACAGTAGGACATTTACAATTTTATCAAAATCAACTTAATGCACAACTATAGGAACACAGACCCTTTGTTTGAGCAGGAGAGAGAATAACAGTGCACACCCGCAGTAACTACAGAAGTTGTAGGCTAGGCTTGTAAGGACGAGGGGTTATAGGCTAGAAGTTGTGGGGACGTATCGAAACATTCATTTCTGCAGGCGTCCCTGGCCTGATCCCCTAACAAAAATTAAACGTTTTCCCATCTAGTGGGAAGGTAAGGGTGAGCTACCTCTTTGGCGTGTTTTGTTTAGTCTTTGGTTCAAATATAATGTCCATTGTTTTGGACCAAAGTGTCTACTAATACATTTAAAACATAAACACAAACAAATGAGACTGCCTGCCCTACTGACTGTACCTTTAAGGGCTGTTCCAATCAAGGAAGGGAGCACTGGATGTAGCAGGAAATATTTAGCTAAATGCAGGACAGCATTGGATCCTGAAGGTTTTCAGAGAACACAAAAACCCTTAGGTCAGATTAGGTAAACATTTTTTAGGAAAGACCTCTGTGAAGAGTGTCTAACTTAATAAAAGTAAACACACAAAAAACAATACTTAACACAAATCATGAATCTAATGTATTGTGGAGTTTTTTCTGTCCATGCCTTATGACTAGCTACAGTACTAGCTGCTAACCATTAATAATCTCAGTAGGGTACAGTAGTACATGCCTAATGAAAGCATTACATGGCTAATGCCTGCTAACAGTTAATAACCTCAAAACATTCCTAATGAAAGCATCACATGGCTAATGCCTGCTAACAGTTAAAAACGTCAATGCATTCCTAATGAAAGCATCACATGGCTAATGCCTGTAATTCCTTGCGGTTGTTCCTCCCTTTCACCCTGCACCAGCGGTTAAGTCGAGGCTCAGGGAGGCTTCCAGAGGAGGCACGGTGGTGTTTTCCTCCAGTAAGCTCTTCAAGTGAACAACATGACATGAGGCAGGAGCACAGTAGGCCTACTGCTCCGTCGTTTGCTGAAAGCGTGTCATTTAGTTTTCTTTTCAAAAGCACTCCCTGGCATGCATCGCCTCATTGTATCTGGTAGAGAACATCTAAGCACAACATAATCCAACATAAGCAAGGTCTAATCTCTCGTATCCCTCTCAGGGTATGGAGTAGAGCACGGAAATGCATCAGTCTCTCGTCTCGATCTTCTCTGACCTGACTCCAGCTTGCTGTAAATGTCTCTAACATAAATATCTGTCAGCCCAGTCAGTGGTGATGCATAGGTGTGTTGGTTAATGGTACTGTGCCAAACTGTGAGCTTTACATTTATATTGTGTGTGCATGAGCAGGGCCAGATTATACTGGGTACTGACTGAGAGTGTGTGTGTGTGTGTGTGTGTGTGTGTGTGTGTGTGTGTGTGTGTGTGTGTGTGTGTGTACTTAAAGTCTTACTGCTAGCATCGTTCTCCCTCAGAGATGATGGGTAGGCTACTTGGTGGCCCTATCGTGAAAAGATGACACCACCCTGTCATCATGATTCCCTCCTGGACATTTTCGGTCATTAATCCCCATCATGCCGGGCAGAGGTGGAAAAGTCCAGCTTCAGAAAGTAAAAGTCCTACAACATATCTGTGCCAACCACCAAAGAAGCGCAGGGCACCTCTATCCCCTCCCCCTCCCTGTTCAGAATGATCTCTTAATCAGCAACAACAAGGTCATATTCTCAGACGGCACGTAGCACGGAATGTGCAGTGGGAAATTCTGATGGCAGCAGCAGGGAACAAATCATTGACTTTGATTTGCTTTTGGGTAAATTACAGCACTAAAACCGCTCTTGCAGCATTTGACACTGTTGATCACAACATATTACTACACAAATTAGAACTCTGGGTTGGATTTACAGGTATCAACTGGCTCAAACTGTACCTCAACACCAACGTCCTGGTGTTCCCCAGGGGTTGGTCTTGGGGCTACTATTATTCAACCTCTATATGCTCTCACTTGGACAAATCATCAAAAATAAATTGATTTCATATTATAGCAATGCAGATGACACCCAAATGTACTAATCTCTGTCACAAAGTCAGTATGGTTCCCTTGAATCTCTTTGTCAATGTATTGACCAAATCAACAATTGGCTGTCTCAAAGGACAAAAGGAAGAAAGACTTAAAGGTCTGACACAAAAGGGTTCAAAGCAAAGGATAATGTTAAACATCTTGATGTATCAATAGATCTAAATCCACATTAAACCAATCAGCCTTTTACCACCTCAAAAACTAACCAAACTTAAAGGGCTGATGTCAAAACATGATTTAGAAAAACTCATTAATGCCTTCGAAAGCACTACTGCTTGTTTATAAATCAGTAAATGGAGCAGGACCAAAATACTTATCAGACATGCTTCAGCAGTAAACACCTTCTCGACCTCAGGTCTCAGAAAAAAAACCTGTTAGTAAAACCTGCTGTTAGAACTAAACATGGGAGAGCAGCTTTTAGCTGCTATGTGGTTCAGCTCTGGAACCAACTTTCAGGTTACATCAAAATGACACCAACTGTAGCCGGATTTAAATCTAAAATGAAGACCAAGCTGTTCTCAGATGCCTTCTGCTAACTTGCAAATTCTGAATCTGTCTGTAAATTATTCTGCCTTGTTTTTTGTTGTTGTCTCTTTAATTATTCTTTATTACATCCGCCGAGGAGGTTATGTTTTCATCGGGATTTGTCTGTTTGTCTGTCTGTTTGTTTCTTTGTTTGTTTGTCTGTTCGCAAGATAACTCAAAAAGTTATGGATGGATTTTGATGAAAATTTCAGCAAAGGTCTGAAATGACCCAAGGAAGAAACGATGAGATGGGAGTGATCCGTATCACTGTCTGGATCCAGGAAGCGGTTGTGTTTTTGCTAGGCGGGCGGAGCGTTTTCTAGTTTTTAAATGAACTTGACATGAGAGACAGAGAGAGAGAGTGTGTGTGTGTGTGTGTGTGTGTGTGTGTGTGTGTGTGTGTGTGTGTGTGTGTGTGTGTGCATGTGAGACAATATCATTTGCCTTATACTTAAGCCCTGAGGAGAAGGTCAGGCTCTAGACAATGAGAAAGCAGAGCTCCTGCGCCAGAAAGGCGGATATTTCCAGAACAGCAACAGATGCAGATTTCCTTGTCAGAGTGAGTAACGGTGAGTAATTCTTGCTCAGGAGGAATGAGATCCCACCCATTATCTTATGTTCTCGTCTGAGAGAGGCCTGGAGGTCCCTCCAGCACCATACTTTTTCAACTACTGGGTCTCTGATGTAGCATTTCGTTTCCCTTAGTGAGCCACTCAAAACAGGTATGTGAGTAGAAGTAACTGAACTTCATCCCTAATAGCTCATTACAAGTATTTCCTACTGACGTCATGTTGATGTTAGGCTGATGTAATCTCTCTGTGCTGTAACTCTGTTCAGTGGCTCTGGACGGTGATTTCTTTTTTTTTTTTTTTTACAACCCCTTTTCTTTCTTTATTTTTTTGGTTTTAATCTCTAACTCACTACGGGCCTCTGTGTAAGATTGGGGTACTGTGGACTGAACATTTCCCTATGGGCACAATAAAGTACCTAAAGAAATATTTACTAAATAACCATAAAAATATGCTTTTTTTATGTGAGGATAAGATACAATTAGGGAATGTTAAATATCATTGCCAAGAGGATTTTAGTTAATCTAGTTTCAAATGTATAATTTTTTACAAGCTTGGACTGTATACTTGCTTCACACTTGCAGTTTGGTCCTTGTGATGATGCAGTGGTTTCCATCAGGAGATAGAGAACTGATTATTATGTAAGTTAATAGGCCTTGAGTCACAAAACAAACAGGGGACTGGACCCAAGTGCAGAACAACTGAGGTTTAATACCCACCAAAGACTTAACACAAATAAAAGCTTTGCACGATGGTAGTAACAAAAAACACAAAAGATCAGGCAACTGTAAAAACTGAGAAGTTCATAGATAACAAAATGGTCAAGTTCCAAAATGCACACAATCCTCCTACACAAATCATTCTACAGCAAAAGACAAAACAGGCTTTAAATAAGGACATGAACCAACAGTCATACAGTACATAACCACCAACTTAGCAACAGTCAACAGGTGTGGGAGATGGAGTTGATTGGACAAACACCGACAAACTCTAGCCATGCATAACCACTGTCCATGTTCCACATGACTGTCTCTCCCCTGAGTCACCCTGAGATGGAATTATAAATTAACAAACTTGGAGGACCATTAATAGCTCAGACTATAGACATTGTGCTGTGATTTAAAGAAGACCCAGTCGGTAAATGTATTGTAGATAGAGGCCTGTGGTAAACATGCAACCTCCTAGTCCTCCTCTCTGAATCAGCCATTGCTTGTCTTAGTCATTTATATACTGTATAATATACTGTTCAACAAATGAACCGTTTGGACTGATTAGATAAAGCATTTTGATGTTTTTCTCATGAACTCTCAGCATCCTTAAGCCTATAAAGCATTCCATAGTTGTAACAGTAGCTAGATCTTTTCTTTTTTCTTCCAAAGACTCCTGTGTTGACAGAAGGTGATCTACATAGGCGTACATAGACGAGTTAACTCTGCACCATATTTTATGTTTGTGAGATGGAACACCTATTTCAAAAAGCTACTTGTCTTGTGAAGATGGCCGTTTAGTGTACTGTACATGTACAGAAGAGAGATCGAGGAGACATGGGTTCCTGAGCTCTGTGAGGAACAACACGTCGCTCAGAACAAGCAACACGGTCCCCACACTCCCGCGAGGGGCAGGTTACGCGGCTCCTGCGCTCACAGCGGGAGCTGACGCGCGAGCGAGCGCCCCGTCCCGTCCTGGGTCAGAGCCCTGCTGGGTTATTAATGTGGCATTTGTGGGTGCGCTGCCGGGGCTCCTGTCTCGAGCTGTTCTCGTTTTCATGGCGCTCCCTCTGTTGTCGTTGGCTCATAATTGATGAGCGGGGTGAATAAGAGATGAGCCCGAGTGCGTGGGCAGTGACGCAGGCGGCAGCGGCATCAGCGGGCACGAGCAGCGGAGGCGGCGGGCGGACTGACGCTCTCTTCCTGACCGGCTGTCTGGCCGGCTGATCCGCAGGGCGGGAGGCTCATCATGCTCATGTAGTTTCACATCTCCGGTGAAAAGGACTCGCCGGCGATTTTATACCTGCCTGATATATTTTATATAGTACTGTATCTGCCAGACGTTCGCCTCTCGCTGCCCACGCCTCCCGAGGTGCATGGGGGCAGTTGGAGGGCACAGTAGTGGTGAATGATCGTGAGGGGACGTGCATGGGGGCAGTTGGAGGGCACAGTAGTGGTGAATGATCGTGAGGGGACGTGTATCAATGCTGTGCCACAGAACACTGAAGATTGAAGAAAGCTTTCAATCCGACATGAACCCACATTTTGTCCATTAACACCTCACACTTTTTCCCCCTCCTGTTCTTCTTGACAACCCCCCCACACACACACACAAACACACACACACACACACACACACACACACACACACACACACACACACACACACACACACATTATATCTCGAAGTGCATTATGTCAGGATAGGTTAGGAACCAGTAGGGAACGCACTGACTTACAGGCTAGACTTCAGTGATGTCACTTCCTGTGGCTAATTGGTAAACACATACTTGCACTGGCATCCTGGTTTGGTTATTGAGGTCAGGCCTGCTGCAGGAGCAGAGGGCTGGGAAGCATGGTTGACTGACTGGTTGCAATGAGAGCCGGACAAACTAAGATACCCTCATTTTGCTGACTTTGTTTGCAGCATCACTACCTATAAAAGACAACTGAATGACAAAGGAAAACTGATGGTTGCGCTGGCCGCAGTGTACATTTGGTTAGAGATCCTAGTGACCTCTCACTGGGCTCTGCCATGCTGAAACACACACACACAAACACACACACACACACACACACACACACACACACACACACACAGTAGGTCCTACTTTCATGCATTTCCATCAGGTACTGAGTAGGACTAGTGGGTAGGATTGTAATAATAATAATATATACTTTTTTGATCCCATGAGGGAAATTCAGTTCTCTGCATTTAACCCAATTTAACCGAATTAGTGAACACACAGCACACACACAGTGAGGTGAATCACACAACCCAGAGCAGTGAGCTGCCTGCCCAACCAGCGGCGCTCGGGGAACAGTGAGGGGTTAGGTGCCTTGCTCAAGGGCACTTCAGCCGTGGTGGACTGGTCGGGGATCGAACCGGCAACCCTCCGGTTACAAGCCCGATGCGCTAACCAGTACACCACGGCTGCCTACTAGTATGTGTTTTCTGTTTATTCTTATTTACGTTGCAAATTGCGGGAGGTGTTTAGTTTTAGTTTTAGTAACATACTCTTACTCTATATCCATACCAACATCTGGCATGTCTGCATTAGAACAATTATTGTGTGTGCTACCTGAACAACATTTTACATAAACATTACAATGTAAACAGTAAAAGTGTTTGGGTACGGGTTCAGTCATTGCAGTATGTGTGAAAGATGTGTTTGGGGTAAGGGTCCAGCCATCGCATTATATGTAGGCTAGATCATTTAGTGGTCCTGTTATTTTATCATCAACATTTTTTTATTCAGGGAGAAATTGACTGAGCATCAAGCTCTTTTAAAGCAATGTCCTGAGTTTACAAAACGTATGGATGGAGGCTCAGGCCTAAGGCTCTCACCTCTGATGTCAAAAGTTAATTGATGTCATAAAGAATGCCTAACAATAGGAATCCTATCAAGCCATGGTACAAGTAACGTAAACATCATGAGGTATACAGTATTTATAGGCCTATAGTGCATTCTTCACGCACAAATTGTAACACAAATCTCTTAACACATTGAAAATGAAAACATAACAAACAATAAAGCACAACAAAGTTAGATTAGTCCATTGGTTAAATTTAGCCAGATGAAAAATGTCCATAGACAATGATAACTGCGTGAAGTTGAACAGGGTTGAATTCTGACTGGAATAACACTGGCATAGCTCAGGATCGTGGTCTTTCGCTGGTTTTGAAAACAATTGAAAACAAACACACTCATATCTTCTTCATGAGATATTTTAAAATTTAAAACTACAAGCTATCCCAGCTGTTTCTATTTTAACGCAACATCAGACCGAAATAGAAAACGGGGCAAACAAAAATACAACAGAGCAATGCCAGCGCTCTGCCGATGTTCTGATTCGTCAGGGATATTACAGGTTGTTACCACTGTAATGGCATCCCCTGGCTGGAGTTATCCAAGAACAGATGGAAATTCAACCCCTATATCTTTTTGTGCAGTCATTTTAATTAAGGGCCATCACCTTTGCTCCCACGACTGGCATTTCTACACATACTTCTACAATCTGACAATGCTGAGGGGAAAAATGTATATATATTATATGGGCCCTGCATGCACAGATGAGGGAAATGAAACGAAAATAAAATTCAGAAATCTATGAAGTTAACCTCTGTGGGTAAGACAGACTTGGTGCATTCATCTTCCAGTTTCACTGAATATATTACTGACTGAGCTTAGAGGAAAGCCAGGCCTTTCTCATGGAGATTGGGAATATTAATGATCCTCAAAGGTTGGGACAAAAAAAATCTTGGTAGAATTGGAACTGCTTTGAGTTTGGTTGATACAGGCATCCACAGAGATGTTAGATATTTTTCGTCTCTCTCTCTCTCTCTGCCTCTTTCTTTCTCTCCTGCTCTCTATGGCTCTTTCTCTCTCTCCCCATCCGCTAGCCTACTTTAAATATCCTCTGTCTGGGGCCTTCTGGGAGTTGTCTGGTTTGGGTGGATTTCTTTATTCAAGCAGTCAGCGGTTGAGGCACATTTCAGAGAGGATGATAGTTACGTATCAATTTCAAATGAATTTCAGAACTTGTTGACGGAAGGGCTTGTGTCGATGCTCAGCTCACAGTACTTCTGGACATGGATGGACTGAATGTGATGCAGATGAAAGAATGTAAACCAACAAAATAACGCTGCAGACATGTAGGGACAAACGGTAACAGGAGTGGCACTGTTGACAGAGGAGCCATTGCCCATTCTTATACTGTATAATAACACCTGCTGTGTAAATAAATATCTGATAAGTTACCTTGGTTCCGTACTTGAGGTACAGTATTACCTCACACACATCATTGTTTATTCTAAAAGGGATGATGAGCCAATCAGCATTCCAGCGCGTTGTGTAGTCAGTTGTGAGTCAGTGACTCCCCATGAATCAGTGACCAAGTTCAGACTGGTCATAGATACTGTAGGTCATAGGTCAAGTGCTCAGAAATACAGATAAACAGCCCCATGCCCCAGAACAGTAGATGGATGTGCCTACACTGCATGTAGATCTGTTCATAACTGTGTGCCAGAACTTGGTTCTTCTCACTTCTCATCCTAATTAGTTTAATATTCATTGAAGATATGCTATTGAAATGTGTAACACCAGACCAACTCTCAAATCTCAACTGAGACTGAATGCATCTGGGGACCTTTCATTCACTTCAAAAGGGCTTAACCAGCAGTGAAATTTAACTTACATTGCCACATTAAACTCTTACCAAATCTTTTTGTAACAATAGCCACAATCTTTCTTGAAACAATTGCAGTTGTTTACTCAATGCCACAGAAAATAAATGTTATTTACAGTTTTTCTCGATCGCTTTAATGCTTGCACCAACTCTGACATCACATTGTCAAAACAGTTCAAGCACATGTTTAAACAGAATCACTTTGACCAAAATGACACATGTTGCTTGCAAAAGACTGTAACACTCTCGAGACATTTAAAACACGCAACAAAAGACAATTTTCAAACAACACAACTTATTGTCAAATTACTGTTTGCTTTCAATCAGTCATTACATTACACACTGCACAACAAAATGCTACACGTAAATACAGTTCTGAAATTGAGCCTTCAGTTTCAGCCTTCATTTTTGCTGTCTGTGCCATTTCTATTTCATTTTTAAATGGAAATGAAATGTATTCATTCCTCCCAAGACCTCTCATTGTCAATCAGTTGACATTAAGATGTATTGATCTGTTTTTTTGGGGGGGTGTTTTTGCAGTGATATTTATTTCATCATTTTACAGACAGCAGCTCATAGCGATTGCATGCTCTAGTTCCTTGCTCATACAGGTTCATTGAAATATCACCCTAGTTTGTTTTGCATTGTTTGAGCTTTCAATATTTAATTTGTGCTTGTTACACATGTATGAGGTCAAAAGCTAGCAGGGTCTCCATACTCTACTCACTGGTAGAATGTAACTCCCACTGAACTATAAACTCAGTTGACAAAACATTACTAGTATGCAACAAGACCACCTAAGGCACCACATTTGTCTGGGTGTGCGGGTAATTCCCAACCAGCCCCCCTAATCATCCCCCAGTGTAATTGGCTCATTCACTCTCTCACTCTCCTCATGCATTCTGGTGCATAATGGTGGCCATGCATCACTTAGGTGGGTGCTACACAATGGTGGTGGTTAGTGAGGCTCCCCGTTTTCGAGAAAAGCACTATAGAAATGTAACTTGTTGTTGTTGCTGTTGTTGTTGTTGTTGTTGTGCAGGTTAAGTAAGATGACTAAAATGTGGATCACAATTAAAGGTTGCACAGCGGGCCTGAAACTGAAGCCCATGAATAAATCAGGATCTACAGTAGGTTATCGATCGATTCACACGGAGCATCCAGAGGACGTGCAGCAGTGAGTCTGGAGAATCATTGTCGTGTGTACCGGGACTGGGAGTCTAGAAAATCATTTTCAAATGCACTGGGAGTCTGGAGAGTCATGTCCACATGCACTGGGAGTTTCATTAAGAGGTTCGGAGAACTGGATGGAAACGGTGGTACAACCAGCTTCTACTAGCTACAGCGCTACACTCATGGGGGCATGTACGTGAGCTCCCATGTCCACATGCACTGGGAGTTTCATTAAGAGGTTCAGAGAACTGGATGGAAACGGTGGTAAAAACCAGCTTCTACTAGCTACAGCGCTACACTCATGGGGGCATGTACGTGAGCTCCCATGTCCACATGCACTGGGAGCTTCATTAAAGACACTCAGTGGTTCATTACAGGTCCATTAGGAGATGTCATCTCAGGGGCCAGCCCAACCTTAAGAGCCAATGTCAATTAGAGCAAAGTGCCTAACATAGTGCCTAACAGTGATTTCCAAACTGCCTCCACTGCTGAGACAATGCCCCCACAGGTGGTTGATATTTTCGATCATTCGACACAATGTTGCTCTTATAACTGGACGGAATAGGTAAAGCCAGCTACAGCGCTATACACTGGGGGCATGTACGTGAGCTTCCATGTTCATGCCCCCAGAGTGTAGCGCTGTTACTGGCCGGCTGTTTTAGCTGCTGGAGCGAACAACTTGGTTTTTTGGGGGGGGTTTTGTCATACCTGCAGTACTTGGTGATCTCGAGAAATGGCGATCTATGTGAAAAATCACCAGATTTCTCCTTTAACGAAATATTAATCTTTCTTTCTTTCCTTCTCTTTGTCTATCTGTGTTCTTCTTTTTCTCTCTGTAACAGTATTTTCTGTTCCTTTAACAGCACCTGCACCAGACTTAATGATCCCAGTAGAACATCGCCGCGACCATCAGACTTTGAGAGATTGGCCTGTCTGTTTTTCTCATCACATGCTCCCAAGCAGGCGCAGACATTCCCACATTCCCACACTGCCCCACTCCGGGGGAGAGCCGAGAGGGTCTGGACAGGGGAGAGTAGGGGAAGCAGGGTCCCTGACCACTCGCTAAAGCCGCACGGGGACCAGGAGCAGCTCTCCTCTCTGCCAAACGGCTTCACACCGAAGGCACGAAAGGGAAAAAAAAGAACCATGTCCGACCAAGGCAGTCAGTGACCACCCACCCACCCACCCCCGCCCCCGATTTCCCCCCGCATTAATAATGCCCTGTAAATGACGACATATGGAAGGATGTGGCCGACACTAATACACTGGCATGACCACACAAAGATCTCGCTCTGTCAGAGAGAGAGAAAGAGAGAGACAGAGAGGGAGAGATGGAGGGAGGGAGACTTCTTGGATGGGGCTTTCCTGCTGAAGCCCAGTGCCACTCCATGGGTGCCTCTCATTTGGTCTTTTATACACCCTCCCTTCCTTCCTCGATCCTCATCCTCACTGATCTAGATAAAGAATGATGGGGCGACAACAATGGGATAGTCTATCCAGATCAGTGGGAACGCCCCTCGAGGTCTGAGCATCGAGGATCGAGGAGAGAGTTTGAGAGCCACTCCATGCAGGAGTGACGGGATTTATACGGCAGAGTCCAGGGGTCACAGGGTCAAAGGGCACGAGTGCATCAAAGTCCGAGTAATGGCTGCTGTGGGGTCGGCGCAGGTCTGGACGAGCGAGATGAAAAAGGCTCTCTGTGTCATTGACACACTTTCTTTTGGAGTCAGAGGAGGAGGAGGAGGAGGAGAGCGATGTTTCGGCTGAGTCGGCTGTTTCCTCCAATCTCTCTGATGACTCCCAGATGTTTAATAAAGCGAGGAAGAGGACTACTTTGCCATTAGCCACGCTTTCTCTATCCTTTCTTTTCTCTGTCCCTGGCTCTATCTCTTTTTGTCTTTCTCTATCCTCTCTTTTCCTGGCCCCTGCCTCTCTTTCTTTTTTATCTTTCTTTTGTTTCTCTCTTTCTTTCTCTTTGCCTCTCTATGTATCTGGTTAGATTCCTCAATTTTCTTTCTCTTAGTACTGAGTCTTTATCCCTCTTTCTCTCAGTCTTTTTGTCTTTCTTTCTTCATCTCTCTCTCTCTCTTATTTTGACTCCCTCTGTCTTTCACAGTATTCCCTCATTTCTCTTTCTTAACCAGGCCTTCACCCCAGCCTCCCTCTGCAGATTAGCCCTTATCTCTCCCTCTCTGTCTCTCTCCCTCTCCTTCTCTCTCTCCCCTGGCTGTCACTCTCTTTCCTTCTCTCTCCTGCTGTCTCTCTCTCTCCTTCGTTCTCCCTCTTTGTTTCTCTCTCTCTCCTTCTCTCCCTTTCTGTCTCTCCCTCTGTCTCTGTCTCTCTCCCTTTGTCTCTCTCTCTCCTTTGCTCTCACTCTCTCTCTCTCTCTCTCTCTCTCTCTCCCTGTCTCTGTTTTTCCCTCCAGGCTTCACACCTCTGCTCCTCTGCTGACCCTCGGCGTCAGATCGTAATCGCCTCCACTAAAATAAATACAGCTCCTGCTCCGGCCCTCACTCTCCGCCTCCCTGGAGCGAGTGGAGGCTTGTCCTTCAGCACTCTGGCTAATGGAGCCAGCTTCCTGCTCCAGTCATGTTTCACAGTGCAGTTGTGTGATCATGAAACCTAAAGATAAACGCCCGAGCTGATACCGCAGGGACAGCTACCGTGGATGGCTGGAGGGGAGAGCCAACTGAGAGCAGATCCAGGTCTGGATTGGAGCGATATGCAGCATCAGGTTAGCACATTAAAGCTATTTCTGTCTTTTATAGCACATTCTAGCACATTAAAGCAATTTCTGTCTTTATCCCTATCTTTACCTTATCCCTTTTTTTGTTTATTTGATTGTTTAGGTCCTATTTTATTTAATCAGCGATGAACCCGTTTTCCCCGAGCGAGTGCTTGGCTACAGTATGCTTCCTCTCCTCCTCTAGCTGCTGAGAACTCTGGGTGACCCCCTCCACCACTCTCCAGGGACTCCCAAACACTGACTTCACTCCAGTGAATGAAAACAACGTGCTTAATGAGAGGCTCGTAGACAGGGGTGGGTTTCGTTAGTACCACCCCCCTTCCACACACACACACACACACACACACACACACACACACACACATTCACAACACTTACAACATTTGTTTGGGTTTAGATCGGGGTGGAGGAAATTGAATGTCATTTTTCAGTGGTTGTTCCATGAGTCAACATGGGTTTTGCTAAGTGATGTCTGACAGTGATTGTGTTCTCAGCTTTCTTCCGGTTGACCACTTCTTCTTGCATGCAAGGACCTCCAGGAGACCCTGTTTAGAGAACATGGAATGTGGTGTCCACCCCATCTAAACATTTCAAATGGACTGCATTTTACATAATGCTTTTCTTCTCTGAGCACTCTAAGCACTTTTCAGTTTCAAGTTCATGGTTACAGTTTCCTGACATTCTCCCATTCACATACACACTCATACACTGATGGCGGAGGCTTGACGATGCCACACCATCCCCACTCACAACTGTGACAACAACACCTCTGCGTTAAAACAGAAAGGACTGAAAACAAAAACAGAAATTGTGATGCTCCATGTTATGTTATGGTTTCCTTTATGTGTTGTACAACTCAAAAAGAACCATTCACACCAGTCCTTTGCAGAGAGAGATTAGCAACAGGGCCACATTAGCCTCTCTGTTTCTGTCTGATCCATTTTGCACTCTCCGCATTCTCTAAAATGGAAGTTAGCATCTCTTAGCTGAGGAATTTCAAGGACAACAACCTGTCCATTGCTGCTGATATAGACATGTAGTCTTCTAGGGGCATCAGGGCTGCCTGGGGTCCTCCAACCGGCCTCAATCCTTACTCTGTGGGTGCATCTCATTTGGTCTTTTATACATCCTCCCTTCCTTCCTCGGTCCTCGTCCTCACCGATTTACATAAAGAATGATGGGGCGGCAACAATGGGATAGTCTATCCAGTGTTAGTTATAGATCAGTGGGAATGAGCCTGGAGGACAGAGCATCGAGGATCAAGGAGGGATGTTGAGAGAGGCCCAGTGTCCCTGTAAATGTTTGGTAGGTGATGGCATGTCACACATCCTCGATCTTCTCCCTGTCAGATGAGGATATGGTAATTTGAGAATACTGTACCTGCTCAGTAAATTCTGAATTGCTTTAGAGGGGGCTTTGAGCCTGATTGGTTTTACCTCCAGATCTCTGTTTCTTGAGGTCTGACTTTCTGGAGGCATGCATGACTGTAAAGATGCCCCCAAAGTGTAGCACTGTAACTGTCTGGCTATTCTAGCTGTTAGCTATAGTAGGTTACTTCAACTTGACCTAGGTAGCACAATTTTTCTTCCATACCGACAGTACCTGGTGACCTCGAGAATAAAGAGATCTGTGTGAACAATTGCTGGAAGTCTCCTTTAAGGATAAAATCTGGCAACTAGAGATCCAGATGAGTGTTAATTAGTCCCGAGTGTTGCGATGTTAGAGCGTGCACAACACAGATGGATTCTGTGAGATGCATCAATACGTCTAGTTCCCTTCAGCATGTCTGATCCCTGCTCTTATGGGAGTGAAAATCAGTCTTTAGTGTCCAATAAAGCCAGTCAAAGCTGCAGTCATGGTCTGGAGGCTGTGACGACAATCAATGAATCCACACTCATCAACTTGTCCACTATTGACATAGCAGTTCTTGGCAGGCGACAAGATAGGGACAGTCATCTACTGTAGTTGCACATTCCCACTTAAACATACAGGAACGGGGACTTATGATATCAAGTTTAATGTTCAGTCACAAGCATGGATAGTTTCAAACCATGTCATTCGTACTGCCATGTTTATTCTATTAATTCTATTCATTTTAATTCAACTTTTTTTTTTATTATTTTTTAAAAAAAAGCTAATTTTAAATTTTGCTAAACTATCAGCATCAGCCCTTCGCTTCAGACACGCCTAATGCATGTGAATACGTGCTAAACTATCAGCATAATTTTGCTATCAGCATCACCCCTTTGCTTAAGACACACTTAATGCGTGTGAGTACGTGCTAAACTATTAGCAGACTGTGTGTCTTACCAGGGCGCAGTCTTGGAGGAGAAATCAATGTGTCCTCCCTAGACTTCTTGTACCGTAGTGTGCCGAGATTAAATGCCACTTGTCTGTACTAATGGGGCATAATGAGGACCTCTCTACTTTAGTAGTGTGTTTACTGGCTCCCCCCAAATAAATACCATCGCTGTTCAGATTGACCTGGAGGTTTATAGACTCTTTCCCTGAATCGACTCCCTTTATGACGGTACACTTTCTCAGAACCCTCTTCCTTTCTCTACAGCATTATCCAGTTGGTCTCTCTATTTCATCCGTCCATATTCTTCTCTCTCTCTCCCTCTCTCCCTCTCTCTCTCTCCACTCCCTGTTAGTCTCCTTATCTCCCTCCATTCCCCACCACTCATTAAAAAGCCCATTCTCTGATGAGCGTCTCAAGTCCACTGGCCCTAATCCCACTGTAAATGGTCTCCAGCATCCTGCAGGCATTTCTGTGTTGTGCGAGCGTGACGCACGGCCCTGCTGTGTGTGAGAGATAGCAGGCCCGGACCGAGCCATGACGTCCGGGGTTATCTCTCCTGCTCTCCGCAGCCTGGAGCTCCAGCCACTGATGTGCCAGTCAGGGCAACCTGACTACCAGGCCACGTGTGTGTGTGTGTGTGTGTGTGTGGGTGTGGGTGTGGGTGTGGGTGTGTGTTTGTGTGTGTGTGTGTGTGTGGGTGTGGGTGTGGGTGTGTGTGTGTGTGTGTGTGTGTGTGTGTGTGTGTGTGTGTGTGTGTGTGTGAGAGCAGCTGGGACCCATCTCTCCAGCCTGTACGTCACAAGCCAAAAAAAAAAAAAACTGTCAAACATGATTTGAGCCGCTTGACCTTGTGTGATGGCCGAATGTTGGGGAGGGGCTGTTGCAATTGTTTGAACATGCCTGAGATCCATCCCTCTTTCAGCACTATTGAAATGGGACTTCTATGCATTCCAGTGCACACTCGATTACATTGGTTGAACTAAATAGCACATATCCACAGATATCATCAACCCACTGCTAAAAATCTGACTTTTCCCACAAACATGTTTAAAGATATAGTATGCATCATGTACTGTATGTATTGACAAACTTCTGTACTGTCACTGCTGTAGATCACAGTTGTAGGATATACTGTAGCTGTGTACCGCAAAATACTGTTCAGACTTAGAAGGCTGTGTGCTTGGCGAACAAATTACTGGATGTTTAAAGATAGATTAATTTATAGATGCTAGGTGCACTCCATTTGTAATTCAATTCACACCAATAGTAGTTTCAAATGTCCAGAGTTCTCGCGAGAACACAATTTATATTGTGTCTGCAAGATACTCTGGCCACGAGCAATGATGCACGTTACGTTTAACCCAACCATCGGGGGGGGTAACAATCAAATTGGTGTATCTGATATGGGCCAAAAGCGAGCTAAACTCATGACGACAACGCTGCATTGTTCAAACTCAGTACTCATTGGTTGTAGTGTTATCCGATTGCATTGAAGTCCGGAATCAGTCAGAGTAAACACTGGTCGTACTGTTATCCAATTGCGCGCAGTGAGACGCTTGGTGCCTCCCCTCGAGTTGGGCCATTACGTTATTCATGGCCAGACAATTTTTATTTTTTTTTTAACTGGATCAATTTAACTCCATGAAATCATACTGAAGCTACTTCAAGCTGAACTTGTCACTCAAAATACCCCTTTCTTTATTGGTTGTTTATTGCCATCAGCGAGGCAGTGAGTCATCAAATAGCCTTCTACAGTATGTTAATTTTGTCAAAAAAAAATTGCTAAATCTGCATATGAAATTGAATAAGCATAATTCTCCCACAGCAGGAAGCTGAAATGTGAGTCCGTCCAGTGTGTCCCAGGAAAAAGCATGTTTATACCGCATTTGTATTTTGTGCCTGATGGGAAGAGTAGTATGACTGAAGCTGTGACTGAGACATGGAAAAAAAGTAGCAAAAATTCTTTGAAGTGGAAAAATGGGCACACACACACACACGCACACACACACACAGTTCAGAGGATTTTTTGGAGTGGGAGGAGAGGACACCAGAGCAGGCTGCACAGCACAAGCGGAGACTGCACACACACACACACACACACACACACACACACACACGCACGCACACACGCACAAACACACACGCTCTCCCCACTCAGGCTTTCATTAATTCCAGATCCAATCACTGGCGCCAAAAGCACAGCCGCCAAATCTTAGAAGTGCCACGGTGTTTTGGGTAGAGACAGCCAGGGCTCTGCAGAACACAGCTTCTCTCTCCGCTTGTCTCTCTCTAAAGAGGCCGCACTGGCACAGGCTGGCCGGGCACAGGCCTGAATGGCGTTGTTGGTGTGTGACTGCTGTGGCTGTTTGGTGGCAACCGCCAGTCACTCCCAGTGCCCAAGCTAGAATAGAATAGAATAGAATAGAATATATACTTTATTGATCCCGTGAGGGAAATTCAGTTCTCCAGCGGCGCTCGGGGAGCAGTGAGGGGTTACAGTAGGTGCCTTGCTCAAGGGCACTTCAGCCATGGTGGACTGGTCGGGGATTGAACCGGCAACCCTCCGGTTACAAGCCCGGTGCGCTAACCAGTACACCACGGCTGCCCCTCACCTGAACCTGAAGCTGACCTCACCTGAAGGCTACTGCTGCGCTCGAACTGACCTTAGCCAAGAGGTGTTCGAATTCTTTCTGTTTTTTTTTTGAGGTTGACTTTCTGCCACCACATGCCAACAAGTGTGTGTGTGTGTGTGTGTGTGTTTGTGTGTGCGCGCGCATGTGCATGTGTGTGTATAAGTGATTGAGTGTGTCACAGCCTCCTGGTCAGGATGACACATTAATCCTCCACACCTTCCAATTTAAGCATTTATGTAAGTGTTGCGAACTATCCAAATCACCGTCTCCAAGTCTCATTTTCTGTGATTTCGATCCACCACAGTCACCTCAAACTAAAACACCTTGGTTGTCAGGATTTGGAAAACCTCAGAGCAGTCACATCATGGTCCAGTTTTCATCGATATTTAACTGGGTTTGTTTGAAAGGAAAAATAGCAGTGTTTCTTGGATTCTGTTTAGTAGTCCTCTTCAGTTGTTGGAGGTAGACTCTCAGTTGGTTTTGGAAAACCTTCTCTCACCTTCACTGATCATGTTCTGCAGCTAAAAATACCTCTAAGCACATTGGCCACACCTTAGAATTCCCAACACTTTTACCTGAACTTTGATGGTTATTTTAGGTGTATTTAAAAATCTATTTGTTCTGTTCCTCAAAATGTAACATTCAGATTGCATGTATTGCTTTGCAATATCATGTACTCTAATATGCATATAATTGTAATATATGTATATAATATAATATAATATAATATATGTAATTACACCAGTTATTGGAACCATAAACCCTAATATATATATATGCAGTTTATTAAATAATAATAATATTGTCTCTCATGCATTTGTATGATTCTCTTTCCTGTTCCTGCATTTGCATATTGGCAGGAAATGTGTGATTTCAGACTCCCAGTGCCCCTCATGGGGACACACCAGCCTCAACACAATGGCGTTACACTTCTCCGCTGTTCTTTGATGGCTCCAGGGATTGTGGGGAATTATATTCGCGCTATAACAAATGCAAATGTGGAAGTCACTGAAACGGAGAGACTTCAAAGACAAGTGAACTTGTGAGATCTTGTTTGATGTTTGGGGGCTCCTCCTTCCTTGAGAGTTCACTACACAAGATGGTGAGTCATGGCCGGGCTTCACTTCCTCAGGTTCACACAGCTTAAGGAAACAAAAACCTCCATTTTGTACACTCCAGCAACCAACAACCCAATATCTAGTTTTACGCAGTTTGACTAATACTGTCCAAGAAATGTAATATACAGTAGGCAGACTACTGAACATGCAGATGTGCAACTATACGGTTATTTTTCAAGCTAGCATTCTGTTGTGTCTACAAATTTATCTCATTTAAGGGCCACTTAAGTGTTTGCAGAATGGAGTCACAGAGGGATAAAATGTGGTCTAGCATGTGAAAGTAGTGTTATGAGTCAAAGATAGAAAAACATGGGCTACTACTTCAGTCAGTCTCGGGAGTCATGATGCATAATGAAAAACACTGGCAAGATTTTAGCGCTGAAGCATCACAGAGAGCTTTCATCTGAACTTCCATAGCACAAAATGAATTAGCTCTCAACTCCTGGTCTAAGTTTGATAAAGAGAAAAGAGGGGAGATTAAAAACCAGAAGGGAGAGAGAGAGGAAAAGGAAGAGAGAGAGACAGAGAGGGTGTATGTGTGTGTGTGTGTGTGTGTGAGAGAGAGAGAGACAGAGAGAGAGAGAAAGAGAAAGACGGTGAATGTGGGAGAGAGAGAGAGTGTGTTGTGTGTGCATATGTGTGTGAGAGAGAGAGAGAGAGAGAGAGAAAGACAGAGTGTGTGGGAGAGAGAGTGTGTGTTCATGTGTGAGTGTATGTGTGTGTGTGTGTGTGTGTGTGTGTGACGGAGAGCGAGCAGGGATCGTGCCCTCTCTTCACATCAAATGGGTTGCTTACAGTGCTTGAGCAGACATATCAAAGGGGTCAGTGAGCAGTTCAGAAAGCCTTTAAACGCCCCTTCCAGCTCTGGGCCATTTGAGGTTCAGCTCCGGGCCATTTGAGGTCCAGAGCGACGGAGATCAGCCATGTGCGCTCGCTCCGTTTCCCCGGCTCGGCCTCGTCATCTGCATGAACACGGTCATCAACGTGCCGCATGCAAACATTAGAGCACATGTAAACATCGTCAGGGCAAATCATGCATCTGTTTACCTATTCAAGCACAATGACCCAGAGCAGAGCTAGTCGAAGTCACGTGGCCTCAATATTTCCATTTAGTTTCCATGTAATTAAGAACAAAAATCATCACACTTGATCTTGATCCAGATAGCCATTCTTTTTTACATGCTATAGGTTACAGACTCCCGTGGTACAGTAGACTTTTAACAGGACCAATGAAAGCCCATCAAATCATTCTGAAGCTACTTTAAGCTGGATGTTCATGCTCTATTTTATGGAATGAAGATTAGACCTTTGTCTAATGCCAAATAATCTTGGTCTCTGTAGCATGGATTATCAGGAGCTTACTCCTTTATATCGCTTTCAGAGCGCATCAGAAGCAAGGACATAGAATAATGTTCAGCTTCAGCACTGCCATGGAGTTCTGTCTTCAAGTAAAAATGTCCCATTGAGAACATGCTGGTGGAGTCATGCAGATGCGTTGTGCCACGCAGATGGATTCAAAGGACGAAGAGATATCTCCAGATAAATAGATAGATAGATAGATAGATAGATAGATACTTTATTGATCCCCAAGGGGAAATTCAAGGAAGACATCTTCCCTTATCAGCTATTTGGAGATATTGACGTCTACTGCGTCTCCTCCTTATTAAGCAGAAACTCCACGACAATGGCCCATATCATATTTACAGTATCAGGGTTTGATAACGAATAAACACCTGTGTCCTTGAGTAACCTCTGTAAGGTGGGGAAAGCACCTAGTGAGGACAAGGAAAATCAGAGAGACCTTCCTTGTGTTTGTAGTGATGATAGCAGGACATGACACAGTACAGTAACAGGACATGATAGTGTACACTCTGTGCCCCTTATCTTCTCTCCAACACTAAATACTGTTAGTCTATAGGCCAATAAAAGCACTAAGTTGCACATAAACCTTTGAATGATCATAATCATAATGACCTTTGAATTTTGATACTGATAGCCGACGATTGGTTATCTTAAGACGGCTTCAGGGGAACTCATCTCAATCATCTGAGTTGAGTAAGGTTTGCAAGTGATGCAACAGAAGAAAGGGTATTTATTAGTCTGTGTGGCCTCCAACCTGGACCAGGACTGACTCTGCAGTAGAAGCTGTCAGGCCAGTGGCAAGGTCAGATGAACAGCACGTTTGACTGGACTATTGTCTTGTTTATTGGGCCTTCTCAGCTGCTGCACCCACTCTCCTTTCCCTGATCACATCAAACAAACACCCTACCATCCTTCAAACAGGCCTTCAAAACCTACCTCTTCAAACTTGCCTTTTCCTGTTAATTGACTTGATCCTAGCTTTTCCTTTCTCATGGTCTACCTCTCTAGTTTTGTCTTCTGCTTTGTCCATGTACCTGTGTATCTGTTTATTCAACCTTGTCCGTGCACCTGTGTGTTGTCTGTATTCATTTATCTATGTGAAAACTGTGAAGTGTCTTTGAGAGTCTTGAAAAGCCCTATACAAGTTAAATGTGTTATTACTATTATTATCATTATTACGACTATTATCATCATCTATGTATTGTCAGTCCTGGTAGAGACAGCATCAGTCGGAACCAAACTTATTGTATGTGCTACTTGGTCAAATTAAAGTAAGTAAAGTAAAGTAAGTAAGTAAAGTAACTTGGTCAAATTAACCTGATTCTGATGACAAGAACTCACTGTCCAACATGAACTAGTCTTCAGTTGATGGGGAGTCTGTGAGATAGATACATACAGTAAGATGGCCAAAGGATTTTTTTGCTGGTACAGTACGTGTTACATGCTCCCTCTCACAAGGATGTCAGGGAATAGGAATATTGCACCATATGCACAGCATAAAGGTCGCCTTGGTTTCAGAAGTGAACCGTGGCAGTTGACCGAATACTGGAATAATGGAATGCTACCACGGTATGGACCGAACCTGTCCTTTTATTTTGAAATCATGAACACTTATCAACCACTTGTCAATTATTATGTGGCCAGAATCTCCAATCTCCATCTCCAGTCTGGGATACTGACAGGACAGCCTAAGTAAGTTCTTTACCCGCCGTGTGTGTATGGCCGTAGATACTCCCATGTGTGTCCTTGTGAACGTGTTTGTAACTGTGAAAGTGCTTTGCAGAGCCTCAGCATAGCAGCTCACAGGGGACCGTGTGTGTGTGTGTGTGTGTGTGTGTGTGTGTGTGTGTGTGTGTGTGTGTGTGTGTGTGTGTGTGTGTGTGTGTGTGTGTGTGTGTGTGGCTGTGTGTGTGTGTGTGTGTGTGTGTGTGTGTGTGTGTGCGTGTGGCTGTGTGTGAAGCGTGTCACAGCTGCACACTGTCACTTTCCAGTAACATCAGAGGAGGCTGCTCTTGGATCTCGGGGAGCGTCCTTCCCTTCAGTGGAGCTCGTACAGCATGTCAGCGGTCCAGCGGCCGGTCACCTGAACTGCTTTCTCTCATCTGTTGCAGGGATGCCCGGTAACGAGCAGGATGCCCGGTAACGGCCGGCCACCTCTCTCTCATCTGTTGTAGGGATGCCCGGTAACGGTCAGCCGGGACCTAATGGGACGAGCTGAGGGCTGAGTCCGACCCGCCGCGGAAACCTGCTGTCAAGTGACCCCAAGTTGATACATCATATTCAAACTGACTCATGTTTATCAATCAACAAATTTGTTTCGGGAAAATTAGCCAGATTTCCTAAGTCTTTCTTTCTAAGTCTTGCCATGGTTGTGGACCTGCTGAGGAGTGTTTAATTGGTGACTGATTTCTGCCTCCTCCTCCAAACAGCGGCCAGCGGAGAAGACCAGGTGGTGGTGATACATACTACGTCCTCATTAGACAGCTTAAACACGTGTGGCCACCAAAGCCATTCACAACTTCCTCTGGTTCGTCTCTGCTCAGCCTGCTGCACATTTCCTCTTTTTTTCTATATTTTATTGCTGGGGACTTGTGAGGGCAAAAACCCTTACTGTGATTACAAAAAACACCTTGCGAGACCGACCTACTGGAAAGATTCCCAAACTTCCTAATGGTCTGCCTGCCCGAGGATTCCAGTGAGATATCTGTGTGTGTGTGTGTGTGTGTGTTTACACTAGATACCAGGAACACAATAATGAAACCATAACGTTGTAGCCCCTTTTTTCCCTCTCTGTTTCTCCCTCTGTCGCCCTGCCGTGCCAT
Source organism: Sardina pilchardus (assembly GCF_963854185.1). NCBI lineage: Eukaryota > Metazoa > Chordata > Actinopteri > Clupeiformes > Clupeidae > Sardina > Sardina pilchardus. Next base: position 23,094,143 of record NC_085003.1, read on the forward strand.
CATCGTAACGGCATCTCACTGTCTAGGTCATACTCCTATTGATTATGGCTGTGTCCTTCTGCTGAAGTGTCAGGGACTATTGAAGTGTGCATGGGGCAAATCTGTGGTCCGCGGCCAACACACTGAGTGCTGTGCAGCCAAATGCACAGTGACCTAGAATGACCTCTAGTGCCCCTCCAAAGAGGCTCACTGAAATGATATCATCGTGTGCCGTGGCATTGACTGGCCTTTGCCTGATTCAACCCACCACAGTGGACATGGTGCTATTTGGTCATTTCTCTAGTTGTTTTAGCCCTAATTTCTCAACCCACTACAGTGGACATGGTGCTATTTGGTCATTCCTCTAGTTGTTTTAGCCCTAATTTCTCAACCCACTACAGTGGACATGGTGCTATTTGGTCATTTCTCTAGTTGTTTTAAACCTAATTTCTCAACTCACTACAGTGGACATGGTGCTGTTTGGTCATTTCTCTTGTTGTTTTAGCCCTAATTTCTCAATCCACTACAGTGGACATGGTGCTGGTTGGTTATTTCTCTAGTTGTTTTAGCCCTAATTTCTCAACCCACTACAGTGAACTTGGTGCTATTTGGTCATTTCTCTAGTTGTTTTAGCCCTACTTTCTCAACCCACTGCAGTGAACTTGGTGCTATTTGGTAATTTCTCCATTTGTTTTGGATTTCATCCAGTAGATACAGTATATAAACAGTCCCAGCTGTTTGTTTAGAATCGACATCTATAGCTACATTTCAGATGTAATGTGAGAGAGTACAGTATGTGCTGCAGATACAGTAGACCAGGGAGGCTGCAACTGCAGTCCATCTTGGGCAGGTCAAGAAAGTGTACAGTTGCAGGTCACATTGGTAAAATGGGTGCTTGATCACCTCACAGCTATGTTGACATACAGTATTAACTTCTTGCTGTTGACTGAAGTCTTTTTTGTTTGCGGATTACAGTAATTGTTTTCTTTTTACGGTCAAACTGCTCAGACTCACTAGAAAGTAACTTTCCGTAACTCCTCACCCTATGTATGCAGACATTTACAGAAAAAATAGAATATTAGGGTTAGCCAGTGATACACCATGTACTGAACTCATGACACCACAGACTCTGAATGACGTCAGAAAAGATAAGCAACATTTCACAAGCCACAGCGAGCCAGCGCTATAACTCTTCCCCTTCTGTTTTAGTGTTTCTGTTTCAACTGGCTGCTGTCCCGCCGACTCCACCAGGGAGCTGGCCAGTGTGTGCGCACAGCACACTATGAACCTTAGATCCGCCGGCTCGTTTTTTTTGTTTTTTTTGTTTTGTTTATCAGAAAAGGAAGTGAGGTCACTAAATCCCTACAATGCTGCGCTATCAGCACTGACTTCAGAAGGAGAAAATGATTAAGGCCTCGGAGTAGCTTTACGACTGTGTTCATCATGATGCATTCACAGGCCTGATAAGTGCTTCATGCTAACAGGTGCGGTATGGGAACTACTCGGCTCCTGGAACCCTGACTGAGAATTTTTATGGCTTTATGGTCAGTGGCTGTCTACAGAACTGGGTTGTATTCCTCTTGTTGGTTTTAACTCAACACCTTTTTTTTTGTTGTTTATGGTGGATGAGAAGTTTACCAGCAGCACATCTCAAATGAAAGAGGTAGTGGAGAGCTTTGTCATATAGTAAGTGATGACATGAGAGGTCAAGTACTTCTTTACCATAGTCATCATTTACTTCTCTTCCCCTTGTAATGGTGGAAATGACGCAAGCAAGAACACCAAGTTCATGAGCCTTCCTTCCTGATCCTGACAGTGATGTTCTGTCTTTTGCAGTTTCCCAAACTGGGAAATCCTCTTACAGCACGATCTCCTGTTACAGCATGATACTGCAAAAAACAGTGGCAACTTGGTTCATGTAAGGACCCTCTTCATGCTGCACAGCACTTCTCATGACATTTGAGTTTGTTAGCAAGCACAAATGTACAGTTTAGAACATGCCCTCATAGCACAGAGCTTATACTGTAAGTACTTTGGCTGCTTTAGCCGCCAGCCGGCTAACTCGCGTCAGACAGCACGGATTGTTTTCACCTTCATTTTGACCAACAGTATTCCGTGAACATGACCAACTGAGCTCCGTGTCAAAATTGGACGGATTTCTCCTTTAACACCTCATATCACTTGAAGAGCCCCTTGTTAACAGTTCCAATATACAGACTGCTTAGTCGGATCTCAATCATGCCTGAAATGCAGAAACCATGGAAAGAGCACAGAAGGGAAAAAAAGCTCTGGTAATTCATGCTTGGTTGTGCCAAGCCCAAGACAGCCCAGATCCTCTCTCTAGAAACTGCAGTGTGTGAACACTGTAAACCATAGCACTCTTTCCACACACTTAGAAAGAGGGATGGACACATAAATCTTGTGTTACATGACTGTTAAACAACTGCAGATTCCTGGAGGCATGTGCCTTGAGAAACATGCGACCACAAGCATGCCATAATAATGGGTGAGTTGCCGATGATTGTCTGTCAGTGTATTGGTTTGGGTTCAGGCCGCGATGATGACATTAACACTCTAAGAATGTCTGCCGACCCCTCACTTAGCAACTAGTCAGATCTTCTGTTTCCTGTTTCAGTTTCTCCCTTTGCTCAGAGCTGTGTTATGCATGGTACGAAAACCACTTTCTGTGTTTGGTTGCACACAGCAAGATTATCTACGGCGGCTTCTGGAGACTTTCGTACCTTAAGTTCATTTTGTTTCAGCAAGAGATACAACTGTGGGGGTATTGGAAACGGCAAGTGAAATCATCATCTGTTTCCAGTTTTCAATATGACACACTGAACCAGTACATTGTTCTACAGAATCTCTGAGTAATATCACCCAGGCCTACTGTATTACTGGGATGAAATTCAGAATGCAGTGTTGAATATGTCCTCTCAGAATGTGCTGACAGGACTGAAACCCATTTCATACTGTATTCAGAGTATTCAGTAGTCAAAATAGAGGAGAGGTAGGAAGAGAGTGGGTTTCATTTTGAGAAATATAATTCCAGAAGGCATAAATATAAAACTGCCACCTTTCGTCTAACTTTAACTTTGAACAGCTTTTAACATTATATCCTAAAATGTCTCTGCAGGTTATTGGGGTATTTGATGCATATACCTAGGTATTTGATGCATATACCTAAGGTTTATCCAATCATTATTGTCTATAAGTCCATGACTTGTGGCAGGACACTGAAATGATGAAATTAGCAAGGTAAAAATGACTGATATGACTTGTTGACTAAACCTTAATTTGACTGACCTACATAACTGGTGCTGGCTAGATATACATGAAATCTGGCTGGAGATTTCATGGTGCCATGCCATACAGCTATACCCATTGATTGACACGGATGGGCTAGCTAAAAAAAACATCTGAAGTCTTGTACGACTGTACGACGATCTGTCAGCCACCTAGCACGTCAAAACCATCAATCACCCGCAAAACACAGATGTTGTACACATTTTCTGTATACAAATTTTCTGTACATCTAGCCAGCACCAGTTATAGCCTACAGGTCATGTGAAAAAAGATGTAAAAGCGACCTCCAAGCACATGGGTTTCAACGTTGCCACAATGTTGCGGTTATGCCTAGCTGCTAGCTAGTAGCAGATTTAGTGAGGGTTAGAGTCACATTCAGCTCTGGGCTATACAGTATGCCATTAGTTTATAGGACAGGTTTATGCGCAACCTAAAAACTAAGACTCTAAAACAATGACATTGACATACCCAATACATTTTAGACCAAAATATTGAGCTGTCATTCAGTGCTTTTGCGTCTATGTGAATGCATCTTTGGGATAGTGGGTACATTGACAATGTGGCTTTGAGAGCACATGTTTGGCATGGTGATGTGTGTCAGACTGCATTGATCTTCCCTTTAGGGCAGCTGGACAATGCTGAGTTATGGGTGCAGAGTGGTGTCGCTGGATGCCACAGGACCAGTTCAACTGTTATGAGAAAAATAAACAAGACCTAATTGAGACCTCTAAATCTCCCAGCTAAGAGTGGAGTTGTCCAGCTACAGATATTATAAATATTTATTTTAAAAAAAAAATGTGTTTTATCAAATGGTGTGCTGCTTGTTTAGAATGTCAGATCAGTATGATATGCTTCTAAAAATTAATAATGATGATAATAATAATAATAATAATTATATTATTATATTATAAGTTCACTTTACTTAACTAATACTTCCTTTGCTTCTGAAAGCAATGGAAGTATCCAACAGGCAAAACACCACACTTGACCCGGAGTGCTGAAAGCATTGTAGCACAGGTGTCAGGTGTACGGCACAACTGAATATTCTATAATATAAACATTTCACTTTCACTTCTTGAAATATTGTGATATTCTACAGTGACATAATTTCTCATTTCTATACATGACTAAAATACATGTTCTTACCTGCTAAGTGTTTCAAATAAGAGCATTTTTGACAATATATAGAGTCAGATTGATCTAAGTTGATCAGATACAGGGTCATATCAGATACAATTAGGAACATGATGCTTATAAGCAAGCCCTCTGCCGCAGCGTTGTGTGTTGTTGCCATGCGCCTGTGCTGTACACAAGCAGTGCTCCCTGGTCTTTAATGTTTGCCGGTACACCAGCTGGGGCAATACTACTACGGTACCTACTTCTCTATTGTATTCAGACAAATTTCAAACAAACTCAGTATTTAGACACTCAGAACCAGCCAACACCATGATTTTAAACATTACTGTATAATGTTCAAAAGACTATAACTTCGGCATGATCAGTTAATTATACTGTACAGATGCTGTACACACAAAGCATTTCCTATTGGATTGTGCTCCTCAGTCCCATTCCCACTGGTACGAATCCGTAAGACATATAAATGCTAGCTGTCCGATCCCCTGTCCGTCTGGAACTACTTCTTGTGCTTGCAACATCTGAGCTTGTCGGGGGAGAAATATAACAATATAACAGAACACATAAGCGCAAAAAAGCACTACCTTCCCAGTTATTCCTGAGTTGCAACCTTGAGTACAAACAGATGTCTGTGCAAATGACCCAGAATAAAGGTGTGCATAACTACAAGACCACACAATAACAGAGCACGGCTGTAAGGCACACAATCGTTGGTGTTGCCTCCTGTCTGTAAGACATTACAAGGAGAAGCCTGGAGGTCTTTTTTATGCTTTATAATAAGTTTGTTCTTGGTGAACTAGATTCATTCTATTCTATTCTATTCTATTCCGTTCTACTCCTGTCACACCATGACTTGTGTTGATATGTTCTTTTGAATGTCAGTAAGATTTTGATATTTCCAGATAGGAAATATTTCCTGTTTTTTTGCATATCAATTTGCTGTGCAAGTTTAAATGAGCAGTTGTAGACCTTTTTCTGCTCCTCTGACATAGTCCCTGGTCTCTTTTGTCCCTTACGTATCCCTTACATATTCCAGTGCCAGCCACAATTCAAATGTTAATATTTTCTGAAACGTGCTTTGAGTTGTCTGAGAGAGTTAGTACGTCAGGGCATATCAGACCTGTCACTGAGCCATGAAATGCCAGAAAGCTACATGGCGAATGAGTCAGCTAGTCAGTCTTTCTGTGAAATGAGTCAGAGGGCTTGCACCCCTAAGAGGCACTGTGATGTGCACAAACAGCTTCATCATGGCTGCGTTACCCAGGCTCACCTCATCTGAGGAGGTTTTCTGTGCTTCACTGGCCTCTTGAAACCTGAGGATTACTATGGACTTGCATTACAGCATGCGTAAAGATGAAACATGTAAAGAGCAAATACAGAAAATATTTTGAACAAACAAACAAAAATTAGACTGCTGTCGCTGATTAATTGTTGGCATTAAGTCTTATGATATTACTAAGGTGTGAGCAGGTCTCGAATCTGCTGTAGTTGAACTCACTACATGGTAGACTTCAGCAACACTCTTTGCACACAGCATCTGAAACTACTGTTGTTACAATGAGATTTTATCAGTAAGCTCCACGGACATTGGTTGTGTCTGTTACGAAACAGAAAGGGGGGCTGCCCTAATGGCTTAAACTGTAATGACCCCGTCACAGATGTAAGCAATTTTACAGAATACATTTACTTACTATGTTAAAAAGCCTTCAATTTCACCTTCCCTGGCACAGCCTCTCTGAGACGGAGCCAGGAATGTCCTACTCAAACCAGCCAGAAAACTGATCTGAACTGAACTGGTTCAAGACTTCATCCAATTTTATGGAAACTTTCTCTTCAGTTATAAGGAACTGTAGTTGCGTGTCACCAAATTGCCCTCCTTATCTCCTTAAAACGGCAAGAGCGGAAAAAAAAAAGATTTGGAAACAAATCTAATCTTAAAATGGAAAAATCAATTGTTTCAATATTCGTGGTTAAGTCTAATTTGCTACTCCATTAAGTCAAAGAGATGCTGGAAAACGTTCAGCAATGACATCAGAAGTGACAAACACCAATAAGCCTCTCTGTGCTGCTTTTCTGCCCAAGAAAGTAGGAGGAAAGGGAGGAGGACTGTTGGAAGATCTCTGTGGAATGAAATTCACAAAGTCTAGTCATAACAGACATCAAAACGATGCTTGGAGAACATGTTGGCAAAGGCCATCAATAAAGCAGATGAGGATACAGTGTTGCTTTACCACGTCCACTCATGTCTTGCTGTTAGCTGCAGTCTCTTTCATCTGTTTTTGTAGCAGTAATATGGAGGATAATCATGTATATTCGTCTTTTCAGAACTGGTAGCCAGCATCAACTTTTTAAGACTTTTTGGTACGTCTTAACAATATCGCAAGCATGCAGAAGGAAATATAATGTATCTGTATGTTTGCACTGGTGAATCACACAATGGTAGTGTTGCGTCACAGGCAGCCGTGAGAGTACTGTGCGTACTGCCAAATTGGTTTTATTCAAAAGTATCCTCATAGTTTTCTGTCTTGTGCCTCCACCTACCTCTGGCAGCTTAGTTAGCCTCCTAGACAAGCATATCCATTTGATCTCCGTATTCCCCAGTCTGCCGTCAGGACTGCTTGAAGTTACTTGTGGAAGGGAGAGAACCCAGTTGCATTATTTAAAAACACTCCTCGTCCTGATGACATGTCTTTTCATGCTTTAATATATGTGCATTTGCCGTCTCTGCTGCTTCTGCGGGCTCTGTGCTGCACTATTTCACACTATTTCTTCATTTGTTTGTATTGGTCAGAGATAGGGGCAGCGAAGATGGAGAATCTACTTTATTTACAACTCTAGATTTACTTAGAAATGTGGAGCATTGTCTCGGTGTAATTGCTGTCACAAGTAGAAAGGAAATATACCTTTTTCAATAATGCAGTGAGCTCTCAGACAGCATAATCCTTTTCAGATGTGATAGTTTCTGGCAGTTGTCTGAATTCATTTTCCTGGAAAACCTTTCTAATGCTATTTCAATTCCTCGCCATGATACAGAGGGCCAGGCAGAGCTGTCGCAAGAAACAAGGCAAGAGGGTGGACCGGAGATGTGCCTTTCTCCATTCTTCCTGACTATCTCAGAGACATCTGCTTAAAAGTGTTTCTGATTAGAGTGCACTAATCACAATACGATAAAGCTAGAAAGATACTCTATTTGTTTTCTGTATAGACAGTATTTCTTATCATAGTGCAATGACATTCGAACTATTGCAAACACCAGCAGCACTCTTATTTAATTTTATTTTTGCTTTCAATTCAATTTGTCTTTTCAAAAACAATTTAAAAAAAACAAAAAAAAACAAGGTCCAGGCCTCAGTAACCTCAAAGCTGGTTAGTGTGTGTGTGTGTGTGTGTGTGTGTGTGTGTGTGTGTGTGTGTGTGTGTGTGTGTGTGTGTGTGTGTGTCTGTGTGTGTGTGTGTGTGTGTGTGTGTCTGTGTGTGTGTGTCTGTGTGTGTGTGTGTGTGTGTGTGTGTGTGTGCGCGTGAGGGTGGGATGTTAAAACTTTAAAGCGATGCCATTTTAGTTGTTTAATTATTGAGTACTCTTGGCAAACCCTGAACATGTTGTGCATAATGCAATCCTTCAAAAATATTTCAGCACTGTATACCTGAGAATCCCACTTATTCTCACTCTACATATTAATAATAAGAAAGTCCCAGACATATGAACCTCATAAACATATACAGTGCAAAGACATTTCAAAAGGCTGGGTCATAAGGATAAACTGTCGATGGATAAAAAAATATATATATTTTTACCCACTTTACTTTATCTGCTAGAGATATGACAGGAACCGGGTTTATAACTTACTTTTGATCATCTATTCCTCTCTTATGCTATAAGATACATATATATTTTTTTAAACACATATTTATATTAATATTTATTAAACAGGAGAGAGATGATGCAAACCAGTTTGTTAAATAAATAACATCTGTGATCAGTGAATAGGATGATGTAAGCTGTGAGACATACGACTTAATTGCATTTCTGATTGTAGCCTAAACTTGAGAATATGAGTCATAATTCAAACAATACACAGCAGAAACCAAAGGTTGTGTCATGTTATCATGTGGTTAGAAAATTAGAAAAACACATGGGATATTTAGTAAGAAGCTTAAAGTTGCACAAGTTGCTTCTGAAAATGCACAAGTCAAAAAGTAAAAGCAGGTAAATTGCAATACAGTACCCTGCCATAATGCTTATAAGTGATAGTCAGTACCTTTGGCTTGATTTGACCATGGGAATGCCACAAACACAAGCCACCTTTGATGATCACTATTAAACTCTGATCTGAAAGTGATCCATTTCAGAGGTGGTGGCATATACATGTAGACCCACTTAAGAACATCTCTGCCTGTAATTGTACACTAATGAAAGAAAATATGTTTGGAGAAGCTTTTAAAGACAAGCGAGAAAGAGACTGTATTTGCCTTGTAAGGACAATGGACGGCTGTTTACAACTGTCTAGCGGTTTGTTTTACTTTTATAGACACCTCTGACATCAATCTGTCCTTGGCACAACAAAATACACATTTCTCCCAGTTTAACTGCAAAACACCCACGTAATTCAGAGAGAGGAGTGCTGGCTTATCTTAACAGAGTGCATTGTTAACGTGCTGTGTGTTTTGTGACTCTTTAAGTGCTTCTTAAATGTTACTTCATCTGGGATCAATTACAAAGGTGCGCTTTCTGCTCAAAGAGTAGCCTACCTCAAAGCATACTACAACTTTAATCTAATATATAGCAAAAAGAATGTATGCATGTTCCTTGTTTATCTTCACCTGTTGGCATTGAAAGTCATGAGTTGTCGTCATAGTTTACATTTGAATTATTGTTTTCATTTTGACAGAGTTGAAGAATTATTTTGATAATTAATAAACAAAAAGTAGGGATTTTTCCAACAAGTGAAGCTTCAGTCAATCCACTCCTTTTGTGATTCTGTTGTTCTGGCTGTTTAGTCTTCAGTGTCAGTATGTGCTGTTTATCATCTGGCACAGACTCTACTTCTACTCCAGGTCTTGAGAGAGCGCCATGTCTGTGTGAGACGAGGATGGAGAATTGAGCGAAGTGGTCTTTGGTATTATTTGCCCTCAATGGTGCCTTCCAGACAGCGCTGCCTTCAAGGCACCACTCCCCTCAGTTTAGGGGTAGGATGAGGGTTGAGGTGGGTTAAGGTTAGGAATAGGGTAAAGGTAGTGCCTTTTAGGCTGTGCTGCCTGGAAGGTGCCGTTGGGGGCAAAAAACACCATTGAGCGATGGAGAAGTGCTCTCTCTTCACCCTCCTCCTGCTCCACCTCCAGCCATGTTGTTTTTCATGTGCGGTGTAGTTCTGATGAATCACCCCTAATTGAAGCGCGCACACATTAAATGTCACTTCTCAGGCACCAAGAGGTCACAGTTATTGGACTTCTATTTGCAAACGTTTACCGCTGTCTCCCACACACCTCCACAAATGGTAAGTTAATAAAAGTTGCCCTCATTAATTCTGGGTCATTATTGAATTATTTATAACATCGACAATAGGTTTCCTTTTATAACTTCGCATCTTACACAAACATATGTCAGCGCAGGGATCACTTGGAAATAATTTGTACTCGTGTCTGTTATCTGAGCGTTGCACTGTCCTCAGCTTTAAACGTTAAGCAGGAGTCACGGCAGGTTTAAAGGATTTGTCAGTTTACTCTAGACAAACTTTCCCCCTGTGAAATGACGTCAAAGGGCTATAGGCAAGACTAAATAAGGCTTTTTTTGGTTCTTGTCAGTTTGCAAACTGTCTTCACGCTCTTCTTGATGGGCTATTTCTGGATGGTGTGCAGATCGAGAAGGGACGGTGCATTAGGGGAAACACTCTTTATATTGTACAATCAAGGCAGACCTCTCTGTCCATAAAAGTCTTTGTTTAGAATGGCTGTGTGTGTGTGTGTGTGTGTGTGTGTGTGTGTGTGTGTGTGTGTGTGTAGGTGTTGCCCATTAAGAAAGAGTATTACACACACACACACACACACACACACACACACACACACACACACACACACACATATTGAAGCTTTTCCTAAATGGATCTAACTTGGCACTTTCTGTAGTTGGTGAAGACCAGAGTTTATGGTTCACCTCCTCTTCATCGTGCGGCGTGCGCTGAAGACGTGTGTGTGAAGTGCAGACGCCTCGCTCTGTGATGGCAACTGGGATAAACTTCAGCGTTGCAGAGTGGAGGGTGGAAAGGAAATAACAAGTGCCTAAAAGCCCGTCCAAATTAAACTTAACACAGAACAGTCGCTCACTTGAGACGGACACCAACCAAGTAGGAGGCTCTATTATTAAACGCCAGGCTCCAGAGATGGCAGAGCTCAGCTCACACTAGGCTACACCGCTGTGTAATTCTCTGACGAGTCTCTGTCATTGAGGTTAAGACTACCCCTATATATGGACATGGCATGAGTTAAGAGAAGTGTACCTGTTTTCTACGTAATGGATGATCTTTTGCAGGTTTTTCCCAAACTTAGTAAACAAACCATTCTATCAGCTCTTCAAGTTCATCTAAATCTAAGGTTTTGACACTTTCCTTATTAAAGGAGACATAGAATGGAAACCATTTTTGTCTTGGTTTTCATGAATTAGGAGAAGTTGTGCATAAACAAAGAGCTGTCATGAACATGAGGCATGGTTGTGCCCTCCTTCATGCGAAAATCTTGAACTTAGAAATAGCCACTAAAAAATGGGCGAATTAGAACAAAGCCTGCTTGTGATGTCAGATATCACAAAGCCATCGAAGTTCAATTGTGGTTGCCAAAGAGGGCGCCATTTAGTCAGACGGACCATTTCAATACCCAGCCTAAATATACTGTATGGTTTTTATTGGGCTTTTAAAATTGCAATTTTTTATTATTTTTTTTATCAAAATTAAATCAGTAGGCTGCTATGCATAATGATATGATGTGATGTGGAAAATTTTGTCTTGGACTTTTTTGTTTGTAACTGAACTCAGTCTTGTCACTGAGTCATAAACAGTAGTGTGTTGATGTAATCAGAGGAACGGCTTCATCTTTGTTAGACACCAGCTACTTCGTCATCAGATGACTGCATCACTCTCACTGCCAACCAACCTCCTACCCACCCCCCCCCCCCCCCCTACACACACACACACACACACACACACACACAACCCTTTTCCATGCCCATCATTAACTGTCTAAGAAAAAAAATGTTTTTAAGCAGCTCATGTAAATGGATTAATTGTATAATTGAAAGACAAATATTTATCGGGAAATGTTTAGGCAATATGAAGTGTAACACTGGGGACCCATGGAAGCAGGTATTCCATGAATTACAAACCATGATTCTAGAGAGTTTAATTGTATGGAATTCACAGACTTGGATGGTGGCCAATCAATTACTTAGCACGGGGGAAAATGTTAAAAAGGTATGTAACCATACTGAAATGAAAATTAATACTTTTATACAAATTCTGTTATGCATTTAATATTTGTAATGTTGCCGTTGCGAGACAGAGTACAAGCCTTTTCATCGGTTTTAGATTGATTGGGTACTCAAATAGGTTCCCAATACTAAACTTATCTTTTGACAATAATGTATTTTTATGTTGAATTATTCTGTTTGATTTCAGAAGTTATTGCTTTAAATATAATGTTTGTTTTCCCATTACAAACAGCTTGCTTTCATCTACCTGTAGACAAAAAATGCAAAGGTGCTTCTGACAGCAGTCCTCATGTGTCAGGAAACATGGCACCATTTGGGAGACGAAAGAGAGCCATCAGCTCCCTTAGCTGTCTCATCGCCGTGCTGTAGGACAGCTTACATTTGTTTGCAGACTCATCCATGGCCTACTGGTAAGGGAGTTGGATTTGTGACTGAAGGGTGGCCAGTTTGTTTGTATCTCTTTATGTCTTTCTATTATTGGTGGTGTTTTTTGTGTTAATGTATGTGTTATGTGTCCCAATCTCACTCTCTTGATTGCCCAAAGCAAATTTCTCCACTTGGAGACAATAAAGGCTCATCTCTCATCTCTCTCTCAGTTTGATCCCTGACTGGTACATTGGTGGTGGGTAGGGGCAGTGATTGATTGAGCAGCGGTTTCCAACATCCACGGATGAAGGGCCCTTGTGCAAGGCACCTAACTCCCAACTGCTCCCTGAGTGCCAGCTTAAGGGCTGCCCACTGCTCTGGGTGTAGTATTTCAATTTCAATTTAATTTCACTTATAGAGCGCCAAAACATTACACATGTCTCATGGCGCTTTACAGAGTGTTAAACATTCAAAGAGAGCCCATGAGTAACAGGGGCAAGGAAAAACTCCCTAGAATTGGAGATACATATAGGAAGAAACTTCAGACAGATCTGCGACTCAAGGGCCCAACCCATCTGCCAAGTCATTTGTAGTATCAGAAGGTTCAAATAGTCCAGTGTAGGGAATAAATTGTCCATTAGTAATCCATTAGTAATTTCGGAAAGTAATGGGTCGCTAGTATGTGTGCTGTGTGTGTGGGCTCTAAGCTCACTGCTCCAGGTGTGTGTACTGTATGTACACAGAGGTGGGCACAAATACATCAAAAACTATTTTGTTACAAAATACAAATACTGGCATAGAAAATGTAACAAAATAAAATACAAAATACGGATGTGAAAAATGTATTTAATTAAAATACAAGTAATTAGTACCCCCACAATAATGGTATACCAACTTTTAAAATAAACTACAAGAAATTGATTTAATTTATTTATTGGCGGACAGAGGCCTAAATTCATAACTTTGGGCTGAAGTAGCCTGGTCCTACCATACTCTCGTACATTCATAATGTACAGAGAGTCTGGACACGTTCCATTGCCAACATGAATTTCCTTGAATGCGGATGCTCTGCCACGAGCCTCTCAGATCTGCCATAACCAATCGATAAACGTTTGGTCGTGAGGTGACATGCTCAAACTAGCGACCTCAACGTCATCGTTCTCAGCTTCTCCCTCTGTTCGCTGATTGGACCTGCACATTTCTGTCTTGAGAAAACCTGTGAATATACCGCAGACCCAGACTACGTAGTGGAGTGAAATGAAAACTGAACGGAAGTACGTAGGAAGGCGGAGCCAGGCTACCTATGAAGTAGATCTAGTAAAAAAATGTAATCAGCATCCTATATCAATATAAACGTTGATTGAACTGACAACAAGCAGGCTTTGCAACAGTGGAATCAACTCTGACGAAGCAAACTACCCACCATCATTTTCCGTATTCAATGAAAGTATTACAACAGATTGAACAGGTTAGCCTTTTTAAATTGAAATTCATTTCCCTTTTTGTGCTATAAATGCATGCCTTTTGCCTTCATACATGACTGGCAACACGGGGGACAAATAAAGTAACATCCTGTAAGGTGTCTCAATATACAGAATTAATTAACTGGGAGGTGAAAACTCGAGACTGTTTTGCATTGGGGAGGTTTTTGCCTTACATAAATCCTCATGTCATGGGGTTCATGTCCTAAAGATTCTGACCTTTGGCTCCCAGACTATGACAAGCATAGCATATTGTCATGGTTATACTAGGTAAGAGGCTATATTTAAATGTGTGATGAATTTTTGGCTAATTTGAGGGGGGAAATTATGAGATTTTTGTTAAGTATTTAAGTATTTTAAATACTCTAAATACAACCCCTCAAAGTATTTTGTTACAAAGTACATTTGATTTTTTCCAATCCTGCAAAATACAAATTACAAAATATACTAAAGTAATTAAATACGTATTTAAAATACATATAATTGAAATACTGCCCATGTCTGTATGTACAATATATGTGCACACTACCAACGGATGGGTAAAATGCAGAGAACCAAGTTCCCTCAGGAAAAATACCAACACTGTCAACGGATGGGTGAAATGCAGAGGAAAAAAAATTCCCTACAGGAAAAATAAAGTATAACTTAACTTATGTTCTTCTACTGCTGCCAGACGTTGGCCAAATACAGGCCCAAATGTGTGTGCTGCCAGACGTGGGACAAATACAGGCCCAAATGTGTGTGCTGCCAGACGTGGGACAAATACAGGCCCAAATGTGTGTGTGTAGCACAACAGGAGCGCCCTTTCAGGTTGGATCATTTGAGCAGACTGTGGAAATGTGAGGTAATTGGGGTAATCAAGAACATCAGCGAAACGCTCATGTTGATACCCACACACACACCGACGCTTTCCCTCCAGTGCAGTAATCAGTCATCAGCTGAAGTCTTGTTTCTTTTAATCATGTTTCCATTTTGATACCATCTAATTTCTTTGCTACGTTTGACTTATTGTACGTTCATATTAAAAACTCTCATGACTTCAACCTAAAAATCTCTCTTGACGTATCAATGGACTCTGCTCTCAACCAATTCATGCTTTAAAGTCCTCTTGACGTTCCCACACTCAGTATGTATTGAACCCATTGCTTTAAGGGAAAGACCGATCTTCTCCTTATTAAATTATGAGCCAGGATGTGTGTTTATTTGTGTGTGCAGGGCACTGATGTTCAGTTCCTCAACACAGAGCATCATGCTGCCTAGAGGTGCCATCAGGTGCTGTGAGCCTGATCCTGATTGAGGCACCAGAGAGTTACAGTACAGGCACATGTTAATGGACACAGAGTGGTAACATTAGTGATGGCCACATCATATCCCTGATGCATGTTGGGAGATAAAAGAGCAGTGTGACTTCAAAGACCCACCCCCGCCCCCCCTCGATTATTACAAAGTGTTGCATCGCTCTGCTCCAGCAGCAAGAACAACATGAGAAACAGTTTCAAATGGCAAACCATTAGAGGCTAATAGCACTGAGTACCGTCTGTAGAATCACTCATGTCATTAACTTACAATATCAAACTTACTTAGAGTATCAATATACAATATCAATCTTACTTAGGGTATCAAACATCCTTTATGACATCTGACACTGCAAATGCACAGTACACAGTTCTACCAGAAAGACTCAATATTGTCGATATGATTCATTATTCTCCATTTATGGTCATATCCCCACAATGACTGCTACAAGCAAAATCTCAGCTATAGCTTGCTTGGTAATTCTATATCCAAATCATTTACTTTTCAATGTCTGGTGTGTGTGCATTTTTTCCCAAATACCGAGTTGTTCTTCAGTAGGAATATGCATGTATTACCATATTTAAAATGAGCTATGTTAAATCAACTAATCATTCCAGTGACTAAACCATTCCGTATGGCTGATGTGTTGGAAAAGGATTAAAGTATGCATTGGGCTTCTGCAGTCTATCTAAAAAAATGACAACATTGCCATCATTTTCAAACAAAGCCTTCACAATTATGACTCAAGATCATATTTTGTCTTCATCGTTAGTCAGATTTAGTGTTTTTTTTTATTTAGTTGATTCTACATAAAAGTGCTGTTAATCTCTGACAGTGCAAATGACAAAATGTCTGAATGAATGTTTTGTTCCTGATGAATCGTGGATAATAGATCTCTGAAACATAGATTGTAAATCCCTGATTTGTCCATGCGGTGAGAATCAGATTCTCACTGTGGTGGTGGTGTGAAGTACTGCCACATTTCTTTACTGTTTGCCTGCCATATAATAGGTTTATTGGAAGTCAAATACCTGACACCACAGAGAAAGAGAACAACCAGATGTCCAATGACTGGACTCCATAAAACTCAGTTTTACAATGAGGCACACAATAGCCAAACAGGGTTAGAGTGTGTGCATTCCATGGTTGTTAAAATTCTTATGGGTAATTTGTACTGGCCTGAGGATAAATTGAAAGACTTTTGATACAAATGCTATTGTCCTTTGCGGCTTAATGAAAAACAAGTATCCAAGACAAAAATGTGTCAGTTGTGTAGATCTCTGTTGAGTAAAAAAAAGACTAGTTTGCTAGAAAATTGTTTTGAAGCAGACAGCATCATACTTATTTGTCATGAAGTGACATCTGCTGCAGCTGGCCAACTGGACATGAGACACAGCACTGGAAATCATTGGATGGGAAAAAAACCTTTTTAATCATCTGCCATATCTGTGTATATATACCCTCCGGTCGTCCATTACCCTATATCTCAAACAGAAGACTGACGTCAGTATTAGAAAAGCACTTAGAAAGCACAAATATAGTATAATACAGTATACACAGTATACTCATGCTCAATACAATTCAGTCGTACAGAGATATGATTTCTCAAGTGCATCTCTGTTAAAATGGAAATGGAACGTGTCAACATTCCAGCGAAAAAAAGGAACTGCATGGGGCTAGTGGTGTGTGTGTGTGTGTGTGTGTGTGTGTGTGTGGGGGGGGGGGGGGGGGGGGGGTGCACAAGCAAACCACATCACTGGGCCATTCTCTTGACAAAGAGCAATTTATCTTTCTTGTCTGCCTGGGAGACTCACCTTTATTCCAACACTCGAGGGAGAGGAGGAAACAAACCTCCGAGGACCTCTGCATGTGTTCTTAGTGTCTTTGTCTCCCTCCTGCCCCCTTGTCCCCATCCTTCCTGGGTGGTGATCTGCTCTATCACTGACTGAACGGGCCAACATCAGCCTCTCCTCTCCTAATGACAACGAACGACAAACAGACAGACAGACAGATGTAGATAGATAGATAGATAGATAGATAGATACTTAGATGTGCCTCTAGAAATGAATCTAGAGTCTTTGAGGTTCATTACACAGCACAGTATACTGTATGCCAGGCAAAATTGTACATCTTACCAAACAGTTTCTATAGAGGATATAATTCAATAACACTAATAATATTCATTAAGGCAAAGAACACTCAAACCAGGCCTCTCAGCCATGCAGTAGCCCCAGTGGAATAGACATTATGGCAGTTAGTGAATTCACTTAAGCTTAATTTCCTTAATTTACTAATGTGATGGTGTGGAGGGCGCTATCGTCTCCTTGGTGCAGCATGCCCATACTGTATACTTCACCAGAGCATCTCTCACTCTCTACTAATGGCTTACCATCCGACCTCTAACTCCGAGGGGTGTGTAAGACATGACAAAAATGCAAGCCTTTAGGGCAATAGCCAGGGCAATCTGATAGCCTCACTATATAGTCACATGAGTTGTTAGGTTCTTTGGTCAAAACACTGTCATGGCCAATCTGAGAACATACACAACCTCAATGACTGCTCGTCATCACAAAAAACAAGATTTGTAACTTGAATTGTTGATTTGTCTCAATGATCATCGACTTACCCTTCTCAGAAAAAAACGGAGATGTCAAATTATTATAATTATCTGTTTTAGGTGGCTAGCATCTTGGGTTGATTTGATTTGACTTGCTGGTTTTACTTGAATAAAATGAGAGTGACAAGCAACATTTAATCATCTACAAAAGAAAATGCCATAACCTGGAATGGAGTAGCATTGAAATTGAATGATGACTAAGGTCAAACAATATTTATTTGTGGTCACAATACCAAACTACCACTTACTACAGTCTTTGAAGTATGCAGTTGGAGTTCAGTGTGCCATCAGAGTACAAGACCTTGTTTATATATTCATTGTTTATTTTCATTAGGTTATTGCTTGAATTGATATTGCTTATTGTTTATATTGCTATTCTCCTGTGAAATTGTTAAACTTTTAAAATAGTTATTGTATTGCTTTTTAACTTGTATGTCGCTTTGGACTTAGGCGTCTGCTATATAGCAATAACCATAACCAACCATAACCAAGACATCAGCCTTTCAAATTAGTGGCATTACCTATAAAGAGACCTTGGAATTCTGCCAGATCAGTCAGATGCTAAATACAATCCACTGATGATTTTTTTTAAACCTCACAACCATATAAATGTAAGCTACCCTCAGATGTGTGATTTATCTGATATAGTGCAAGGTAGAAAATGTGGCAAATGATGTTGATGGCTTGGAGGACTATAATGGTGAATATTATCAGTGACTAGATATACAGTAGGCTATCTGTCAACACACAGTGACCATCACCGAGCTGCAAGTATATTTTTAAATTATAATTCACTTTGATTGATAGCCTACACTTCATTGATGGGACAGACAGGTAAATTAATATACTCTTGTTTGTGTTAGGTGTTTGTGTTGAGATATAACAACTCCTATTAAAAATTCCATAACCTGCGATAACGAACAGCAGAAGAGAACGGAATGTAGGGCACGCTCCATTATTCAGATGTCTCCAAAATCTGATTATTAGGCGGAAACTCCCGCCGAAACCCCTCTCTTGCTCGTGAGCCCCTTTGTGCGTGTGCAAAAACGGAGAGAAGTCGAGATGGCGAGTCATGCCCTTGAGCTGGAACCTTAGAAGATGGAATGTTTCATTTCAATGAAGTTCACTGTGCCACCGGACTGCTGAATGAAAGCATGGTCCTGTGTTAAGCCAGGGGTGGGTGTGAACTGAAGACGGCGAGTGCTGCTGCTGCATACACCAGCACGCTCACCAGCAGCGCCAGAGGAGCTGATGAGTAACAAAGCAAAGAATCCCCTCCTCTCCTCGAGCTTCACGATTCAGGACTGGAGCGCGTTAATTGTGAGTCTATTTTTTTCCTCACGCCTTGACAGCATTACGACCTGGGGCAACCACGGAGAAAGACCCAAGAAGTGTGAAACGTGACAGAGTACGGTGGTCGTACGAAGTAGGCTACTCAAGAACGGCGTCCGTATTGAAAGCGGACAGCAAGAGTCGAACGATCTTGACCTGAGGTGACAAAAGCTCCTGAAGACGGCAGCGAGGCTCGAGCGCAATCCTTTGGAGTGCGAGGGGAAAAAAACAAAAACACAGCAAATGGCCTAATTCTGCTCAACGTCAGAAGTTGGTCTGCCACACTGGTTCGCTGGTACTCCTTTGGGGGTGCCCTCCACCCTTTTACCTGGAGTACAACAAAGGAAATGAGATGCGTTGGGATAATACATTGAAATCAAACTATTCACAGCACGTGCATTTATGTAGGACATGTGTTCGTTCCGCTATTACTTACATGTACATAACACGTCCTCTGGAAATGTCAAGCATTACATTACCCAACGCACTGGTGCCGTGATGGCTTAACACTCAAACGTTTTGCATTGCTACAGGGTACTTTACTCTGCAAATCAATCTGATGGCAGTGAACTCTGTCAGTCAAAGTGGTGCATCAGGCACCACTCACGAGAACAGCTCGAAGGCACCCCATCGCAATGGATATATGAAAACATGTGTCGTCTCGCTTCGTCAGGACCCTGAATGTGGATTGTGGGAGAGGCTTGTTCTCTATAAAATATGGACTTCCCAAAAGCTCCGCTCTGTGGTGTCTGTGGGGTCGCTTTCGGTTTTTCTCGCTCTGGTTGTTAAATGTGTTGACTGGGAGACTGAACCTGGTAGTGACAGACCGTCTGCGTCCTTCATTCATTTTCTATCCAGCTGCGCGGGGGAGCTATTGCTAACTTTGTGGCATGTTATCTCGCCCGTTTTTACCCTTGCATGTGCCTTCTTCTGGGTCGGGCTGTATCTAATCCGGTGTGGGATATGCATTAAAACTTCTCTCTTCCTTCTCACCGTGTGCCACTTGGGCGAAGCCGCGGCGCGCTGCTTGTTTGACGGGGCGAATGGTCAGACGTTCTCCCTTGCGTCTGCCGTGGTGGTGCTCGCCTGCTTGGCAAGCAGCGCACTCATGGTGCTTAGACTCAAACAGGGGGTCTCCGTCATCATTTTCATCAGTGTCCTCAGGACTATTTCACTGATATCTCTGAACAAAGTACGCGGAGCCTGGAGACCTTACTTGGCATACCTGGTCGGAGTGCTTGGAATCTTACTAGCGAGGTATGCTGACAAGGTATTTCCGAAAGAAGGGATTCACAGGGAGGGTTGTACCTCCGTGACTGGGTCGAAGGAAGAGGTCCCTGTATTTAAAAGGCGAAGGAGGTCCAGCTCTGTAATATCCTCAGACATGGCTCACAGTCAGTCCAACAGCAAGTCACACAGGAGGACTTCATTGCCATGCTTACAAAGAGACCAGGTAAGGATTCGTTTTTCACCCTGTCCCATCCAGCGGTGGGCAGCATGGCCAGTACTGTTCGAGAATTGTTTAGTACTTCTGAACATGTTGGGACATTTTTGGCGTTACATTAGGTAGATTTCAGAAAACAACATAACCATGAGCAATGAAAGTAATTGTACAAAATATCCTAAAACAAATAACAAACATGTTATTAGAAATTACAGTTATTAATGTGGTCTGTTCTACTATTTAATGTCTGGTTACTGATAATTGGTAGCATAACATACAAATGTATTATTGTTTTGTGCTACATTTGGACATTTTTAAACTAAATAGCAGTTTTAAAAATATATAATTATTCTAGTGGGAGATAATCAGATTTCTTTTCAGATTCAGAGTTATCATAGGCTTAATTATTCTGCATTTCCAAGGTACGCACACAAGCTATAATTTCTACAAAGTTTATTCTCTCCTCTTAGATTTCCTGTCCTGCTGGACAGAGAATATGATTTAATGATAGCACATTTTATTTTAGTTTATGCCAAATCCAGAGTTTACACATATTGCACAGACAGAACCAAATCTTTGCAATTGTAAAATACCTTTGCTCTTTGCCTCAATATGTGTTTAGGCTCTTCTAAGTCAGTGTGAGTCACTTTTAATATTACTGTGATGAAAATATGTGAATAATATGCACATTGCCTTTTGTTGCTGCACATTTACAACATTATACGAAGTGGTCATTTTGCTTGGGTGATGCATCAGTCATAAACAGTATGTGCAATCATATGATTTCTTATTCACCAAGTAATTTGTATGGGAAGCTCAGTTTATCTCTCATGACAGATGCCAGACATGATTTCTTTAGTAGCGCACATTAAAGACAAGAATCACCTTCTTGTCAGTGCATTTCTTGTTTTTCTTTTGATAATGGATGCAGGAGAGTGTCTGTTGTTACATGCTCACTGCTGCTAATTCTTAGACACATAGCTGGCCTTAAACGACACACTGTAGCTGTGTGACAATTTATGTTTGTTTAATGATCACCAGCAATTAATGTAATGCCAGAGCCACTGATTGCTGTCCACGGGCTCTGTGTATGAACAGCTGGCACTTGAGGGGGCCTCTGGAAGGCATGATGCCTATGCCGCTCGAAGCCCAGAACATTTGAACACTTCTGTTGAGAACCACAGGGCCAGGGGTTACTGCACTTTTCTGATTTAAAGGCTGGGTCGGCGGTGTGGATTTACGACCCTTGCTGGTGGAAAAGTCGGTGACTATGGTGAGCACTTCCAACGAGAAACAGATTTTTCTGTCGGATCAAAAGCTCTCATTGATAGCTCCGCCGCGGTGGTTAACCTGTGCGGATGCTGTGTCCTCAGAAAACAAACTTCAGCTTTCAGAGTGCACCGGGATGACGCAGGCGTTTAACTTACAGCACAGCCTGCATGCTGGTCTCTTGCTTGATATATGACATATCTTAGTGCCTGGCATGTCTGTAAATCTAGTTGTTTCAGGTGAGTGTATCTTTAGGAAATCATTCACAGAGAATGAGGACCGTGATAGATTGTTTTGAAGGGAGAGTTAGTGGAGGACAGTTTTGGATGTAGTTGATAGCTGCCAAAGCCTGGCTGACAGAGGAACAACTCAATAGCAGCAGAGGTGTATGTTTTCCCTGTGGCAATGTTTTTATTTAACTGAAATTGCTATTTTCAAGAGCTACTAAGTTGAATCAGTGAATGGCACCTCAAACAATCATTTGTGCTAGATTCATTTTTGAGACATGTTTTCCATCAAACCATAGTTGCATTCATATATTTTTGTCATGTAATTCAGTGTATTTAATGCATTGATTGCTATTGCATACAGGATACAGGACATTTGCAAGATGAAGGTTTAAATTATAAGATTAAGATATTATAAAATACTCAATTCAATGACATTCTGCATTTTTTAAATTTACTGTGAATACTTATTTATTTTTATTTTTGGTATGTTATGTACAAACCTGAAGGGAATCGGCTGAGCCATTCAGCACATGTATTCATACAGTATACCTGAAGTGCCAGCTCTGGATGAGCCCTCTAGTGACTCATTTGCAGAACCACAGGCCCTTTGTTTTGAGCACCGTAACCCTGTTATGACAGTATGGCTGTCAGTAGGAGCGAGCAGTAGCTCTCTAGTCCCGATCCCCATACCCCAGATCTCTTTCTACTGGTTTGCCTCTTGATTTTTCCGGCATGGGAGTCAATCAGCACATCGATGGGAGAAGCTATTTTGTGTGCTGCGTGCGTGCACGGATGCAGGGCACATGGCGCACATGTGGTGCCGCAGTCTTGTGTGGTCTCGCTGTGGTACTGAGTCAATAAGCCCCTGGTGATCTGTGGTAGTCATCTCCCCCTCCCCAGACACACACACACACATACACACACACACACACACACACACACACACACACACACACACACACACACACATCTGACGTCCGTCTCTACCCTTCGATGAGCATGAAGAAGTGTGAACAGTGCTGTCTGCCATCACTACGGCCTACAAAAAGTCCGGATGCCTCTTTAGTTGAATATGTTTTTCCTTGACCATTTTCGAGACGTGACATCAGTTTGTTAGTGTAATGATAGCCAGGGCTCCAGGAATGCTAAACTGTGTCAGCTCTGCAAGGAAGTATGGCCCACGCTCTCAGATAAGCTGTGGCATGCTGGTAAAAACGTACAGTGTTGCGCTTTAGTGTTGACGTTGTCAACTGGCCTGTGCTAATGCCCTTGTTTATTTCATGGAGAGATCCCCTTCAGTTTGCCACTCCTCAGATCAAAACAGTTTATTTGAAAAAATAAATACAGAAAGGAGAAGCTCTGTATCTCTCCAGCACCATCCCATCCTTCAGCACTCAGTGGAAAAAACAAAACAGTTTTTATCGTCTCCTATGTATATCCCTCGTCTCAAGCAGACCGTTTTTCCTTCGGAGGGGTTGTGTTTGATAAACACACACTGCTCTATGTATGTGGTTCCACACGGCCTGCCAGTATCTGTTGGCTCTTCAGGCAGAACAGCTTCACAATAAAAG
>NC_085003.1:23122644-23137644 GCF_963854185.1 Sardina pilchardus
ACAAAGAAAAAAGATGCCAGCCAAACAGCTAGTTGTTCTTGTGAGTGAACATGTAGAGCTATACGACATGACCAACAAGTTATACCACAACATTTACCATAAGGAGACCATCTGGAGGTCAACTGGTGGGATTTTGGGCCATAATTGTAAAAAATAATTCTCCGTTTTCATCCGCTCACCTGGCAAGCTAAGCTAACCATTAGCAATCACGTAACGGTACTTGTGCTCTAGAACGGCAGTTGTCATGGGAATTCAAATTAACGTTCGGTGCTGTTTTGGGGGAATAGAAAAAACCCTGTCGGCTTTCTATCTTTTAAAAAAACACCCAGGTCAAGTGTTTTCTGTAAATAAAAACCTCCCCGTGTGAACACCTCCTAAGGGTGGAATCTATGCCAACAGCCTACTACAGATCTACTGCAGATGCAGTTTTGTATGTGCATGTGTTTCTGTCCTAATATATTATAATAACTCGGTCTTTGTCCTTTTTTGTGGTACAGTATGTCATGTTAATCTCCAGCCATTTCTAGCTGTACCTGTTTCTAGTATTAGTAGTAGTTGTAGTAGTTGTCGTAATGTTGGTATCATTAGTATAGTAACAACCAGTCTGCTACTATCTTTTTTCCCTCAATGTCGTGTTTTTAGTTAATTTAATTGTGCCATGAATTTCACTTGTGATGTTTGTCAAAAAATAATTTTTTTGCACATCAAGAAAGTATTGTTTTATGACAAACTGCTAAAGTTGTTTCGTTTTGTGTAAACTGCAGTTCTCATCTTGAACAATATATGTCACCGACATAGTGAAATTGTAAAGAAGAGCGGTAATACTTAGGCTACTTTTATCTTCTGCTACTGCTACTCCTAATATGACTCTTACTTTTATTTTCTCAATGTCATGTGCGTAGTGTAGTGCTTTCCCTGTGAGGCTGAGCAGAGAGCCCTTCCAAACCTGTCCTGGTAGCTCTCTGGCTATTGTCACGCCAGCCTCTCTGCACGTGTGAAGCCCCCACTCGTCCCTGTTGTACAGACACCCTGTGTCCGCTCTGCTCCCACTTCAAATAAACATGTCCTACCGACGCTGACAACACGTGCAGATAAATTACGTGAAAGGACACTTTCACAGAGAAATTGGTGGAATATTGTAACTTGAAAAAAATGCCTCAGAAGAATTTTTAAAAACATGGTATTTTTCTGTTGCCTAAGAATGCCTAAGAGCCCTTCCTGTTTTCTACTCGAATGTTTGGTAGATGTAAGCAGGGAGATTGGTCACTGTTGTTAATAAATGACCACAATGTGCTGCAGCGTGATTTACTGCCATCCTACTCTGAGAGACTTAATCACCTTGTCCCTGTTAACAAAACAAGCTTGCAGGCAGAAGAATGAGACCCAAACAGCCATGAACATGTTTGACTTTAGGTTAACAATGTTCTGTTTGGAGGGAGTTGTCTGAGCAATTTCCTTAAGGAAGATGGAACTCTGTACCATATAGCATACAGATTGTCAAGTTGTGGAAAGACATAAGGTGTGTGTGTGTGGGGGGGGGGGGGGTATGTGTGTGTGTGTGTGTGTGTGTGTGTGTGTGTGTGTGTGTGTGTGTCTGTGTGTGTGTGAGTGTGAGAAGTGATTCTTAGCCTGCAGCTACTCATCTGTATGAGCCCTTGAGAAGGTAGGGAAGGAGAGCTGAAAAACAAAGGCACATTTTGAAAAGCAGGGCTGTTGCATATTGGGTAAGTGCTGGTGTAAACGCATAGCCTCCAGCTGGTAGCGTTTATGACTTTCATTAATGTTCTCGCTTCTCTCCAGAATTGCCCGTAGCCCAAATGCGTAATTCTACTAATTGCTTGAAGCTGCTGGCTCCTGGAGAGAGAGAGAGAGAGAGAGAGAGAGAGAGAGAGAGAGAAAAATGTACAGTACATGCAGAGTTAGGCTGCCATACCGACACGCACACAGTCCTGAGGTCCTGTCGTTTACCCTGTGCCCCGGCTCCAAGGGCGGAGGGATACAGGCTATTAGGCATGGCAATATGTGTGCAAGGGCGGAGGGATACAGGCTATTAGGTATGGCAATATGTGTGCAAATTCGCTCCCCTCTCTACCTCTCTCCTCTCCTACTCTCTCCTCTCTCTCTCTCTCTCTCTCTCTCTCTCTCTCACCCTCTCTCTCTTAGCTCACGGCTGGACGGAGCTCTAACTTGTCTGATGTCTTACGGCTGTCCTCGGAGTGCCCTTGGTGTGGTCACCCTGCCGTTACAAAGTTTACAGAGTGCCGTGGGTGGCGGAATCGATGGGCCCCAGTGCTTCCTCCTGGCCAGAGGTGAAGTCACCTGGTGACGCACGCCTGCCGGGGCCTGTCCTGCCCCATATCGTATTGATTTCTCAGCGCACACTTCCTCTTATGTTGCCTGGAAACAGGTTGCAGCAGAGTGGACTTCTCTCTCTCTCCCCTCTCTCTCTTTCTCTCTCTCTTTCTCTCTCTCTCTCTCTCTCTCTGTACCTTTCTTGTAGCGTACTTGCACTACTAGTTTCTACTACGGCACGATCAATCATGTTGAATGGCAGGCTGGCATGTGCTTGTGGGTGGGCAGCTGGCCTGGTGTTGGCGACGAGAGAAAAGACTGAGTTCCAGAGGGAACGGTCCTCACACACACTTCAGAAAAATGTGGCGGAAACACAATGGGGGACTTGAAGTGTGAGATTGTGGCGGAGCTCATTTCATTCACTTGCATTTGATTACACGTGTATCACCTTGGCAGAGCCACAAATAAGTATTGTGTGTGTGTGTGTGTGTGTGTGTGTGTGTGTGTGTGTGTATTTTGTATTTATGTGTGTGTGTGTGTGTGTGTGTGTGTGTGTGTGTGTGTGTGTGTTTGTATGTGTGTGTGCGTATTTGTATACAGTATGTGTGTGTGTGTGTGTGAGAGTGTTTTTGTGTGCATGTGTGTCTGGATAGTGTCTGTGCACGAGTGTAGTGTACCTATGTGACCATTAGGCTGCTGTGACAAATCCAGTCTAGTATCTTTATCTGAGCCTTGTAGCCTCATTGACCCAACAGGCTGCAGTGAGGAGCAGAACTGTGCAGACTTCTAAGGCTTCATCCCACACCTCCGTGCTGGCTTTGTTGCGGCGGCCCTGTAGTTCTTAAACACATTCTTTGCTTGCACTTTGTTCTTTGCCCCGGCCTCACTGTAAAATGGAAGCGAATCGGGAGTCCGCTACAGTTTTGCATGCCTTTTTGTTTCCTCACTGTTTTTCATTGCTTCTCTGGGGGGACCGGAGTGAGCTTTTGTGATTTCTGTTCAAATTACTTCATGTGCAGGGCGCTCATAACTGCTCGGTCATGGTTTGTTAGCGCAAGGCAAAAAAAGAAAGTCTCCAGTCAGCTGCTGTTATACTTTCCCTCTCTGAAGTCCTGCAGGAAAAGCCAGATTTCTGCAAGGGCGACTTTTACTCCTGAGCGTGTCAGGCGGCTCGAGCCTCCGAGGACCTGAAAGCCGTGAACTGCCTTGTGGTTGGCTGCGCTCCACCGTCACAGGACCAGGCCGGCTTTGTACGTCACTCTCAGACCAGTTTAAGGGTATAATCGACGATGTGGCTGTTACACAGTGTTCTTGCTTTGGCTGATATTTAGATCATCCTTTTTATGTGGGGTTTATGAATCAAATTCTCTTTTGTTATTTGTTGTTGTATGGTAGTAGTGAACTTAGGACATTGCTGTAAAAGGGCTCAATGCTCCATGTCATAAACAATGGTTGATGATGATACTGTGAAATGTGAGATTCTATACTGTAGAGTTCCATAGCTCTGTAGAACTCTGACCCAAAGATCCGGCCTGCGTCTGCAGGAGCAGCAGCAGCACGTAGAGAGAGTACAGTGCTCTCAGCCCCGAGCCCCAGGCCTTACGCAACAGTCCAGCTCCACGACTCCAGCCGCAGAGCCAGATGGCAGCGCATCCAAAAGACTTGAACGACACCTCCTGAATGAACCTCCAGACCTGAAAATCATTACGTTTAATTCAATGGGGGGTCACCAGAGTTTGGACAGGTGTCTGGAGGTACGATTGACTTGGAGTGATGGCTCTGTCCCACAAAGCCTGTGTGTGAGCGCTGCCGGTGTGCTTCTCTGCAATGGACTGGAGAGGGGTGCCGTGCGAGCCGAGTTCCGTGCCACGACGCCATCTGCTTTTATTCGTAGCAGGCCACCGACAGACGCCTGTCTGGACAGTGTGAACACCCCATACCGCTGTTCCCATTAAAACATTATGTAAACCGGATTTAGAGGAGACAACCAGAGAAGCATCAGTCACACTCATTTTTCTTTTTTCTTTTTTTTTTTACTTGGCCAAGTTCACCTCTTGCACTCTGGTCATGGCAAGCAGTGGTGGTATCATAACGTCCCCTGCCGTCAGTCGGAGTTGCCAGCTCTTACGTAAGGCTGTTATCGGCCATCGGATGGGGCTTGACCTCATAGGTCTGGCTTTTCAAAAGGCTGTTTCTGGTTGGACTCAAGCAACTCCATACCACAGTGATACCTCCCTTCAACTCTAAAGTTTGCAGAAAACAGCTAAAATAAAATAGAATGTATAATAGAAAAGATTTCTTCTGATGGGAAAATTAGCGTGAGCCTTTGCATAGTATTTTGGGATAAGGGAAGTGGCGTTTGAACATGTTTGGTTGCCTTTTTTGACTCAAACTAGGGCTCCTTAATCACCGTAATTTCCCAACTGCTTAAACATTGATCTTGCGAAATTTCTTCAACTATGAGGTTAATACATGGAGGAAGTTAATATGGTATTAATATGGCTTTGTTTATTTTAACTTGCATAATACACTGTCCTGTGGCTAATACAAAATGCGGCTAATACACAGGACATTTCTTTATGACAAAAATCATAATCATGATTATTTTGGAAAATATTGAGATCATAATTATTTAACACGAATACTCAATTATTTTGCTAGATTTATCAATTATTTTATCAGATTTATCAAAACTAAAGCATTGCCGAAGAGCGTAAAGCAGCAAAAATAATTTTTTGATCATGTTGTTTTCATAATTGTTGAAAAGCCATAACTGACGATCAATTGATTAATTTGATTAACTGCACAGCCCTTACTTGAACCGTACGTACTCACAGACTTCCTGGCATCAATATCATCATAATAACAGAAATCCTGTTAGTATTTAAAACACCTACTCTTGAAATGAATGCTCGTGACATGTTCCTGCTCGTCTACGCTTTTAACGGCCTGACCCGGCAAACCAGTGCGGAGATCAATGGGCAGAGGGGAAGTTGGCTTCCCCAAACACACACGGGAGAGAGCAGGGCCTGCTTTGCCTCAAGCGCTCCCTGTCCTTCCCATCCCACCACCCCTAGGGCCACGCCACTGATTCATGGGCCAGAACAGTAAGCAGAAACCTTTTAGCTCCACTGGGCCCGGCCTGCTGGCCAGGAGCACCATTACGTACAGGAGACTCCTGAATGGCTCGCTGGGACCCACCGGTGAGGGATCGGAGGAAGTGTCATGACGATACTACCGCAAACCTCCTGCCCCTCCAATTCCGAAACACACACACATGCACACACTCACATATGCACACACACACACACACACACACACACACACACTCACGCACACACACACACACACACTCACACATGCACACACACACACACACACACACACACACACACACACACACACACACACACACACACACACACACACACCACACACACACATGCACACACACACACATACATGCACACACGCACACACTCACACTTGCACACACACGCATACACCACACATACACACACATACACTTCCAAAGGCATGTCACACAGAGTTCATTTAAATCTCCTTTTGTGTGACAGAGGATGTCTCGGTATGGAGGGCTTGTTTAATGAATGGCCTTTTTTGGTGTGCTCACAGTACGTAGCCGGGTTCCTCTCCGTTACCTTTTGTGGCATAGCTGCACTTCCAGGCCCCACTCAAGACTGAGGAGCGCCCGGAACATCTACCCCGCGCCCCCCCTTAGAGGGGGGAGAGGACAGACACACTCCAGTTTCCGCACTGATGCTGGACATTCGTCTCTCTCGGTGTTTATGCAAACACTCTGCTGGTGGTCTGTGCTGTTGTCGTGGGCTCCTTGGACACCACACCGGTTATCGGGAGATCTGTCACAACGTCCGCCCACATGTTATGCTTTTGTTTTATTGGGCTTCACTCCATTATAATTCCATTTTGATTTGCTTTGATTGACTTCAGATAGTATATTGACCTCAGTGCACAGCATAAAATGCCACTTAACTAACACAAATGGCTTTTTTTTCGACGGAGGCTTTCTTTTTTAATCGCTCAGAAGAAATTCAAATCAGACGCACGCTTGATTGAGCTTCTCCAGCGGTCGCCGAGGTCGCCGAGAGATGAATAATTTCTCCGTGTTTATTTTCTGCCCGAGCTGGCTCACGGCTTCATTTTGGAGTGGCACAGATTGGCGTGTTCGCCCCCCGTTATTAGAAATGGATTCCGCTGCTGCTGCCGCCACTGCTCCCGTGGCCTCATCATCAGCCTGGGCTCCGACGTCAGAAATGGAATCTGCCGCCGCTGCCGCTGCCTGGCCGTGGTCTCATCTGCCCGGGCAGTGACGTCAGGAGGGTGGGCAGTGGACAGGCCTTGTGTGTGTGTGATGAGCTCATTATTTCAGAAATGTCAGCCCTAATGAAGATTAGTCACATTCACGAATTGACTCCATTTAGCCATGCCGAGCACTCAAGGGGTCTGGGGAGGGGTTAGGGGGAGGGGGGCGCTTGGGATCCCATCACAAAACATTAGCCGGCGCGCATCCCCTCTCCGCTGACAAACTCTCAAGGCCGCTTGCCCTCTCTCCTCTCTCCTCTCCTCTCCTCTGCTCTCCTCTTCTCTCCTTTCGTCTCCTCTGCTCTCCTCTGCTCTCCTCTCCTCCCCTCTCCCCTCTTCTCTCCTTTCGTCTCGTCTCGTCTCGTCTCGTCTCTTCTCCTTTCATCTCCTCTCCTCTCCTCTCCTGTCCTCTCCTCCCCTCTCTCCTCTTCTGTCCTTTCGTCTCCTCTCACCTCCTCTACTCCCCTCTTCTCTCCTTTCGTCTCCTCTCCTCTCCTCCCCTCCCCTCTCTCCTCTTCGCTCCTTTCGTCTCCTCTTCTCTCCTCTCCTCTCCTCTCCCCACCGTGGTCGTGGCGGTGGCTGTGCACGCTCGGTGTCACCTGATTTCATCCTTAGTTCAGCATTGGGCTCATGTCCAGGGACCGCAGATGGGCTGCCCATTCAAAAATGCCAGACCACTAAAGAGCGCTCAGAGAGAAAAGAGAGAGAGAAACCCAAATGGAGAGAGAAAAAGTGTGCTCAGCCCATCCAAACAACACTGCAACACTCAGGGGTTCTCACACACAAGCACACCCACGCACAGGAGCGCACACATGCACACACACACACACACACACACACACACACACATACAATTAGACGGGAACGTGCAAACAAACACACACACACACACACACATGCAAAATGTGCACAAACACACACACACACACACACACACACACACACACACACACATACACACACACACACACACATACACACTCACACACATAACACACACACACACACACACACACACACACACACACACACACACACACATACACACTCACACACATACACACACATACACACTCACACACATACACACACACACACACACACACACACACACACACACACACACACACACCCTCATACACACACACACACACACTCACACACACACACGCATACACACACACACACACACACACACACACACCCTCATACACACACACACACACACACACACACACACACACACCTGTGGCCGTTGCTTGCCGCCTGTGAAGTTGGGTCTTGATGTATTAGACCCTCATTCAGGCTGTCCAGCGGCAGCATGTAAAGATTGATTCAGTGCCGCGCGATGGAAAGGTCAGCAGGCTTGTTTGGAGTGCGAGTCGGGTTTCCATCAGTGGGACAGCGTGCGCGTGAGGCCCGCGCCAACCTACACAAGCAGCGTCTGTGAGATCCGGGCTGGCCCTGATGCAGCCATTAAACAAATACTCAAGCCTGCTTCACTCCCCTCTCCCTCCCCCTCCCCCACCCCCCACTCCACGTCACTTGCCCAAACCTCAGGCCATCAACGTATCTCAGTCCCGTTACCTTGTACCTTGTACACCCTCACCTTACTACGCTGCCACCTCGTGACCTAACCCCACACACACACACACCCGCGCGTCGCTCACCCAAACCCCAGGCCATCAACGTCCCACAGTCCTATTACTTCTCCTTCACCTGCACTTCCTCTTCTTCAGACTGGGGCTGATAGCTTCCTCCATTGACTTTGCTTTCAGGGCTTCCTGTTGTTTGCATTGTACGGTAGGTTTGCGTCCGTGTAATAGTTAAGTATCTGTTGTTTGTATTGTACGGTAGGTTTGCGTACGTGTAATAGTTAAGTATCTGTTGTTTGCATTGTACGGTAGGTTTGCGTCCGTGTAATAGTTAAGTATCTGTTGTTTGTATTGTACGGTAGGTTTGCGTATGTGTAATAGTTAAGTATCTGTTGTTTGCATTGTACGGTATGTTTGCGTCCGTGTAATAGTTAAGTATCTGTTGTTTGTATTGTACAGGAGAAATTAAGCGGAAACAGAAAACTGTACAGATCTAGAACTGAACTTGCTGTAAAAAAATAATGCAATAACTGGTATGAATATAGAAATAAATATGTAAAATGTCGAAATTTAGTAGAAAGAGACAGACAGAGAGAGAGGGAGAGAGAGAGAGAGAGAGAGAGACAGGCAGAGAGGGAGAGAGAGAGAGAGAGAGAGTAAGAGATGCATTGGTCTTTGATTTAATGTGCTTGTAGCCCGTGGGTCCCAGACAGCCCTCCTGTCTTCCTGTCATTGTCACTCTGAGTCACTTGTTCTCTCTCATCCCTCTCTCTCATTTTCTCTCTTTCTCTCTCTCTCACTCTAATTCTCCCTTTCTCTCATTCTCTTTCTTACTCTCTCATTTTCTCTTTCTCTCTCATTCTGTCTCATTCACCCTTTCTCTCATTCTTTCATTCTCACCTTCTTTCCCATTCCCCTGCTCTCTCTCATTCTTTCTTTCTCTCGTCCTCTCATTCTATCTCTCATTCTCTTTTTTCTCATTCACTCTCTCTCATTCTCTCATTCTGTCTCATTCCCTCTCTCTCTCTCTCTTTCTCCCTACATGACCTGCACATATCCACAGCCCACACTTTCACAGTCAGACAGCCTTTGCATTTGAAAAAAATAATAAGATTACATATGAGTATGTGTTATGTGATATTTTCTCTATACCTCTGGTGCAGACTGATTCATTGTCGTGTTCATTTAAGATGTATGCTGTTGATGAAAGGCAACTTGTTCTCCCAGAGAACCATAAAAAAAAGAAAAGCATTCTTTTTCACCATCTAAGAATCTGCTTATTTTTTTGTGGTATAATGTTCAATTTTACCCTTCATTTATGTTGTTATAAATTGTATATACATTATTTATAAATATATGAATGTAGAAGCTTATTGGCTCAAGTAAGTACTTGT
Organism: Sardina pilchardus; assembly: GCF_963854185.1. Classification (NCBI taxonomy): domain Eukaryota; kingdom Metazoa; phylum Chordata; class Actinopteri; order Clupeiformes; family Clupeidae; genus Sardina; species Sardina pilchardus. The sequence goes on from NC_085003.1 coordinate 23,132,270, forward strand.
TTGTGTGTGTGTGTGTGTGTGTGTGTGTGTGATGACATAAGAGAGGAAAAAGCCAGTTCTTCTGCACACAGCTGTGTGTGTGTGTGTGTGTGTGTGTGTGTGTGTGTGTGTGTGTGTGTGTGTGTTTGTAAATCAGGTGAAGTGGGGTGGAGGACACCCACCGCAGATCGAAAGCATCAAATTCTTCGTGGTTGTCATCCTCTGGAAACTCCCCCCATGTTGGGGCAATATAAGCACACACTAGTGGCATTGGAGACTACTGCCCCGTATCGGGGCAATATGAGCACACAGTGGTGGCATTAGAGACTACTGCCCCATATCGGGGCAATATGAGCACACAGTGGTGGCATTAGAGACTACTGCCCCATATCGGGGCATTGTGTGAGCACACACTGGTGGCATTAGAGACTATACTGCCGCTGAGCTGGGAAGGGGCTGGAGAAGCCAGTCTAGAAACAGTGTGCAGTGTGCAGTCTCCACACCAGCAAAACATCCTCATGGTTTTCTAGAGTGGTTATTGGAATGCAACCCCTCTCTCCGCAAATGAGAGTCAGAGTCAGAGAAGGCATATTTGTGTGTGTGTGTGTGTGTGTGTGTGTGTGTGTGTGTGTGTGTGTGTGTGTGTGTGTGTGTGTGTGTGTGTGTGTGTGTGTGTGTGTGTGTGTGTGTGTGTGTGTGTGTGTGTGTGTGTGTATGTACAGTTATATTTGTGTCTGTGTGCTCATGTGTGTGTACACTTGTGTTTGTGTGTGTGAGTTTGTGCAGCAGTGTGTTTGTGCGTGCTTGTGTCTATGTGTGTGTGTTTGTGCATTTGCGTGTGTGCGTGTGTGTGTGTGTGTGTGTGTGTGTTTGCGTCTGCCGTGTGTGTGTATGTGTGTGTGTGTGTGTGTGTGTGTGGACTTGTGCAGCTGTATTCCATTAAGATGTTTATGCTGCCGTGTCTGACAGGGCAGGGTTGACCGCTCTCTGGAGAAGCCAAGCGCTCTCAGCGAGCCCCTTGCTCCGGCCCAAACGGGAGAGGCTGCCCTCTCCTCTCATTTCTTCTCCTCTGCTCTCCCATCACCTCCTCTCTTTCCTCCTCTCTCCCCTGTGCTCTTATCTTCTCTCCTCTTTATTCCTCCCTTCCTCTCATTTCCTCTCCTCTCCTTTCCTCTTATCTCCTCTCCTCTCCTCTCTTCCTCTCCTTTCCTGTCTTCTCCTCTCCTATCCTATCCTCTCCTCTCCTTTCCTCTTCTCCTGTTTCCTCTCCTCTTTCCTCCTTTCCTCTCATTTCCTCTCCTCTCCTCTCCGCTCCTCTCATCTCCCCAGCCTCATGACCAGCTCCCAAACCAGACAAACAACAAAGACTATGAACCCAAACAGAAGCTACTGCAAAACACTAGCAGCAGCGTCACGCCTGTGTTTTTCAAGCATTGTCTATAATCCAATTCACACTTTTCAGGCCAAGTTAGCCTTATGAATTCTTATATAGAAAGGTGAGAGAAACCTGGAATTTGTGTGTGTGCTTACATCTTTCTATCTATCTACAGTATCTATCTATCTATCTATCTATCTATCTAATCTATCTCTCGTTCCTCTCTCTCTCTCTCTCTCTCTCTCTCTCTCTCTCTCTCTATATATATATATATATATGCCGTATATACTGTATATATATGTATGTATGTGCATGCTTACATCTGTGTGTGTGTGTGTATGTGTGTGTGTGTGTGTGTGTGTTCTTGTGAAACCGCACATTGCTCTCCAAGCCCTGTCAGTGAGCGGACAGAATAAGCAAACCCAACATGAGGGAAAGGTATGCCTCATAAATGAATCTGTTTTCCCCCGGGATCAAGAACATAATGTCTTTTTCTTTTTCCCGGAGTTGCCCGGCCCCTTGTCTCTCCCTGGCTGCCCTTTTCCCTCTCGCTGTTCCATGTTTCCATAACGATGGAAGGTTGAAGTGAGTGGAGCAGGCGGAGGTGATGTCGGTCTGCACGGGAAGTGTGTTCATACCTTGTGAACTCATTCCAAAAAAGCGACTTCAGAAGTCACTGACAGCTACATAAAATTAACACATTGTATCTTTAAATCTATGTTTTGTCATGACTCATTCATCAGTTGTTTTTATCTAAAATGACGTATAGTCATATCATGTAGCTGTATATTTTTATTGCTATACTGTGTGTGTGTGTTCCATGGGTATAAATCCCATGACCTTGATGTTGTTGGCACCTACAGGTCTGCTAGTGGAGCTCTAGGAGCGTATAGCGTACTGTCTTGTGTGATATGATATGCCATCATGCAGAGGCCATGGCAGTGCACTCCAGCTTGTTCATAGAACAGAGTGATTGCACTTTGTCTTTGTGTCCCACTTGTTTAGCATCGCATGCATAATATGGCTGGGTCGCTTAATGCATTCTAGTATGATGTAGTTTGATTACGAAGCACTGTCCCGATGACGCGAGGAGCTGTTGATTTGAATGTTTATGGGGCATTATTTTGTAACCTGTCTTGGATCAGCTCCTGGCCTGGTCAGGGGCAAAGCCTGCTTATGCTCACCCTGTTGCTTCACCTATCCATTGAGAATTAACATGAAAGTCATTAAGCTAAGAGTCCACTGGCCGTCCTTTAGCGGATGTGTGAGGTAATAGGCTACCGAAACAGAAAAACACGTACTGTATACAGTACATGCACACTCATGCATGCACCACCATTAATCTACATAAAAGCCAGATCACAATTGTTATTTACAGTAATGTCACCCTTTACATCACTACATCACACAATCACCAGGATGGAGAAGCCTTGGGAATCCTCCTGAATACGAAAGAGTTATGGAGCTGGTAACCTTCGATCAGGGGAGTTGCTTTGAACATTCCTGCAAATAACTCTGCTCCACAACAAAGTTCCTAAAATTCCATGTTGAATTGAACCCAGATATTCTTTAGAGCTTCAATTTTCTGGTGTGACATCACCTGTTAAAGGGGAGCATCTGAAGAGAGGAGAGAACGGGTGCAGCCAGTCTTTCTTCTATGCTGTCAGGCAAAGGATAATCATATAGACCCTCTCTCAGTCAGGACAACTCTTCTGAGTTCCAGGAAGCTTGTGCTAACCATGCTAGTATGCATGTGTGTGCCGTGCTGAATGTATGTATACGAATGTGTGCACTCCAAGTGGAGCAAGCCCAGCAGCAGTTTGGAAAAGTATCTTTCAACTCCAGAATGTTGAACCAAGTGAACAATTGGTTAAAAACACGTACTGTAGCTTGTGGCTTGACGTAGCTTGTGGCGAATTGGCATAACGTAGCTTGTGGTGAATTCATGCTTGTGCATTATGCACAAGCATGAATTCACCACAAGCTATGTTTGCTAGCACAGTTTTACAAGCTACTGTAATGTACATATAGTGACGTCCATAAAGGAAGTGCCATCATATAAATCTATAGCTCTACAGCCTTTATATTTCACAGTTTGACATGAAAGAGAACAGCAGCGCTCTTTATGACTGTTGACATCAGCAAATGTATTCATGCTCATGTCATGACAGGCTTTTGTACATACGGTACGGGAGGTCTCCTTAAAGTACGATGTGTTGGCCAATCACCTGGACATTTCTCATCCTGACAGTGAAGTGGTGACCTTCTCTTCTCATGTAGGTCACAGCGTGTACAGTATGTAGCCTGCCGCTCACAGCAATCAAGGTCTCCAAGTAATCTCGCCAAGTCTCCACGTAATCACGCCAAGAAATTAATCGCTGCATGGGGTCACGTGACCAAGCGACGGGACGGGACGGCCGTTCGATCGGCGCTTGTCGTCATTAACAGGCTCTGTTTGGCTCGACGGGCTCGAGACGGGCTTAATTGCGGGGACAAACTTTGTTTACTCTCCACAGCCTGTGCACGCTCTTATCTGCCAGGCCGCATTTCTGAAGTCGCCTCAAGCATGCGGAGAAGGCTGTTAGCGGCAGAGCGGCGGGCAGGGAGGGCGTCTGGGCCGCATGCGGGGGCCATTGTTATGAGGTCCCTCTGATGTCATGGAAAGCCGTGCGACGTACACGTGTTCCTGCGTCTTCGTTCCTATCCTCCCTTCTCAGCTGGGATGATATTGATGCATTCTTATGCCGTGTGGGAAAGGCCCAAAATAGAAAGCACTTTGCTCTTCGGTGGTGTTAGTTACGACTCTCTGGTGGCTTGTCAACTGTCACATTTATTCACATTTGCGCTTTCAAAATGGCAAACAAACTGAAAGCTGACTGACAAATCTAACCTCTCCTGCCTAAATTATGTGACTTATGAGTTGCCCTCACACGGATCCTTGTGTGATGAACTTTTGTTGGTGACTGATTGCTGCATCTTTTTTTGTGTGTGTGTGAGATATGAAAGAGTATTCATAACAGTTTCCCACTATTAGAAAAGGCTGTAGACGGCTGTGCAACTCTTTTGTTTGACTGGTCCCGTTTTCCTTTTTTTTCCCTCCTTTTTTTTTACTGGCCCGCTCTTCTCTCCTTGAGCCTGGGTGAGTAATCACATAATGCCTGCTTTGACGTCAGCCCGTTCGCCGGTCGCCATGGTTACTGAGCGCGCCCCTGCCCCCAAGAGGTAATTTTTAAACATTCATCCTGCAGCAGTTCTTAGCTTCCCAGCCTTGTGTTCCACTCATCCCAGGCAACCCCCACTGCCAAGCCCCTCAGTCTCTCTCCCAACCAGCACCACATCCAACCAGCATTCACTAATGCTGTTCCTCTAGCCAACCAGCATTCACTAATGCTGTTCCTCTATCCAACCAGCATTCACTAATGCTGCTCCTCTAGCCAACCAGCATTCACTAATACTGTTCCTCTATCCAACCAGCATTCACTAATATTGCTCCTCTATCCAACCAGCATTCACTAATACTGTTCCTCTAGCCAACCAGCATTCACTAATGCTGTTCCTCTATCCAACCAGCATTCACTAATGCTGCTCCTCTAGCCAACCAGCATTCACTAATACTGTTCCTCTAGCCAACCAGCATTCACTAATGCTGTTCCTCTATCCAACCAGCATTCACTAATACTGTTCCTCTATCCAACCAGCATTCACTAATACTGTTCCTCTATCCAACCAGCATTCACTAATGCTGTTCCTCTATCCAACCAGCATTCATTAATACGGCTTCTCTATCCAACCAGCATTCACTAATGCTGTTCCTCTATCCAACCAGCATTCACTAATGCTGTTCCTCTATCCAACCAGGATTCACTAATACTGTTCCTCTATCCAACCAGCATTCATTAACACTTGGTGGGGTGTAGGTGACGTGGTGTAGGTGGGGTGGGGTGGGGTTGGATGGAGTGGGGTAGGTGGAATGGGGTGGGGTAAGTGGGGCTTAGGTGGGATGGGGTGGGGTGGAATAGAG
>NC_085003.1:23142644-23145144 GCF_963854185.1 Sardina pilchardus
GCTACAGAATAGTTGGCATGCTTTTAAACAGTAACGTGAAGTATGCTCCGATTACTACATGCATGCATCTGTAATATTAGCTTTAGAGCAGACTTTTTAGAGCAGACTATTTTACTGGCAATGAGAGATCTTCAGAAGAATTTGTCTGTGTTGTTATTACGAGTAAATAACATAGTTATGACACAACTGCTAGATTTAGTATTTTCAACAATGAGTAGTGTGCCTTGATACTAAATGGCTGTCAGTCTAATAAGCAGGGGGGAAGTAACTTTTAAAAGGTAGTGTTTGCTCGTTTCGTTACTTTACTTAGTTACACTCCAGGACACATTACTCATTACTTTTACGCTACTTTTCTGTTGCTCGACTTTGGGCAGAGCCCAATAGCTGTTCCTAAATGTGTACGCCTACTATGGAGGACATTTCAGGTATTTCTTTTGTGCTCTCTTTTATAAAAAAATGACACAACAGAGCACTTAAAAGAGAACATTGAGCTATTATAGCTTCAACACCGCCACTAAAGCCATATGAAACATGTAGACATGTACTTATCAAATAGCATAGCTTCAATACATCTTATTGGCATATAGGTGAACACAATACATAAGGGCTTATTTTATAGCCTTGTACTCTTTCAGTAAACAGGGTACCCCCGAAATTGATGCAACGCTTGCACTCACATTCCTCCCCTTAACGAGCTCGAGGTAATGGGAATACCTCCATCCCTCAAAAAGTTATCGTCAGCTGCTTCTTACTTGCCGTGATTGCTTTTCATGCTACAAGCCTCTGTCACGTACCGTGAGGAGTGTATGATTATTGCGCAAGCACTCAGCTGAGATGGCAGTGTCAAATCTGTCCCTAGGAAAAGTAACGTTGTGCCGAATTGAGAAAAAAGAACTACGTTTCATTACCAAATTTTCAGTAGTAGAGTGATCCACTACTTTTTACCAGAAAAAAAGGAGTTGCGTTACTGTTACACGTTACACACAGCGCTGCTTATGAGGTCATTACTATAATCGCTCCATGCGAATACTGCATGGTCAGTACCTATGGTGTCTCTCAGTATCAAACATGTTCCTGTTCCTGTAGTTTGAAGCTATTTCAAGACACACACACACACACACACACACACACACACACACACACACACACACACACAAACACACACACACACACACACACACACACACACACACACACACACAACACACACACACACACACACACACACACACACACACACACACACACACACACACACACACACACACACACACACACACTCCCCTAAGCACATATCCAAGCATCTGATTTGATTCTTGGGAGTTAAACTTTAATAAATATGATGATTAATTGCACCAACAGCTAATAAAGTCAAATGTGGTACTGTATATTAGTGCCTTTTACAAAGTGAAGCCTTATTATAGCCTTATTATAGCTCATGTGACACTATAAGCAAGGTAGATGTGTGTGTGTTTGTGTGTTTGTGTGTGTGTGTGGGGGGGGGGTGTGGGTGTTGTGTGTGTGTGTGTGTGTGTGTGTGTGTGTGTGTGTGTGTGTGTGTGTGTGTGTGTGTGTGTGTGTGTTGTGTGTGTTGTGTTTGTGTTTTGTTGTCTACATGATATGTGGATGTGAGACACCTTTCCCATGGTAACAAAACGTTGAACTCCTCACTCCTCTCCACAATCCTCCATAAATTTCTAGCATTATTTCCAACATGGGAGAAGTGGTCAGCTCAGAAGAGGAGAGTCCATTTTCTCAAAGCTCCCTGAGATCTCTTCCAGAACTACATGATTAATCTCATGTCCGGTCTTTTGGAGACAAATAATTTTGAAGGCAAACAATAGCTCTTATAATCTGCACGATGCTGGGGATTTTCTTGCTCTAATTTTCAGTGTTATTGTGCAATGTTATACTCTCGTCTGACCCATATTAGGCTGTGCGAGCTCAATTCATTTCACTGTTTTCCATAATATGCAAGACACATAATGAGTTGTTTATTCGTTGTAAAGGCTCCTTTGACGTAGTTGGACACCCAGAAAAAGATATATTGTTCAAGTCAGTCTTATGGCTTCATAAAAGTTTTACAGTGCAAGTGCAGCACCCTGGGCTTTTGTTTGAGTCAGACAGTCAGCAGTAAACAAGCAGAAGTGTGTTTATTTTTCATGACTTTTATGAATGCCTTTAGTGGAAAATGGGGAACTTAGCTCCGTAATATGCTCTAGTTTTGCTGCTTTGCCATTTTCTGACCCAAATGTTAATCAAGTGTTAACAATAACAGAGAATATTAATAAACATTGTTACATTCCAAACTTTTCTTGGGCAGTTGGTGCATTTTAGTCAGACTTGTTTTGTCACACAATAGGGATGAGAACTCTTCTGCATGCAGCTATGTGTGGAAGGGAGGTTGTGGGTTGGATGTGTGTCAGTGGTTGAGGAGTTCAGAGTCCTATTTACAGTATTCTGGAACCCTGTGGAGAGTATTGTGCCCCGCGCCCAAAGA
>NC_085003.1:23150144-23155144 GCF_963854185.1 Sardina pilchardus
AGTACCCGTGTGGATTCACACACATTTCTTTTGCTATCAAGCTGTGAGACTAAAGTGTTTTTAAATAACTCTGGCAAAATAAAGAAATTAACATATCACTAAATTAATAATTTAACAATCAAAGCCTTCCTGGGATACCCAACTTGTGAAAGATTGGGGTCATCAAATGTAATGTTTGGCTCTGCGGTTAGCATTTAAACATGCTGCCAGGAGAGCATATGGTGTCAGTTCTGGAACCATCACTTAAGGAGAGATGGTCACGGGCTGCCTCAAGGGCTCCTGTCCCAAGATGCCTCCTCAAATGGGTCCCAGAGATGCCTGGATCAGGCAAAAGGTCCATCGAGGCTCCCTTAAGACGGCTATAGACAGATGGCCTCCCCTTACCAATCAGCTGTCTCAGTCCCTTAAAGAGTGTCATGTTGTTCCTGGAGGGCTAGAAGATATTCTGTCTGCTCCATTTGTGAAGCGCATCGCTTTGCAATGACAAGCAAAAAAAAGCCATAGATTTAGACAAACCGATGTGTATGACAGGCTGTGATCAAATGTAACAGTTAGTCTTTTCCTATTTTCTCTTTGACGTTGCTAACATGCAAGCCAAAACAGACTTACACTCAAAACCTTCACGATCACGGTTGGATGAGCCTCATCTATTTTCTTGTCCAAAGAGTTGCTCAAGCAGACCACTCTTATTTAGTGTAGCTAATGTGGTGTATCCCTTGTGGACAAAAAATATTCTAAAAAGAAAAGGTAGTGACCTTTGAATGCCTTTGAAATGTTACACACAGTGAACAGAGTGAAGTTACAAACAAGTAGCGAGTACAAACAAGCTGTCTTGTAGGCATGCCTGTACATTTAAAGGTTTTTGAGATGTTTACTTCTTCGCAGTGTGCTGAAGCACAAATGGTAATGTTGAACTTTTAACTTTAAGTGACCCTAACTGCACCTATTGTTTCACAAGGGATAGCAACACCCAGATTTGCCATTCATTATAAAAGTTTGGATCCCTATGACTTGGCACTCTGGTTCGAACTCAGTCGTCTCACAAGTCACTTTGTTGAAGCACTCAGATGTCTCTGCTGCTACAGTACACAGTGGGGAGAATTATTATCTGCCTGTCGAGTTTTTTCCCTATCTTTTTATTTATTTATTTTCTGGTCAGATCAAAGGCTGCATGGAAATAGCAATGATGTAGCAAGCGTCTGTTTAGAGGGCCTGATGAAAGAGGTGCGTGTTATGTAAGAACGGGAGGCCTGTGATGGATGCATCTGGGTCTGCAGTTGGATTTGTGTGTGTGTGTGTTTGTGTGTGTGTGAGTGTGTGTGTGTGTGTGTGTGTGTGTGTGTGTGTGTGTGTGTGAGAGAGAGAGAGAGAAAGAGAGAGAGAGTGTGAGTGTGTATGTTTGTGTGTGTGTGTGTGTGTGTGTGTGTGTGTGTGTGTGTGTGTGTGTGTGTGTGTGTGTGTGTGTGTGTGTGTGTGTGTGTGTTTGTATGGGTCCGTATGGCTCTCTGCCCTTGTTGGGTGTTCACTGTAGATGCCCCTTGATAGTGCATGAACTCCTCCGACTGAAGGAAGGCCCTAGAGGGGTGTGTGTATGTGTGTGTACACGTGTGTGTGTGTGTGTGTGTGTGTGTGTGTGTGTGTATGTGTGTGTACACGTACACACACACACACACACACACACATGCACGCATTCATTCACAATGAAATTAAGCGCCTACTGTATATTGGTTTGAAGTATCTTGAATTGTGATTCACTGATGGAAAACATCACGTCTATTTTTGACCTCACTCTTCAGTCTTTGTCCATGTTGTAAAGGTATTTGTTTGTAGCAAAAAACGATCGATATATCAAAGCAACAGGACATAACAAGAACCAGGTGGCACAGGTTCTTGAGCACACCTCAGAGGTCACCAAAGGTCACTGTTTTCCAGCGTCTCAGCTTTCTGCTGGACTGTGCTCAGCAGCACCTCTGCAGGTTGAGTTCAGGGGCCTTTAAAATAGCATTGCCATCACTGTTACTTGCTTTCCCATAACAAACCATAGGACCCATAGGAATCTTCTAGTATTGTGGGACAAAATAATACAGTTATTATAGTATACTTAAAGGAATGCTATATTATTGGAATCCTATAGCATTTTGGGACACACTACTGAAGTACTATAAGACAAAGGATAATTTCACAACTTTTGACACAGTAATGTGTAAAAATGGTGGAGTTCTGGTTCTGGGAATATGTACAGCCTGACGTCTCTTCCCTAGGCTTAAAATTCATGCCATTAGCACCATCAATAAGCCCTCTTTAACAATGCACTTTTGTTTTCTGTTTCTCTCTTTTCTAGATCCTTTCCCACTCGGAATGGGAGCACAAGCGGGGCTCCAGAGGATCCCAGGTAATCTCCATCTCCCTGTACCCCCACACTACGCTTATGGAATTGTGTCCTGTTGACATGTTCTAGAACTGTGTCATGTTGAGATGTTCTAGAATCCTGTCATGTTAATATGTTCTAGAACCGTGACCTGAATCTCCTCATCAGTCCTAGCTTGTGTCTAGTCTACTGCCCCTCCTGTTTGTATGTGTGTGTGCATTGTGTATATATATATGTGTGTGTGTGTGTGTGTGTGTGTGTGTGTGTGCATTGTGATATGTGTGTGTGAGTGTGCATACTGTATGTGTGTGAGAGCCCATGATCCAATGCATGTCTACTGTTTTATCTCTCTCCACGCCATCGTGGAGACATTCCTCACAGTCTCCAAGCGGAAAGCGCACAGTCATAAAACATGCATGACACCCCCTTTCCTCTCCTGAGTGGAGTAGCGTGTTTTGTGGGAACGGGAGACCTAACATGAGTGCGGAGAGCCTAGCCTTCCCAGGCCCCTCACGTGAGAGGCCGTCTGGCCTGTGGTGATGAGAACAGGGCTTTGGGGTGGTCTGGGGTGTGTTGGGGTGGGCTGGGGTGTGTTGGGGTGGGCTGGGGTGGGTTGTGGGTGAGTACAGTGGAGGGTTAACACCATCAGTCCTCTTCATGCCTGCGATTGACCTGTTTCCTCTGGAGGTAATGTACTGAGGTGTCACACAATCCCCGGAGCCACACAATGAAACAAAAGCCCCTGTGCTGGCATGGCCTGTGTCTTAGTGTACCCCTGTAATCAAGAGGATATCCTCCCGTTGGGGACATGACTGGGTGGGCGTGGGGGGAGGGGGACTGTGTGCTGAGCTCTCTCTCTCTCTCTCTCTCTCTCTCAGTGGCTGGCCGTAGATCTGACGTCTGCTCTGTGAAAGCTGGGCTCACGACAAGACAAATAGACAGTCAGCAGAGCTTACAGACAAAACTCTTTACACACTCCGCAAATGGGACTATTTGGGACAAGAGATTTTAAATAAACACTCCTCAGTTGCAGCTTTCACCTTGATCCTCTGTGTGATTTCAGTATCATAGGGAAGCTCAGAAGTTTCCAGTATCTTTCATCTTTATAACCTCCAGCACTCACGCGTATGAGCTTTATAAATACTTAGTAAATATTTACATGGCTGTAAAGGTGAGGGAGGGGCAGTCATTAGTGACCCACTTAGCAGTGCCGGTTGTTTCTGCTCAAGGTCGTGAGGAGAGCACATTCACACTGATTGATGAATGTTGATGGCTGACGTCTTTGACTGTCGAGCCCCACTTGGAAGTTATTTAGTTAGATATCTGGGATTCGTCAGGGGAATCTTGTAAAAGCCCCGACTGACAAGATGTTTAAGAAGTGGAGGCTTGTCTTGGCGCGTCTGTCGCATCTCTCCTGGATGTTTTTCCTTCGGCTCCTTTCTCTGAAGCGGGCCTCGCGTCGGAGAAAACCAGCAGCCTGTCGGACGTGTAAATCATGTCGTCTTTTCCAGAGCCATTGACCAAAAGGATTTATTGATTTCAAGCGGAGCCAGATATGCCAACAAGCACACATTAGAAGGGCCATTTTGCCCGACCGCAGTTTTATTACAAAGATTGTGGTGGATGTTTTAAGTTACAAATCTAAGGAAAGTTCCACGCAGGGAATATTTATAGAAGGCACTGAAAACATTGGGACAGCTGGAATGTTACCTGCGGAGAGCGCCTTCATCAGGAAGAGCGTGTGTTGCTCCAGATTTCACGGCCCCGCGCTGATTCATGATGGAAAGGCTGAGATCCACCAAATTCGTCGAATAGCCAGAGTTCCAGGGAGTAGCCAGCCGATGGCTGTGAATGTGGTCAATGTGCCAAGAGGGCTTTCGAAAAAAACAGACGGGCTGTAAACCATTATCACCACAGAAAGAGCCAGACAAAGGCATGGAGAGAGCCAAGAGACAGTGGAAATTAGCATATAAATAAACACCATGTTGCTATTAATAACGTGGTCTGATTCCATGTGCCGGGCATTGTCATGTTCTGTCTGCCTTGAGAATTAGATTGAACAGTTGTACAAGTAGCAGGAAAAGAGTAATGGTACTGCCAATCCCCTACAGTATCAGTAACATGTGTGCAGAATCGATCTTTATTGATTCCTCAGATAGTCAGACACCAGAAATGACCAAGAGGTGGAGAATGAGTTTAGCAGCTCTAGACCTGAGGTGCGTTCAAGTTCACCGAACTTAGGCGAACATAGGTGAACGTTTGCAAACAGTATTCCGTTAGCCTTGAGTTTTTGGCGAACGTTTGACAAACGCAATAATGCAATTACTGTTAGAATGGAATGTTAACACCAAATTGTTCAAATTGAACTGTTCAAAGAAAACATGTTCACCACGAACGTTCGCCACTGTTTGCCACATTTGAACGCACCTCTGGTGTGCTCGTAATGACCCTGAGCTACTCGGGCGCCAGTGGCCTGAGATGTGGCCAGGTCTCTGACATGTTGACACAGACCCAAACGTGTAGAATGGGAGGTCATGTGTGTATAGGGTCAGAGGTCAAGCGTATAAGGTTGGAGGGGTGAGCATTGGGGACGAGATGAGGGGATAACCACCTAGTAAGAATCTGTAAAACA
>NC_085003.1:23460144-23705144 GCF_963854185.1 Sardina pilchardus
AGACTTTAACTATTACTTATATATTCTTATGACGAAACGCGAAGAATAAATACGAGGACTGACCATCTCGCCTCTCCGCGTTTCCCCCAATAGGCCTACCATGGCGACAAAGAAATAAATATGATTTGACATTTTAATGTTTGTAGCGCGCCAGTTTACCCAGTGTGTGTGCATTGAGTAGTTCCTTAAAATACGGAACAAAGAGCGTCCCGTAGGCTATCTGTTCAATACAGAAGAAGACTTTAACTATTACTTATATATTTCTTATAACGAAACGCGAAGAAAAAATACGAGGACTGACCATCTCGCCTCTCCGCGTTTCCCCCAATATCATGGCGACAAAGAGAAATACATATGATTTGACATTTTAATGTTTGTAGCGCGCCAGTTTACCCAGTGTGTGTGCATTGAGTAGTTCCTTAAAATACGGAACAAAGAGCGTCCCGTAGGCTATCTGTTTAATACAGAAGAAGACTTTAACTATTACTTATATATTTCTTATAACGAAACGCGAAGAAAAAATACGAGGACTGACCATCTCGCCTCTCCGCGTTTCCCCCAATATCATGGCGACAAAGAGAAATAAATATGATTTGACATTTTAATGTTTGTAGCGCGCCAGTTTACCCAGTGTGTGTGAATTGAGCAGTTCCTTAAAATACGGAACAAAGAGCGTCCTGTAGGCTATCTGTTTAATACAGAAGAAGACTTTAACTATTACTTAGCCTATATATTTCTTATAACGAAACGCGAAGAACAAATACGAGGACTGACCATCTCGCCTCTCCGCGTTTCCCCCAATATCATGGCGACAAAGAGAAATAAATATGATTTGACATTTTAATGTTTGTAGCGCGCCAGTTTACCCAGTGTGTGTGCATTGAGTAGTTCCTTAAAATAGCCTACGGAACAAAGAGCGTCCCGTAGGCTATCTGTTTAATACGGAAGAAGACTTTAACTATTAGGCTACTTATATATTTCTTATAACGCTGGCTGTAGGCGATTTCTATAACCATTTTCATTCATTTCAACAATGGTTCATTGAAGTGTCGTTTGAATAATTTCGCCAGTCATCACCTTCATTTTAATGATTCAGTGAGATTAAGGAGTCGACTATTGACGGATATGCGGTCTTCATCATTAAATGCAGTTGAAACTTTCTGCCACCTGGTGGTTGTTTGGGTACATTGCCTTAGCCTCGAAAAAAATCGGCTTGACGCACTGCGGGATCTCTTCGGGAGTCCCGCGGGAGAAGGTGCATTCTCAACCCGTACCCACTGTATCGTCAAGCCGAAGCTGTGAGCCCTGAGGGACAGCAGTGGTGGCACTGAACCCAGCGACATCTCTGCTTTTACAAGATGTGGCCTGCACGGTGGCCACACTTCAGTGTAATAAGATCCCTCGCTGCCGCTAACACTGCTGCTGCAGCCGATGCTTTTTCTGAGACATGTCAAGACTGCCCCCGTGGTGAAAAAGCAGCCATGTTTTTGCACCACAAATAATTGGTGATGTGCGTACCTGTGCAAGCATGGCTAATTCATCCAGCTCTGACAGCCCCTCACTTGCTCCGACCTCTGACCTCTCTCTGTGTCTCTCCCATTCTACTGAATGATTGAATCATCCAGTTAATTGTATGCATGTTGATCTCAAGAAAATTCAGACCATTTGCACAAATTGTGTATGTGTGTTCCATACGTGTGATGAGTTGTATATGTTTCTTTGTTAAATGTTTATTAATTAGATCAAAAAAATAAATGGTAGGATATTATTGTTGTTGTTCTGTTACGACAGTATGTGTGTAGCTGAACAAGTGGTGGAACTAAACTTGCCCCTTTACTTAAAGGTAAAGTGAGTGGGACTTAGTCACTTTTGTCTTTAGTCTTCAAACCCAATCTGTTGTTAATGGAAATATTGTATTTAAACATTATATATATATATATAAAGCAATATATAAAAAGCAATGTAACACATGTTTGTTAAGTTGTCATGTCCGCACAATGATTACCGCTGTGATTACCTGTGGCACTCGGCCTACAGCTGAACCATAGCTGTGGGGATGTCCTTCACTGCAGTCAGTGGGAAAGGGCTGTGCTGTAAGGGACATAATGGTGACTAAAGTGCAATCGTGTTACTTATTTCAGACACTAATGGCGTCGGTAGTTACACAGAATATACAATTTAGCATCTAAACATGCACAGCACATGCATTGTTTCCATAGCAACATCAGCAGTGAGACAGTCAGGCAAGTGGGCCTTATGACTTGAAGGGAAGAGGTTGAAGACATTGAGCTTTTACTGTCAAAATCTACACCCACAAATCATATTAACTGATTGAGATTAATGTGTTGCATTACAGGGCATCTTGGTATTTAACACTAACATGCCCAATTCACCACTGTGACTGAACTGCATAATTTAACCTGGAAAAACACTTAGAAAGTTCAATTAACTGACACACAACTAGTTTGTAGTGGTTTTTATTCTTCATTTGCGCAAGACATGATGTCTGCCATCATGTGCCTAACACCTCATGAGGTGGATATCTGCAGGAAAGATCTGTGTATTGTAGGAGAGCATGTTTGGTAACACTTTACTTGAAGGTACACGGTCATGAATATGTCATACACATTGTAAACAAGTCATAAACGTTTATGGCATAACACTTCTGTCACTACAGTAAATGTCATTTGTCTGTTGGTTACAGGGGAGCTACACCAGGCACGCAAATGAAGCGTTCCGTTCGCAACGCGTACAATCCATTTCGTGTCATATCAATAGATACCTTCAATTAAGGTGTAACAGAATGTTTATTATTATTATTATTATTATTATTATTATTATTATTATTAACAACACTTAGGCATTATCTTAAAATAACTGTTCATGGTATATGGTCATATGAGAGACAGATGAACACGCCTGTCATTCCAACACCTGCTTATAAGCTATTCACTGTTGTTCTGTGATCTGGGCCAGATCAAAAAGATTTCACAGCGGGACACTGACAACACAGCCCAGCAAAAAGCATTACCCATCAATATGTATGTCCGTTTCCAACCACAACCTGGTGTACTGTACACACACCACACACTCCTTAAATCTGATAATGTATGAATGTTTGGTTTTGTCAGGGAGTGAGTGAATTGTAAAAAAGCAAAAGACAGGATGTCCAGTTTAGTGGACCATATTACTTAAAAATTACACGTATAATAAAACAGTCTAGTTTTGAATGAAACACAACCTTAATTTGTTCAAATATGTTTTTCTTTCAAAGCACAATGTTATTGCATTGAACTGACATATTTTGCCACAGCAATGAATTAATCCAACAGATTCATGTAAGATCAATAAGAAGCACCTAAGCACTGAACTAAGGCAAATTAACACACAGAATGCCTTGGTGTCACCAATTCATTGGGTGACTGAGTCTTTGCAAGGTAACACTGAGATAATCACACAGCTAAGTGTGTTGCCAGAAATTTTCATATATGATTTCTTAGAGAGGGTTATGCTACGGCATGAATCAATTTTGTAAATCGAAAGAGGAATTCTTGACATTTCATACATGTGCAACCGGCGGCGTTCTTTCAGTGTGGTATCAACACAATGCATGCACAGCTTAGATGTGAACACATATTTTACTTGTTTCTTTTTTTCCCCCTTTTAATCCACACAGCAGTCTTTAAGAAGCTTGGCCAGTTTAACATGGTGTCCTTGTGATGGCAACATAAACATCCTGTAGTGTTTCCCAGCACTTTGGAGAGTGAGAGAGAGAGAGAGAGAGAGAGAGAGAGAGAGAGAGAGAGAGAGAGAGAGAGAGAGAGAGGGGGGGTGGTATTAAACAGGCAGTTGCCAAGGAGTTTCTTTCAAGCTGGAAGCATAGTCTTCTAGACCAAGGCAACCAACAATCTTCCTTTGATTTCAACATATGCTCAGGTATCAGCCAGTTTGGCTACTGTATTTGTTAGTTGTAAAACAGCGAAAGGTAAATATAGCAACTCAGTAAACAGTAATAAACATTATGATAGATATATTTGTGTATAAATACGTATATTATAGCCGTACATGAACATCCATGCCTTTCTAGGTATTTTCCCAACTCGGAAATATGAAACATGGTAATGATGAAACCAGAATTCACTGATGCCCTAAGAAATGACTTGTTTGGAACAACTAAAAGGCCACAGTGTTCTCCAACAGACTGCTTGAAAGGTCATTTCCACTGAAAGCAATTCCAGAGGATTCGCTGATGGATTGATTGGAACACTTTAGAATTTATATTTCACAAAGTTAGCTCTCAGTAATCTCTGGGACCTTACCTGAGTCACGCTATGACAGCTTAAATCCAACAATAAACTTTGGGAGATTACTTGTAACAATGAACAAAAGCTTAACAAGTTTGAGGGTTAATAAGTTCTTGTCATACAAATACATACATTCTGTATGTGTACAAATCATATCAAATTCCTATATAGAAAGAAAGGCCCTATATTTACCTTAATGGCTTAGTCTCGTCAAGAGACTTGCAACATACAAGTTGGGTGCTAAAAATATATACAGCTCATGAACATATGAACGTTGTCAAACATCTTCACACTTTCCCCTACAGAATGGCTAATAGCCTATTAAACTGAAATCTTTCTTGAAGGCCTTCTAGAATGCTAAACTTTAGATCCAGTTTTAAGCTTTTCCACTAGTAAACATTGTTGTCAAAAGCATGATGTCACTCAGCATAACAGCAATAAGCACTCCTATTTGCACTTTATCATAGTCACAGCTATGCGAAAGGAAAATGCTATCCATATATTGCATTAGGACTCTGTGGGCCACATTTGTGAATGTAGCTTGATCACCGCCATGGCCAACCGACAAAAAGCGTATGCTGTGATTCTTCAGTTTCCATGATCTTATAAATGCTGTGATTTTTGAGGCAATGCTGGAGACATCAATGAACTGCCCTGAAAAGCACAGGTAGAACTTTACTCTGTAAAAATAAACAGAATTAAGAGATACAGGGGAAAAATATCACATTGTAGAGTTCCTTGCTCCAATGTCTTCCAATCAGGACTCATCCATGGCTGTTATCCCTTACATACAGTATATAATTCATGAATGGACCATAGGAAGCCTCTTAAAAGAATAGTTCGGAATTTTGGAAATAGGACCTCATTTCCAACTTTGCCTAGGTGATATAGGTCGGTGGAGACAGTTTTTATCGCGTTTAACCCCTTCCTGAAGTTGCAGCGTCCCCCTTTGCTAACGCTGGTTCTGAGCTAACGCATTTCAACGGTAACATCCAAAACTGTCTTACTCACTCCACAGCACACCCGAGACAAGTAAATTAAAACGTCAGACTATCAATGTACATGTCCGTGTTGATAGAATAATTTTAGAAATAAAACTAACCTTGCAACTCAATGATTTATTACATTTTGAGGGACTAGTTTCTCAATATCAATCCGCTACTGCCATACAGGGAACAAAGTAGGCTATTGCAATGCGATGCAAGGTTAGTTTTATTTTTACTAACATTGTTCTATCAACACAGCCATGTGCATCGATAGTCTGACGTTATAATTTATTTCTTTTGGGTGTTCTGTGGAGTGGATTAAGACTATTTTCAGTGGCAGGCTGGATGTTACCGTTGACTTGCGTTATCTCGGCACCAGATTAGCACGAGATGAACGCTGCAACTTAAGGAAGGGCAGAAATTCACTGAAAATGGTCTCCACCGACCCATATCACCCCGACTAAGTTGGAAATGAGGTCCTATGTCCAAAATTCCGAACTATTCCTTTAATTCAGTTTATTTATTTCCATTGGAGCTTCAGCTACATGCATGTTGTACAGTAATGGCATCTTCTGTTATATTCTGCTCCTTTCATGTTCTTCAACGCTGAATATCTTGTTTTCCTAATAATAACAAGTTTGAAACACCCATACATCCTTGATTCTGATGCTGAATTCTGCTGATTCACCAGGTGCCACACCCAACCAGGTCTGTATTGACTGAAATGACTAATTATTAGGATACAACATACCTGGCTCCACCGGAAATAAATGAACTGGCTTGAGAACCTTTGGTGCATATGGTCCGTTAACAATGAAGGCGACTAGATGATGGACTTGTACTTGTATGGCTCTCCAATCAGAGACTGGTTTTGGCTACATCAATTCACCAGGAACCTCCCACGCATCATCATGAATATCTGTCAATCATTTTGTGTGCTGATTTGAGTAAATAATTCAAGTTAGCATGACACGCTAGCATACCCTTCAACGCGGTTAAGACCATGCTGCTCCTGTGCTTAACACTTGTGCATTCTCCTCTCGTTTGTTATTTCACACTGTTTCGTGGCTCTCCGCCGACAGTCCTACTTCCTGTGGCTCTGAGTGGCCATTTAAATGTGTTGTACGGTTGTAAAGCAAAGTGGATTTAGAGTGCATTTCCCACTTCAGAGAATTTTGATCGTGACTGTACAGGGGGAATAAATTGACTTGGGTCCAGTGGATGGATCTCTGTGTATCTATCGCTTAAGAGCTCAACAGGTAAAAGGTTCCATAGAGGATAAGACCAAACACTATGTGGATCACTTATCCAGTTAACAGGAGAAAAATTCATCTGACACCAGCAGCAGCCTAGCAGGGGGAAGCAGCACACAGCACTGCTGTGATAAGTGTCTAGCCATATGGGGAACAAATATGTATTGATTGCATATTCACAACATACCCTCTGGTTTCAGCATGAAGGATCTTGTGACTGATTATGCTTTTTTGGAATGTGTCAAGGGTTGCGAAAAGCCCTTTGTCGGAGAACCTTGTGACACCTTCTGGTGTCAATTGGCAGCATCTTGCACTTGAAGCTTGGGAGCCATCCGTCAAAGCCTTTGATGTAACGCGAAACAGCAAGGAGCAAGCCATCCCATCCCGAATGTACGGCACGTTGGAATGCCAACCAGCAGTATGTCATTATGCAGCTTAAAATAGTGGTAGCTGCACAGCTACATGTGATAAACATGTGCAGAGAATTCGCCGTGGGATTACAGCTCTATGTTCCATATTTCTACAGTCTCCACTGACACAGATGTGTGGATGCGCCACACACCTCCCTCACCAAGCCCTTCCCCTTATGCCTCTCCGCAGGCAGGGCTGCCCTTTGACCCCAGCGGAGCCGGCACAGTGACGGGAGGAGAACTGGGGCCGCCTCCGCGGCTAATGGCCGTCCCTCTGCTCACGCACGATGGCAGGCAGGTCCCAGCGCGCGCTCTGAATGATGTGCTGTGAATTATATTTTGGCACTTTTACTTCTCGCCTGGGCGGCAGGCAGGTGCCTTTTTAACAGGGGCCGGATCCGGTCTGCGCTCGCCTGGCATTTCCACAATGAGAATGGGGTCATTTCGATACCGCTCTTACCTGTCACAGGAGCCATAGGCACCGTGAACCGTCACAAACTTTAAGTGAAATTGCAATATGCCACCCACGCACACAGAGCTTGCTTCGGCCAGTCGCCGCTCAGGAATCCCGCCGCAGAGAGCTGACTTCATCACTTGAAACATTTCTGTAGCTCAATGGCTGTTTGCTCCAGACTGTTTTCTCTGAGGAGACACTGGGTTCTCCTTGGATTGAAAGGAGTTCTTCACAGTGACAGGCTGTGAGACCGACAGCCTCCGAATCGTGGTTAGCAGAAAGCACATATTGTGAAACGGGTTGAGGGTGTGTGTGTGTGTGTGTGTGTGTGTGTGTGTGTGTGACATTTCCCCCTCCTCCCGGCAGCAGTGGACAGACCACCGGGGGAGTTCCTGTTCATTTGGTACATTTCTCCTGCAGCATTTTCACTATCAAATTCACATTAAGAATTCAGCCCATTTGATATCTCAGACCTAATAGGAAAGAAGAAAAAAACGACCCAGTGGGATGAGAGCCATATTTAGAATTTCATTCAGTGGCATTCAGACGTTTGCTTGCAATGTGTTACATATCCACACACCAGTACAAGGAGTATGGAATAAATCTAGGGGCAAAAAGCAGGACCATAACACAGAAGCGTATTGCTGACAAAATAATAGATTTTTTGAAAATAAGATATAACAATGCCACTATGAACCCACCTGGTGTCACATACTGGATAAATGAATGAGGATATGTCAAAGGTCAAACAAAACATGTAGCATAAGCCTTTTAAGTAAGTGTTTGAATATTGAATATTGCATTGCCACAATAAATATAGTTGCAATGTCTAACGGTAATGCCCCACAAGGCATAATATATATATATATATATATAAAATGAATATACATGAATGTATGCATGAATTATGCCAATATATACATATTCACATCACTAATCAAGACTACCTCTCTGTCATCCA
The DNA here is from genome assembly GCF_963854185.1 of Sardina pilchardus. NCBI lineage: Eukaryota > Metazoa > Chordata > Actinopteri > Clupeiformes > Clupeidae > Sardina > Sardina pilchardus. The sequence goes on from NC_085003.1 coordinate 23,468,513, forward strand.
CAATGAATAGGTCAGTGGCCACTGATGCGACACGGTGGCCATGCCTGACAGCAGGAGAGGTGTCATGTATTGTGATTGAGTGCCAGTTTAGCATGCACCCATCGCATGATCATTTGCATTTATCTAATGGTTTGTTTTGTCACCCAACTCAAGTGACCTAATCATGTAGACATTTATTGACACAATGGTGTAAACAAGGGCCAGTTTAAAGTTCACCTTTATTAGACGTTCCATCAAACTGGAATGCTACTGAAGGACATGGGTTACCAATCTACATCCTTGTATTAACTAGATAGCCTGTGCTGTGTGAGGTACTACAGTGCTCAGCACAAGTGAACACACACATGCTAAAGTTGACTAAAAAATCATCTTTTGGAAATTGATCTTAATGCTTTTATTACAAAATAATGAGGACAAATCTAAATTTTAAAGGACACCAATTTTCTCTATGAATGAATAATGTATCATAAATAAATAAATGTTCTTCCTTAAGTTAGAGGGGGCAAAAGTGAGCACAACCCTGTGTTAAATTCCCACAGAGGCAGGCAGATTTTTTTTATTTTCATAGGCCAGTTATTTCATGGATCCAGGATCCTATGCATCCTGTTAAAATTCCCTTGGCCTTTGGAATTAAGATAACATAACATCATCACATACCCTTCACCCTACCTAGAGATCAGAATGGTTTTTATTCAGTTAACCTAATAGCTGGTTCTGATTTGCATTGAGATATGATTCTATGGAAAGTACCCCATGCCAATCACCTGTACTGTACGAGCTGTTCACTTAATGACTTCACATGACTGTGTGGATAAGGTCATTTGCAATGCTATCATATGCAGGACCTGGAATATCATTCAAGTGTGTGTCTGTGTCTAGTCCAGGGCATTAGACCAAAATTAGCCTATAAACAATTTTTTGTTGGTTTTGTTTTTTTTTTGTTTTTTTTCTACTTTTTTTTGCTCAAGATGTGCTGTGCACACCAAAGTGGATTTGGGCTCTCATCCGTTTTGTACATTTTCAGCATGCCTTAATAAGTAGATAAACAAATTCTTCCAATGATATCATGAACGCCAAACTAAACGTGTTACTTCACCCTGAACTTAGTGCATATTACAGTGATTATCCTACACCTATCCCCCACCCACTCCTGAGTTGTCCGCGAGAGAGGAGGGCATTATAGCGGGCTTGCTGGAGCTGCGGTAACGTCACTGCCTGTCCAATTCGATTGGATTTGATTCTCAGACCCGCCATTGTGAGTCTGTGGGTCCTTGGATAAAAGTAATTACCAGTCAACACTCGTGCAAGACTTGGGACATTCACCACTAACTCAGACTTGCCATACCATTCAGTTGCATTTGGGTGATGAAACCAGTAAGAACCTTTTGGCCAATTTTGTAATACCACTACAGCTTCCAGGCTACTCAAGGCTTGTTAATTGATTTTGCACCACTTTTAACAAACTCAGCTTACAAAGCCTGAGGCGTAATAACCAGCAACGTCTCTGTTCATTTTGCATTAGCTCTGCATTTGTTCAACCAAAACGATCGCCTACAATAATACAGATAAACATTTTCTGACGGTGAAAACATGTCTGGCGGATTGCATAGTTGTACACTTGTGTGTACATTGCAGTATACTGTATGCAGTTGTGGTCTACTGCACTTGCCAACAATGCATGGAGTAAGTAGGATGTGCAGATAACTGTTGCCTGGTCTAATCCAAGAGTAATAATAATAATAATAATAATAATAAAACGAAAGCAATAAAGATTAATTAACATAAAAGACTTAGGTGGAATATAATTAGAAGACAGATACTGTAGGTCTGTTTTTAACAGATAGACTTTGGCAGAGTCTAATTTAGCAAACCAGTGATAGTGATCCTTCTCAAACACCCTGAGCTGTTGCCATTCTTTGGAGATTCATTGACGTAGGCCCATCTGTGTGTGCACACAATATGTCCTTTCTTACTGGGGAGACCTTAATGTTCAACACACTCTGTGCAATATGGATTTTTTGAAATCATATCTGTTGTGTTCATGTAATACAGTATATATATATATATACTTTTACAGTTCTAGTTCTATTATTCAGGATGCCTGTTTAACGTTGCACTTTTGACACTGTAAGGCCACCGTAGGTGCGGGCTGATTGTGTGAAGTTCGAGACTAGTCGTTATTTTAGAAACATAACATCTACTGATACAAGGGAGGAGGAGGATTGCTTACCTCCTGGTCTACAAAATGGAGGGAATCTTAACTCAGTCAGTCCCTTCAAACCTTCCCTTTTGTAGCTACTGATGTTGTTTGCCCTGAAACGAAAGTATGTCACAACAATGACTCCCTGGAAGCAGAAAACTACCCTAAATGATAAAGAGACTATTACTGTCATCATGCCAAAAATGTTGTCTCTCTATGGTTACAGTGGTAGTTGCTCAAAGTCATTTTGTGAAAACATAGTCCAGACCTCTGGTGTGAGGGCTCTGACTTTATATTTCACCTGAAAACTTATTTTGTCATCCAGCAAGATGTGGGAAATACCATGTTTGTTTCTAGTCACTGTCTCCCTTCATGTAAACCCAAATAGTGGCAGTGACTCCAAATTGTCCCGATGTCTAGACAGTGATTTTCCTTCTAAGTTGTTGTGTTCCCCTTTTCTGTGGAAATGCTTTAACATTTGAATGTTCTTCAGTCTAATCGAAAAGACACCAAAGTTCCAGACGGGCCAAAAATGGGCTTAATCTTAATTTCCTCTACACAAGCCACTGAAGACCACAACTCCGTGTTTGATAAGGTAGCCACAGTTACTGTGAGAGACTAATTGAATCTCATGTTAATTGATGGATTCCATTGAGGTGCAAGTCCCAAACCTTAATATGGTTTAGTGGAGATGAACTCTGTTGTCTTGAAAAATCTATTAACGAACCAAAGGTAATCATCTGAGCACTGCAGGGAGAAGGCAATAATCCAAGGGAGACCATCACTAAATTGAATTAAATTGAACCAAATTGGATGAAGAAGCGATACTTACCCCTTAGGGCCAATTAGTTTATTTGTATTTTGTTTGCTGTGTAGTCCATTCCCATTAGGTAGATGCATTTCTATAAATAAATGACTGTGAACTATTCTGTCAAAACTTTGTCCTTCAGAATGTCACTGCAGTAGGATTGATAGACATCCTCTATTGGTTGTGAATTGGTTTACCACAGCCTGGGGGGAGAGGATTTTATTTACCAAGTGAGGGAGAATTCTGGATTACTGGGCACATAAACAAGTTTAACAACGTTGCCGAGGGAACACCAGCAATTTCAGCAGTGACTGAGTTTTGGGCATGTCGTTCATGATGCTACAGATGTTCTGTAAATACTTATCAACCATTCAACCATTCTGTTCAAGATGCCACTTAATTGTGATGTTTATATAACTCTGTGAAGGGAAGGAGCAAATCTAATGTCTAATGGAAGACTGCACTGATAACCACAGCAAAAAAAGGGCTCCCACAGCTACATTTCAACCAAGACTGGGAAACCGCTGAAACATTCACTGGCACAATTTGAATGGTAAAGCTAAGTACAATCAAAATGCAAATCAGTGCTCTTATAGTTGCTTTATTTTATAGTATGGCGTTATCACATATGTGTACCAGTCCTACAAAGCAGAAGCAAACGAAAGGAGAGTAACGGCAAACAATCAGAAAAAATGTAAACAGAAAATGTCATGTAATTCTACTGATCGTTGTTGGATACTGCATAATGGGTTATTGCACAAGGTCTTAATGTTTAATTGGTTCTAACAGGACCATGAAACAATTCCATCTCCTGCTAAATTAAGGGATATATTCATCTCTTTGCTAATCATTGGTAGTTTTACGGTGATTATATATGGTGTGTCACTGTATTTACCATGAATGTGCACATGAATAGACCATTTAAAAAAAAAAATCATTACTGTTAACTTACGTTGCATTTCGACATCTCTTCTCCTCTGTCTTTGGTGAGTGCATGTGCAAACTACTCAGATACTCAATGACTAATACTCCATGACAGCTGTAATGTGGGGCCACGGGCCTTTACTCAGCGTAATGAGGGTGAAGAGGTAGCTCTCCTACTCTGCCAGTGCCACTAACAGCAGGGAATGGATGCTGCTCCTCACTGCACAACAAAAGGCGATCGGCATACAGCATCAAGTTCAGGCAGTGGATATAGTACAGTGATGCAGTGGGCAAGACCACAGTCAGTAAGGACATTTGTTGGAAAAAAAAAAGAATGGTCTCATGCACATAAATAGAACATGTCTGTTATTTTCTTTAATGTCACCATGTTTACATTTTGTTGTCCCGTTGATTAGATGTCAGTGGCACCCAGCTAGCTTGTAAACAGTGTGTGGTGCTTGAAGTATGTTGTTGCTCTAGTCACATCACTTGTCTCTGTGCACCGACATCATCTTTGTTTTATCTGAAATATCACCCCACAAACATAGAGTAGCCCCTTGCTCACCAAGTGCACATTCTACTCTTTTAGCTCTCGTCTTTACTTTTTTGACAGACTCTAGGCTAATGAAAAACTGGGAGGATAAGGGAGACAGCACCCAGAGCATAAACACATTGCATAATAGACACTTTCTTCAAATGCTAACAGCCTCTGAAAAGGTCTTACCATTTCAGAGATTCGACCCGCCTAAGCGTGGATGAAATCCAGAAGAAGGAAAACAACTTTTCATCTTTACATGCCCAGTTTCTTACGTTCACAACTCTCAGTCCAAATTCAAAACAGTAAGATCAACTTTTTACCATTACTTTGAAAAAAAAAAAGTTCCTAAATTCATGTATGTAGGCGGTGTTATGTCAACATGGTCAACATCCCTGACCTGTAAAATAAAAGGCATGAAATGAAACAATAAAAGGGAATGACACATACGTAATATATTTGACTTTAGAATCTGCATTATTTCCATATAAATCAATCTAAGCATTCAATAGTTATTAATATATATATATATATACATACAGTATATATATATATATATATATATATATATATATATATATTGGTATGGTACATTATGCATGCTGTCTCCTTCATTATATAAATTGTTAGTATAATCAGGGGCAATGTGCACAGTGAGCATTCTGAGCAGGTCAAAAGAAATCCATTATATTCTTTAGAGGTTGGTGGACTAAGTGTGCTTTCTACTGTGTAAAAGTAATACAGTATATAATAGGATAATGATCAGCGACCTCCCCAATATTCAAAGACATTTAGCAGCCAGGCTCACAGGATTGTGTAGACCCCTTATTTGACACACACTGTTATGAACAACTCATACCTAGGGGACACTTTCAATTTAAATGACTAGATAGGGATAATAACTAGAGAATGATAAGAATGCACATCCTTATATGCAACACCATACTTCAGTTGATGATACCACTGAGCTATATAGCTAATAATAGAACAATATACTGTACATATACTGCAACAGATGACAACATATATAGTATCAATCTGTAACCTGTTCACTGTTTTTATGGAAAAAAAGGAACATGGGGAAGGGCATTTATGACTTGAACATGATTAGAGCCTTATAATGTGGATATTTGTAATTCTGTTCTGTTATAGATCCACATATAGTAGTAGGGAAACAACCCATAACACCCATTAGTTGGTACCCAGAATGGACCACTTCAAAAAACCTTTCACTGACTGGAATCAACTCTAAAAAGCTTTGTATTGACAGCAATAAAAAACACTCCATGAATATTCAAGCATCCACTTCCTGCTTTACAGTATAACTATAAAGTTTAAAAGCACTGACATCAGTTGAAAATATTAGTTCAGACAGGAAACTCTCAGAATTAGTAAATAAGATTTTTTTAGTGTACATAATGCTTGGTCATGGCACCCTAGATCTGCTCAAGATGCTACTGCAAAGTTGAAGCTGCAAAGCTGCAATACTGAAGATGCATAAAATACAAGTAGCCTAACACTGGAAATTGCTGCCACAATAAATAAGACAAGCAGAAATTAACGAATATCCCCCTTTAAGCAGATCTAGACAGGTGGAGCTGGGGGGGAGGAGGGAGCAAATAAGTGGCGTCATAGCGCAAGAGCTAGGTGAATTTGGCAGCGGAGACAGCAGAGAATTTAAACTAGCGCAGGCGTATAGGAGCAAAGGTGATTGGTTAGGTTGCGTTGTCACTAATTAAGGGCGTCACTCCGATTTTCCTGTTTGAACTTGGTAATTTCTTCATGTTACTAAGCATGACACTTGTGCAGGTTGATTTTGTCAGTCTTGCCAGTGTTCTTAATCAGATAGTATATTGCTAATGCTTTAATTTCTCCATAATTTCACATTTTATATTTGTGCTACAGCTGAGATGAGAAAAAAAAATTTTCTTGAAAAATGTGAACTTAATGTAACATAGTTAAAGTCTGAAAGATAACATCTTTACAACTTTACACACGGAAACGAAAACGGGTTAAAAACGCAAAGCCTTTTTGCGGATGCACTATCCCAGATAGCAATTTCCTTTGGGCCGGATCCGCATGAAAGCCTTTAGATCCGTATGTAGCGGACCTACGGTATCTGACTGTGGGCCAGATGTGGCCCACACACAATAAGCGGACCCGTATTGCAGATCCGTACAACACAGAATAAGCGGACCCGTGTCACACACAATAAACGGAACCATATTGCAGATCCGTACCACACACAAGAAGTGGACCCGTACCACACACAAGAGGCGGACCCGTATTGCAGATCCGTACAACACAGAATAAGAGGACCCGTGCCACACACACACAATAAAAGGACCCGTATTGCAGATCCGTACCACACACAAGAAGCAGACCCGTACCACACACAAGAGGCAGACCCGTATTCATGGGTTTCATCAGGTCCCTTAGCACAGGTGTATCAATCACCATGCAGTCTGCATTGATAATCAAGGTGCTTCATTTTATACACCTGTGGAAAGGGACCTGATGAAACCCATGAATTGCAGATCCGTATACCACACACCAGAGCGGTAGATAAAACAGAGTGGCGACACTCCCACAGACCTCCGTAGGAAAAAATGGCAGTGCTTTTTCCAGGCTATTTCCTCGTTATGGGACTTTTGGAACTATTTACAGCCAATCTCTTGGTCAGTAGTTAATGAGTTAAATTATTACACCTTCCAGCATCTAGAAGTAGCTACATCCCACCCTCCTGGAATTCAGCCATTCAGCGCAGGTTTTTTGGAACTTTTGATCGCGTGGCGGCGACATCAAAGCGTGTCGCAACTCTCTCTGCTCTCTCTATGGCTCTGCCACACACAAGAAGCAGACCCGTACCACACACAATAAGCGGACCCGTATTTTAGATCCGTACGACACACAAGAAGCGGACCTGTACGGGTTCGCTTACTGTGTGTGGTACGGATCTGCAATACAGTTCCGCCTCTTATGTGTGGTACGGGTCCGCTTATAGGGCTCGGGATCATGACGTGAAAACTTTGCGGGCACAGCACAGCTAATACTATATTTCTGCTTCTTGTCTTCTGCATCTGAATGAATGGACATCACGTTCAGTGCGCTACCAACATGGCGGCAATATTCCTAGAATGCAAGTCGTGTGCCCGAGCCCTATTGTGTGTGGTACGGATCTGCAATGCGGTTCCGCCTCTTATGTGTGGTACGGGTCCGCTTCTTGTGTGTGGTACGGATCTGCAATGCAGGTCCCATATCACATATGACTTTAAAGCCTACCTTACATTGCCAGACTTTGCAAAGATTTGGAAAAGATTTTTGAAAAACTACAGTCTCAGACCCTCTCACATCTAAAGACAATTCATTGAGGTTTTAGTCACAGTCTAGTCACAGGCCAGTCTCAGATTAGGATTTTGCAAAGACTGTGGGTCACTATTTACAAGACTGCTGCTAGATTCCTTCAAATTATTTCCATCGTGCAATAGGCTACACGTCATCATTCACAGGAAATCACATGATAGCCTACTCATATCAAAGTAATTTTTTCGCGTTTCTGCAGCATTGTTTGATGTGTGACATCACTAACAGATATAGAGCTGTTCTGTCACCTAGAACAACCGACTAATAAATTATAAGAAATGAAATAACAAATAATCATAAAGGCTACAGCTGTCGCCTATTTTGCCCCTTCCTGTTTCATGTTCGCGCAAGGTTACTATTGGTTTTTAATGTTCACGTCACTATTTGCATGAGCCACGACTGAAAAGACTTCCGATAATATCAAACATGTTCGATATTGTCGTAACGGCAAAACTAGAAAAAGACTGCCTCCGACGGACTTAAAACCGCTAAGATTGGCACCTTACACTAAACGATTTAGATGACGGGAGCGCGCTGCGATTTCAGTACAACTCCCAAGATTTCCGCCCGATTTTGGAAATTTAGTCGCCGACTGTTAAAACAGACCAAAATCGTGCAATGTAAGCCAGCCTTAAGCAGACATTCACATCCCCAACTGGTCACCACTATAAAAAACTTTGCAGAAGAATTAAGGATGCTTATCACAATTTTATGACTTTATAAACCTGGTTTAGATATAAAATATAACCTAGACATTCTCTGATAACTTTAATTATATTTTGTGTAGGCCTACTTTGTTTGCTTGTTTGTTTGCTTTGTTTGCTTCCCAGCATGCATTGCAAATATTAGTTTTGAATTTTGAAACAATGTGGTTGGGATATTTTAGCTTATAGGCTAACCTACTCCACTGATGTTTTGAACAACAACATTACCAGATATGACCATTGACTTAGTAATTTATTAGGGGGGAAATACACCGTAGTCGTGAAAGTATTAGACCTAACCGGGTATAAATACCCAGCTAACTGATCTAATTTTTATTCATCTGGATGTGATCATCAATCTCCAAGCCGCACCCACAGGTAAGCTAAATAAATGTGTGAAATGAAATACTAGACGTAGGCTTAATTGCAAATCGCTACTGCATGCCAATTACTGCTTACCAACGTTGACAGCTGTTTCACTCACATAAATAGTATCCTAACGCCACACGCTCGTGACAGATTGACTTGGGTAATCTCCATGGCGCAAATGCTAAACGGTGAACAGGTAGTTGGGTGAAATTCGATTTTTCCTCTTTTTACGTCGCAGTGACAAAATACGTTTTTTAAAAAGCTCTGAATCATCGCCGGGACGTTATCTTGTTTGTTGGGAGCAGTCTCAGCCCTTATTGCCACCAGATCAGTTAAACGGATCCAAAACAATTTTGGACCGATGTGCGTTTGGACGGCGGATCAGGTCCACTATTCAGATCCGTGCCGGATGTCGTGGTAGGTGTGTTTTGCTATCTGGGACGGACCTGGACGAGTGCAAGTTCATATCTGCCGCAAATCCGTCAAACAGATCCAAAACAATTTTGGACCGATGTGCGTTTGGACGCCAGATCAGGTCCATTATAAAGATCCGTGCCGAATGTTGTGGTACATGTGGCCCAGTTCCGTCCCAGTGCAGTTTTGCTATCTGGGTAGCCATCTGGCGTGTATACTACATCGATAAATATGAAATGTCACCCTCTTTTGCGTTTCCGTTTGCACGCAGATTTCACCCAAAATCGTTTGTCTAAATGCGGAATTAAAAGTGAAAACCAAACGCTACTTTTGCGTTTTTGGTTCAGATCGTTTCCGTGTAAATGTATTGTATTGTTATCGTTGTGTCCCCCATGGTTAACATATGTCATTACCAAGCATTAGTGATTGAACTCCCATGATATCAAACTTCAGACAAGCGTCCACAAACCAGAAAATAAACATTTGCCAATGGATTTAGGCCAGACTCTGCAAAGAGAGTCATGATTTTGCAGGCTACCATTTATTACCATTAAACCTCCAACTTTCTGCAGCATTGTGAGGAGACAAAAAACTAACTACGTAACACCATAGGAGCTCTCTTCAGAGCACTGTGGACTGAGGAACTCAAACATATAATTTGCACTGGAGTGGGCCTTTAATCATGCCTTCGGTCCATTAGAAAGAGCATATTCACATCTAGTCACTAATATCACACTGGTGGCACTCTGATTATGCAGAAACGTGTAAACACCAGAGATATGAGAGAGTAGAGTGCTGTCTGGCAGACCACGAGTTCTCCCCAGAATGCACCGATACTTGCACTCATGTACTTATGCCAGTTTTTAAGACCTCTTAATGTGTATGAAAGGGCCTTACATTCAAAAGCAGACTCCCTTCATCATCTTTCAATGATTCATATGATAGTGTTTTTTTTTCTTCTTTAAAAAAAAATAATTAAAAAAAAATAATAATTGGTTTAAAGACAATCATTTAAGGGGACTTTCAGTAAAAAAACAACAAAAAAAAACAGAGCGGCATAAATGCAAAAATACTTTTTCTTCTTCAAATGAAGACAAATGAACAAATAAATGAAATACATTTCAGTTGTGAAATGAAGGAATTCTGTTGTGTAATGCAACGTCATTGCGGTCTGAATATTCAGTTTTGATTTAGGGTTATTTTCAGAGGCTATGAGGCAAATAATTTAAAAGGTGCTTATAAGCACATATCACATGATTGGTTGAAATTTATTTGGGTTGTATCATTCAGACTAATGTATTCCTTTGTTTTGTTCTTCTGCTACATATTTGCATATTTAGACTCCGTTGCTGTTTCTCCAGTGAGAGAGAGTGCGCTCAAGTGATTTCTCCTTTTCATCTTGCATCTGTCTCCTTTGTCTACCTTTTTTTCCGCTGCACAATTGCTATTTTTCACGAGACTGACTGCTGTACGTTTGCTGTTATTTATTTATCATTTATTTTTTCTTTTCCCCCCCCCCATTTTTTGGTTGCAAATGGGAAGGAAAAAAAAACATCTAATTATACAGCCCACTGTTTTCGGGTGGGAATTTATTGTCTCATTGTCACAGGCAGAAATCTGGGTTCCCTGGCCACCTCCAGGTTTCAGTAAGAGCCTGTGTCTAATGAGGCTTAGCTATTATGTAGGCCAAATTGCACTGCTCAGCACAAGAGACAGCAGGGACAGGCTCTGGCAGGATCATTGTATAATTACAGTCTTGCAGTGGCAATCAGAGCCTGCCAGACTATCCACTGAGTCAATGCAGTAAAGGCAGAAGATAAAGTAATGGAGCTCATGCTCCTTCATATGTGTCTATATGGTGTGCTGGTACATGGACGTTCAGGATTCTTCACTATTGTTTGGTCTCAGCTCATTAGGTTGCCCTCCATGTCATTGCCCACCTGTACCTGTGCCTAGCATGTAACACAGAGGAATAACTAGTGTTGCGTATATTCCTTATGTGAAGTTGCACCCTGCTGTTTCAAATTAAGCTTCTTCTCCTGACAGCTGCATACATCAGATCTTTCCATACATCAGATCTTTCTCCAATCTCTCTCTTGTTTTGCTATGTATGGTATAGAGTGTGTATAGGGTCTAAAATATGTGTATTTGCCTGTTGTTGGTAGTTTAGGATGGGTGTTGAATGTTGATGGTCCCTTCACTCCCACAATGCAGCATGCAGATTCTAATGGCTGCTAATTAATTGATAGGGTATGGCTGATTTTGTTCTTCACTGATTTTGAACTAATTGATATACCACTACAGTATTAAGACTGATATAGTGACTCTCACTCCATATTTGCAAATGGCTGTGATTTGCTGTAATCTTGAAACGGATCTATCAGGTTACCCTCAAAAAGTCATTAAACTCAAAGGAATGAGGCAACAAAAAAAAAATGCATGCTGAAAATAACACAATGTAGGAATCCCCCTTCAACTACATACGTCTGGAAATGGCAACTGGATAAAGACACGCTTATTTGCCCTTTATAAATCCTGTTGTTTACACTTCAGCATGTACAATACTCCTGAAACCAGTTTATTGTGCATATGCCTACAGTATATATGGTATGTACTGTATAAGGTGCTGTGTCCACCAAACGCGTTTTTTGCGCCAACGGCGACAATTTTCAACATAAAGTCTATGTAGCTCAGCGGTCACAGCGCTGAACGCCCTCGGCGGAAAAAAGCTCTCGGCGCTGACCGTTTTTTTCTGCAGCGCTCAGAGCGCTCAAAGTTGAAATCTGTTCAACTTTTAGAACAGTGCCGGGCTCGTCAATGTCACTTCTCGTTATAAACCGTTTCTGGTTTTGGTAACTTAGCAACAATAAACACTTATCGAAGCGCCGAGAAAAGGAGGTTGAGGGCGCTCTGGCTGTAAAAAACGCGTTTGGTGGACACAGCACCTAATGGTGTTGATATACTATAGTCATAGTTGGGCCTGTCCTCTATACATTTCCCTATAATTGCCATACTGAAATGGAAAAAGGTTAATTATCAGTTTATGCACTTCTTAACTACCATTGTGGTAAAACAACTCATTCATATTTAATATAAATAAATGGTGTATGTAATAATGTATACATGCCCCTCTTGCCAGCTCTCTGATGGACAGCCACCGGTCAAATACCAGTTACAAATGGTTTGAAATCAAATAAAACAAATAGTCTGTAGCATAGTTTCAGCATAGCCATAAGGAAACGAAACTACTGTAGGACTAGCCTTTGGTAAGTGTTTTGGCTATCATAACATCCACCAAGTGCCCAATCAAGGGATGTGATCGTGTTTTGGACTCCTTTTGGTTTCCTCCGGTTTGATGTTATGCCTTTTGGACAACAGTGTGCCCAGGCAACCTTCCAAAAGCTCATATGCCAGGTACTACTTGGCCTATGCAGCATGCTGTACAACAGCCTCAGATATCAGCATTAGATCTGAGACTTCAGACTAAATGGTTTTGTTCCTCTTAGGCTTCAGGTCTCAGGCAAAAGTTAAGCATCAAGCAGGGCAGACAGCCCAAATGAAATGACCCCAGACAAATGAATGTCAGCCAAAGTGGCCACAAACAAAATGGCTCAGATTCTCAGACGAGGGAGTGTCAAATCTCTGAAGAAAAAAAGAAAAAAAGAAAAAAAAGCAGCAACACAGCAGATCAACCACACAAGAAAAAAGAAACTTAGGCAAGACAGTGCCAGGGAAGGTGACACAGGCAAAGCGGGCTGTAATAAAGATAGTGAAATGTCCTTAATTAATCCAGAGATTTACTGAAATATGGTGGCGTGCCGGTTTGTAATAGCATTTTTTTTACTACATATGGCGCTGTATCAAGCCATGTACTGTAAGCGTTCCATGTTGCTCCTATAAAATCCTACATAAAACACATAGCTCATTCAATGCTGGTCTTCCTCAAACCTTATTATATCCTTATTTATTTATTTTTAGATGGATTAAGCAATATGGTTGCAAAATGAAACAGACTTTAAAATCTTTACCACTGCTTTGAAATTGGAATATCAGAGGTACATGCTGTGACTATATAGAGCAATACCATCTCAGTTAGAATCTTGAAGAATATAAAAATGTAGGAAATCACTCCATCTAAACTGTGCCTAAAATAACTTCTACTATTGCTAGTACTAGCCTACTTGGATTGGCACATTCTGTGCATATACAGTATCTTCATATTTCTTGTCATAAATACAAATGTACAACCAATGAGTGCATTTATCTTTAAAGCCTTGGGGGATCTGCTTTTATACCATTACTCACGACACTTTCTCCATCTACATACTTGTACTGTATGCGCTGCTCTGCAACCCTGAACACCAGACACTGTCAGAGAGAGCTACAGCTGACAGTGGGAAAAGCAGATACACAGACAACAACACAAGCTGCTCGCTCATTACCAGATCACTTGCCAGAGGTGCTACCTGCCTGCATGTGATAATGTCAAACAAAAGAAAGCCGGTCCCGAAAGTGTGGTGCACTTACAGGTTGTTTTCTCTGCCCTGTTTTTCCATATAGGATCCTGCCATAGAGTTAGAGTGCTCGAAAAGAAAGGGGGTTTTCGTGCTTGTTTTTCTCCTCTGTGTTTGCCGCAGAGGTGAAAGGTGTTAATGAGGGCTGAGCTGTGATGCCACCAGAAAACAAATATCGCCCATAAAATCATCAATACCGTGATGGCAGGATCACAAGGATTTGCTGGTAATTATGCCCTTTGGATGTTCCCGGTCTCCCCAGACTCGCTAAGGAACCACGGAAATGGCAGAGAGGGAACCGTCCAATTACAGTGAGACATACGCCGCCAGGAGACAGCCATTGCCTCTCCTGCCCCCTCCGAGAGAATCCCCTGGGCAAGCACGAAGAAAGAAGCCCTCGTTTCAGACAAACAAACACAGTGGATGAGAGGTTCTGATCGCATTTTAGTCTACACAAAATGTGAAATAATCTACACAATTCAGCTCATTGCGGAGTAGTATTGCACAAAAATGGTTGTAAAAGTAAAACAGGGCATAAGAATCCTTGTTTCGCTTTTATGGTGCATCTTCAAATGCTGCTCTTGGAAAGACTATTGGTGAGGGAAATCACAGGGATCCATAGGTCCATGCTTGAGTAAAGATAGGGCTTGGAAGTACAGTACACAGGGGAATGGTTTGGCAAACAGGCCGACCGCTGTGCATAGCTGCACAGTTTACAGTGTCATCATAAGACATTGTGTCTGTGACCAATTATCAGATTGAATGACCTTGTTTCAACGTGTCAAGAATCTTATTCTCACTTTGTCACCTAATAGCCTCATTTAGATGTTACTTTTAAGGTCACCCACAGCATAGCTGACGGCCCTATAATTCATTTACTAAAGTTGGATATTGCTGAAGCAAGGATTTTAAAGTTTAAGGAGATATGTTGCTCATTAGCTTAAAGTATAAAACGAAGGTTAGTTAAAGCAGGTAAATGAAAAGATCTAATACATTCAATTTATTTCCTGAGAGACATTGGTTTTACAGCAATGTTGAATACACCTAACTCAAGCATGGCACAAAGTGCATTTCAAAGTATGGATGCAGTATTGAAGTATTGAATGAAGTCCACCCTGGTTATCACGACTGCACAAAAATGACAGCCCAGTTGATGACACATTTTATTCATGTTTAGTTTTTTTTTATAGCTGGGGGGATTTGTTTCAAGGTTAATGGAATAACATGGAGCTCACCTTAATGACATCCTTACACGGGTTCGCGGTCCTCATTAAGATCATACTACTTGCTCATTACGCATAACTCTAATGGTCAACATTTCTGCAACATTGCACTCCACTCTAATTAATTTGACCTTGTTTTCTTTTTTGTGTGCATGTCATTCTTTATTATTCATATCTGGGTCTTTTTCTGATTTTCAATGTCAAGAAGTTCATTACCTGGTAGAATGAGGCTTTCTTTCTAACTGGCGTGTTGACAGGCAAACAAAATTTACATTGAAAGCCCTCCATCTGTAAAACTACAATATAATGAATATGTCATTAATATCTACCTTTTGAAATCCTCAAAAATCCCTGCATCCTTAAATCACAAGTGCCACATACCTTACAAAAGTGTTAACACCAACTGATTGACTTTGGGATTTGTGATTTTGTGTGTTCATTTTGATTTGTTGAATTTTTCATTTTCTGCCTCAAAGCCTGGTATCCCCAAACCTGTCTACCTCAGGAAGAGGGTCTGCCATCGCTCCATTGTAACAGCATGTACTGTAGGGCGTAGACTTTGCGTTAACTTTAGTTTGGCTGGACCAATGATTTCAATCACATTTGCATAGTGAAAATGTGTACAATGTAGGCCTAGTAAGAGGATTGTTTTCCCCTAGGAACCTTAGTTGTGTGGATTGTTTCCCCCAGGCCATAATGTGTGGGGACCAGTGTACTTCGTGTTTATCATGTTGGCTGAAGTTAAGTGAAGTCCTGTAAAAGTACCACTCGGTTACCACAACATTGATCAGGGATTTCTAACATTACTTTTTACCACTAATCTGGGCAAACTGATAAACTCAATGGCTGGCATGGTTACAATACCTCCACCAAGGAGGTTATGTTTTCATCAGGGTTTGTTTGTTTGTTTGTTTGTTTGTTTGTTTGTTTGTTTTCAATATAACTAAAAAAGTTATGAATGGATTTGATGAAATTTTCAGGAAAGGTCTGAAATGACCCAAGGAAGAAACTATTACTGTATCACCGCCTGGATCCATGAAGCGGTTATGTTTTTGCTTGGCGGAGGTCTGCGCTCTCGGAGTGCTTCTAGTTATAACCGTAACTGTATTTGAAATTGCGACGCCATCCTCTTCACACACTGATTGGTTCAATCCTGAATGTCAGTGAAAATCCGCTGGGGTACAGACAGACCATTAGGTATTAAACAATGACAAGCAATGTATATTCAGCTCTCTCACTTTTAAAGGTTCTCGAAGCATGGTACGATAACGCCACTTCTGTTGATGTTTCAAACAAAACACAGTGCCTTTGACCAAAGAGCACCATCTAGCACCACATTTTCCAGGTAGCACTCCAGCTCAACAATCTTTCTTTGCAAAACACAGAGCTAGTTCGCCAATCTCTCCCCCTCCATCCCGTGCAATTGAAACTGACATGAATTCGCATCTCGTCGGTGACTGGCTGGAACAGTTTGTTATGTCTCATGGTCCAAGCATGGACTAGGCTGTTTTCGTTGCTGTTTTTAGACCCTGAGCTGTCCACAGGGACCACTGAGTATTCAACAGACAGGCAGCTAGTGGATCTTGAGATGTTTGCTGTATTTGACAAAAATTTTTTTTTGGCTCAGAAACCGTGTTACATGACTTAAACAGCCCCTTTAAAGAAGCAATGCAATGCTGATGTAGTAGAATTCAAAAGAGAAAATATCGATGCAGAATGAGTGGGGTTTGAAAGCTCTGTACTTCTTGCCCAAAGAGCAATGAATTAATTGTTTGACCAGAGCCTTTAAAAGGTGAAACTTTTTTTACAATCAAAGAAAAAATAAATGTAAATATACTATGACGCAATTCATGCACATGAAATGACACCAGCGGACAGAGTTTCAAAACAAACAAACAAAACGGTCCATGCTCTAAATGCAATACATCACATAATTCAAGACAGAAATAACATGCACCTATATTCGGGATTAAATGTTGCGCCTATATCACTATTATTATACTTTTGTAATTGATTTCCAGTTTGCAAACATAGTTCAGTCTGTTCTATTTACCTGGTCTTAGTTACAGTATACATTAGACAGTATAGATACACAGAGATCTTATACATCTGAAAACATCAGAGAGCAGAATTAGCCTCAGCAGGAACCTCTAATGAGTCCAGTTGATCAGCTGAGTTGTGCGCTCTTCGGCTGACCTCGATGCACTAAATTCAAATGTTTGGGAAAGTGAGAACACAACACCCCACTGGGACTGATCTGTTTCCATGGCAACTCTGGCCATTCCCCTCTCCGCTGGCAGATGAGTTAAGCTTTGAGAGTGTTGGAAGTACAGAGGATTGACCCCCCTCTCTGGTGTTTTTGGGAGGCTGATTTCGATAGGCGTGAAAACTATGATAACCCCTGTGTAATCACTGTTACATTGTAGGTTGAACACTATGGGAAAATGTCTATGAACACGCCTGAGGCAAGCTGCAGGGATTGCTGGTTGAGCGAAAGCTTAGGCTTAGGGACTTCAGAAGTCAGTTCCCAGTCCATATCGCTCACAGGCATTAAAGGATCACCTCTATACTGCTCCTTGTGTTATCCATTGGCCTCTAAGGGAGTGTGAGCTAGGGTTTCTTATCATGGGGTAAATAGAGAGAGGGCTTGGACGCTTTTTTTTTTTCTCTAGGAAACAGTAAAGCCAGTTGCAAATACTTTCTGAAGTAGAGATTATACTCTTTTATGATAACCTGCAGAGGTTGAGCAGAACAAACTTCCCTGCAGTTGGATGTCAGTGATTGTAAGGGGTTTGTTGTTTAGTATGTAAATCACATAAAGAGTATCTTGGAGTGTGGTGCATAGCATAAACGGAGAACAGAAACATTTGGAGGGGGATCAGAAAACAGCAACAACGAGTTGTCATCTGTCAAGTTGTGCAAGATGGCTGTTCAGATGTGAGTGGGGAGAGCCAAAATTTAGGTGGTTGGCTCTTGAGGTGCCATCTTGTGACAGAGTGTCATCTTGTGATGATACAAGATGTCAAAGTCATATGGAAAGTAATGAGTGTTTGCTCTCAGGGGATCAAGCTCAAGGTGTGCTCAGTAGGTGCCTTGACACACATCCACATGTTATGCTGCTGTATAAATAAAATAAAAATTGCATTAAAATGTGTCCCCATAGAACTACTTATACCTGTGCTGGAGTTCAGTTTTGTGTCATTGTATTTACAAAGTATGACTATAAATATGCAGACTAAATTATTGACATTATACATTGTAGCCATTAATTAGTTTATTTGCATTTGTGATATTTTTCTCCCATTGGTTTAGATTCAGTGACCACTCAGTGACTCAGTAAGAACGAGAAAGACATTTTAAAAGCTTATTCTCTAATAAACTCTTCTCTTTCCTCCCTTCTTTGATCACCCGTGACAGTACTAATATGAAATCGGAGGCCTTTATAGTCCATCTTTCTTTACTTTTCTTTTGTATCATTCCCTTTTCAATCCAATACATGCAGAAATGTTCTGTTTCTCCCACCAGTCTGACTTCAGAGGACTTCAATCTCACAACTTCAGAAGTTACAAGATTTGTGCAATGTAGAGACGCAGCAGGGTTATTCTGAATGTTTCCCTATTAATGCTCTACAAGAGCTGGCTCACGGCCTGATCCTAATGGTTGTGAGTGATGGTGGTAGGTGAAGCCTGCGGCAGTGTCTATGGTTAAATCACTCTCCCCTGAGGAGCCACCAAGGAGGATGAGTTACAGCTTCTGCTACTTTCCCCAGTCTTGGGTCCCATGATAGCAGTGCAGTCGCATCTTAATACTGGCAACATAATCCCTGCCAAGCAGCTGCCTTCACTTCAATGCAGCATAATAAACATTGCCCCTCAGAGATCTCCGAGACGTAGGAAAAGCTCAATGAAAGTCGGGATGGTAATTTGGTGCACTTTTCCATTTAGTGTGTCTGCCTCTAATCTTGTTTGGCGTGTCAAAACTTGGTATAGATTTGTATTTCAAACTTCCTGGCAGGGAGTTCCAGGCCTTTTCGGACAATGTCGGCAGTGTAGTTAGCATTCTTGTCAGTTGAAGGAGGTCGTGCAGAGCAGCGGAAGCTGTTTTCAAAGGCATGCTGCCTGTCTGTCTGTCTGGCCATTACAGGGCTGTGTGCTTAGCTGCTGTGAAGGACAGCGTCCTGTGTCCTGTGTCTGGTCTGGACACCCCATTCTTGAAATCTGTCTGAGCTTAGGAGTCTGATCACACACAGTAGTGTTGTGTCGTGTCAGATTACTAGGACGGTGTGAGAGTTGATTTATCAAGTAAAACCAAATTAATGTTTACACATGTGGGAGGCTATATCTTGTGTAACATCTTCATTATCTACATTTATATTGAATATTTTTCAATTGATATTTTTCTTTCTGTAATTGAATAAACTACATTGGGCAATGTATGTCTTAATATATGGTCAAATCTGACGCCATCTCTTCTCAGATTTCATCATTGGATTGACAGAATCCATACAATTCCAATACCAATACATCTGTGTGGTCTGCTTGAAGAAATGCTTTGTCCGCTGCCTAGTCGGCTTTTTGGACAATGGCACTACATATTGTAGATCCACCAGATCGTCCATTTTCAAGGCCATTTTGCCGTTCAGTGCTATAAAGGCAGACAAAGAGTAATGCCAATATCCTCAGAGATGGCCATTTTCCCTCCACTTCTGTCAGTTTTAGATGAACAACTGATGATGCTAATGGGCTACATGCTGCTTACATCATGACTCAAGAGAGATGGACTTCTTTATGATACCAAGCAGCTGAAATGGTGAAAGGCCATCTTGACCTTCACAATTGTGTCACTAATGTATATAACCTTCTTACAGATTTTCTTTAAGGTACTGGAATTGGTGCTAGAGATGCTAGAATATCTGGACATTCATTTGTGTATGCAATAACTCCCACATGTAAATGATTCATCAGGACATTTGAATTGATTCAGTGCATGTAATGTATCTGAAGCTTAATAATAAGAAGTTGTCTTATTAGTCATATTATTTAGGTTTAATAGACATGGCTGGCAAGTCCTGGAAACTCTTCTTAGGCCCTGAATCCATGTGGCAGTCAAATTCTGCCAACGGCTTAGACATAGCCATGATAAATTGGCTTAATGCCTCACAAATATTAATCACATTGTCACCACAGCTGAGCAGGGAAGCAGTTTAGTACGGCCCTAGCTGTGGAGTCTCATTTATCAAACCCCAAAGCTTTCTGTGTAAACCCCGCCTTACAGTGTGTCCCAAACACAAGCTGTTCCCTTCCGTCCTCAGTGCCAGACCTCGCTTCACCGCGCTGTCCAAAAAACGCCCGCCATCGTGACACGTTTTGTCAACAACCATTGGACACCCTGGGTGGGCTGTGATAGCCGAGCGAGCGTTGCTCTTACGCCTGTTTCACACTGCTGTCATTATGGCCACTTCAGTGACAATGACACTTAGAAAACCATCGCATGCTTTTTCATCATACTGTGTGCGTGTGTGCGTGTGTGTGTGTGTGAGTAAGTGTGTGTGTGTGGTAGTCATGTGTCATGGTAGAATAACATCTGTGTCATGGTAGAATAACATTTTTTACTGACGTCTGAACAGTGTGTGTGGGGTGAAATGATGAGCAAAAGGTTTTCTACACTTGTAATCTTTCATGACAGCTGCCATTATGTTTGACATAAAAATCTTATTTAAATTGAAAATCCTCAACATGTGGGACATTTAGAATCTTCTGAACCTTTTTCCAGTCAACGCATGCCCCACACATGGGCAAAAGCTCTAAAGACAAGCATTGACAGCGACAGACCCATAACACACTGAAAGCGGACGAACTAGAGGGGTCATTTGCGCTTATTAAGAACCCTGCACCCATAGAAGAAGAGATCGGTGATGGCGTGGGCTTGATGTTAGGCGGGAGCTACTCATGTAGGTGTCCTTTGAATGCCTGTTCAAAGGCCTAGGGTGCGCACATCCAACTCTGCCCCAGCCAATTTATTTCACTTTGTTGGTGATTCACTGTTGATAAAAAAAGAGACACCAACTTCAAGTTTTATTAAAGCAGCGACTCAGAACACCTACTTCTCTTAAGAAGAGGAAAATGAAGATAATATGAATGCTTCTCTAGTTTGGTAAATTACCAAGGCTGCACACAGTCCGTGGCACCAGTCGGCTTCTCTGAGCCTGATAAATACTGAACCGAGCCTGAACTCTCCTGAACAAGGTGAGCTTTTTTCTTTCCCAGTGGCCTGATAGCCTCTTTGTAAATGCTCATGTTTATGGGAGATATGGAGAATTGTCCCCAGAACAGAACAGACACAAACTAGAGTGTGAGGTGCATAAAAGTGTGGGCACAGCCAAAGACTGTGCAATTTTTTCCCTCTCTCAACTCGCAGCGGTACTGAACGTAATGAGACATAAAGTTCCTCTAAATAACAGGCCTGGGGATATTTTGTGAGGACTAGTCTAAAGTGGTGTTTGGAGGCTATGTGGGAGTTATTAACACTCAGCTGTGAAGGCCATGCCAGAGCAGGTGACAAAATATGAACTTGAATGTAATATGTGCTTTTGGAAATGTCACTGTTGCATTTTCATAAAGAATGGTTATAGCTGGCGATTCGGTTGCAGTCTGCATCTCTGCGGACTTGGCTAAAGTGGTTAGGTAGGGCCACCAAATCAGTCCAGCGTGACTCACTCTCCAGGGGCTGGCAGCAATATCCAAAGACTGACCAGCCTGATCCCAGAACTGTAAATTGTATAAGATGAAATCTCGTGAACACATTCTGAATTAAAAAAAGAGGAAATATGATGTGCTGTTAAATTGAGATATTGGGACAAGTGACTTTTATTGTGCTCTTGAAATGCAACTTCAATTCTCTGTTTTGAAAACAAAAATCATCATCTTTAGTATTTGTGATCCAAGTCATTTGAGCATGCAGTATAGAGAAACCTGTAAAAGAGCCATTTTGCATCCTTTAAAAGCTTTAAAAGGAGTACTCCACTCCATGGTTTCATGATGACAGTAGTTTAATTGAAGTACATTGCATCATTGTCATTGTCTGTCATCGGCATTGATTATCTTTGACATTTTCTCTGAAGTATGTTGTTCTGGGTTTCTTGATGTGATGTGTAAGGAAAGATGCTCAGAAGAACTCCAGCCTTTTAATCAACCAGCAGAGACAGCACTCTCTGTGAAATGAGGTAACAGACGCAAAGTTTCATCAAAGCATGCGTACATCTGCATTACTCACAGCCCTGTTCTTAACTGGCACTCAGCAAGTGAGGATCAGACAAGGCCATATCGCTTTAATGTGTTCAGAAGACTTAACATGCATTTCAGACTGTATATTTCATTCATCTTAATGACCAAATGTGATGAAGGGATTCTAAAACCAATATGAGAGTAGCCTATATCCAAGGAGCACCTCATGGCCACAGGTATCAAATGGTTTTGATGTGATAAATGTGTTGTCAGCTAAATATTTGAGCGAGCAGCATTGTTTGTAAGGATAATAAAGTAACAGGAATTGCTTATGATGCGTGCAGGGCATGCAGTTTAATTATCAGGTTCATCCAGCATGACATCCCACTATGGGCTGTGATTAAAGGAGCAGAATGTATGATAAGACCCTAGGCTCATCACCCTGCCCTCCACAAACACACACACACACACACACACACACACACACACACACACACACAAACACGCTTGTATGGACAGATTGACCACAGGTAATTTAATTAGATTGGGCAAAAACAGATATTTCTTCAATAGAAAAATAATAGCCTCCTCCAAGTATCTCCATATTATATAATCAGTGAGATTTAGCCAATATGGCGTAAATGAGAGTGAGGTTGATAAGGATATATCCACATCTGTGGTACATAATGTTGATACGAGTCTGGAGGCAGAGAATCACAGGTAATCACTGCCATATGTCCTTTGCATTTACATAATCTTTATAGAGTTTGTCACGCCCGGCTTTGCCGTGCTGGGTGTGCTCACTCCACCTTATGACAGTGAATGTTTGGGCAGTCTCTCTCCCCCAGGTCTGAAGGGGGAGCTGTCTGTTTGTTGGTCTACCTGGGCTAGACAACAGCTGATTGGCGGGACTGTTCAAAAACACCTCTGACCTGCTGTTCTGTCTCTGCTTTGCTCTGCGCTGCATTGCTCTGCTTTGCTTGGCTCTGGTGGTGGTGGCAGCACCATTATACTCCTTTTGCCTTTTGCTTTACACATAGTCTACACTTCACTGATCTGCACAACACATTTGATTAACCTTTTGTTGCTTCTCATTTACTGACTTGACATTTGTCTTGATTTAGCTCATGCTTTAATAGTATCATTTTATGCTTTAATAAATTATTTGATTTAACTGTTCAAACGGTGTGGTCTCCCTTCATGTCATGGCTACTCTGAGCTAGGTAGTCGTGACAAGTTATAGACAGTTTAGATTCACAAATGAGGTTTAGAGAAAGGCTACAGAAAGACATTGAAAACATTGCATCATTCCATACTTAGTTGCTATTGATTACGCAGGTTTAATTCCCTATATGAGCTCTGCATCAGTAGTCTGTCCTGCACATTTAAATGGTCTTCGCTCCACACCATCATCAACTCTCATCAGGTATAGGGAGGTCATGGTAATTGGCTTGCATCCCTCCTCCCAAACACACATCTCTCTTCATCACTGTGTCTGTTCCCTGTCATCTTGACATTCAGACTACATTCGTGGGTGTGTGTTCTGTACGTGCGTGGTCAAGGTAACCTCACTGTCGATTGCCTACTCTGGCTCTCAGTAGCCTACTGTTATTACATTAGTCAAGAACAGGTATCATAGCCATAATATTGCCCTTGCTAGCTACTAGAGGTTAGCAGGCAATCTGACGTTGGGGCCTGTGTCTTCTCAGCGTTGCTCTGGAGGCAAATACGGTTTCATTAGAATCACTGGGCGGGCAGACTGTCACTGGCACTCATCCCCTCAGTCCAAGCTGAACCTTGTCTTGACAGGAGTGTTCTACACTCTGTGGATATTAGTTGGACATGGCATTGTACAGCACACTAGTGTGGATATGATGGGGCTCCCATTGCTCTTCTGTATTCTTGCCGTAACATTTCACTTAGAACATCATAGCTACATTAACCACAGAAACAATGCAAGTCATGTCTAATGTTGTACCGCCTAAGGCATTTAGCATTGATTCTGATCAAACTAGAGCACTGGAAGACTGATAAACTCGGAGTGGGATCGATCGGCATATAAAACATATTTCCACATATCACACTATATTTTTCTTTGCGTTGAACTCTTGTGGGATTGTATATTATAGGCTACCAAGACATACACTCGACTGGACCTAAGCTCAGTATGTATTTTTCATAAGGAAATGTTACTTGTAATGTGCATCTTTATGGTTCATGAAAACTTGACTCAGAGGCGTGCTCTGGTTTATTTGTGCAATCGTATTGATACAATGTAAACTGCACAAAAGGTCTTGTTCTGTCTCTGTGTTTGGAACCAAGATTTTCCTACTGCTTATGGTATGGAGGAGTCCCCTCCTTCCTACACTGTCAACAAAATTGATTGCTCTCTGCAGATCACAATTAATCATTTAGTTTGCACTTCCGAGAGGCCTGAGTAAACATGTTTGTTCAAACTAATGGCAGTTTAAGTGTCTATATCCAATATAAGCTTTAGAAACAATAACCCAATCTATTGGCGTTCTATAATGATAAGTTAGAGGTAACAGAGTGCTGTTATCATACCGTGTTGAAGAATCCCCTGCACATTCGCACGGCCTATTTAAATACACCTCCATACATTAGAATATAATTGCACCGAA
Source organism: Sardina pilchardus (assembly GCF_963854185.1). Classification (NCBI taxonomy): domain Eukaryota; kingdom Metazoa; phylum Chordata; class Actinopteri; order Clupeiformes; family Clupeidae; genus Sardina; species Sardina pilchardus. The sequence continues at coordinate 23,493,432 of NC_085003.1, forward strand.
CGTTTCCTTTGTAAGCAATTAGGAACATTAGCAGGAGGCATAATTATTGATTATGCCATTTGGGGATAAAAAAAAAAAAAAACTGTATCATGATCAAATGACAAGTTAGTTTGCAGGGGACGACGGTAATCGCAGGCATTCGGCCTGTAATGACTCAGTTCAATGAACAACAATGACTTTAAGAGGTGGGTGGGGAGAGGAGGATGAAATCTACTTAAGAGAAATGTTAAATGATTTGTTTATACCCAATTAGATGATTTTGTTTGGCCAAGTGTAGCTCCTCATTACCGTGCACTGTTTCCATACAGGAGAATGGCACGGCGTTTCCGTTCAAAGCCCAATTCTCAACGAGACGATGAATAATTAAAGATATGTTTACAAACTAAACGACAACAGCAGCTGTCTTTTCTTAGTTCATGAAACAGAGCAGAACTGCAGCAATGGCTGACTCGTTAGTACATACCCCCACGGGACGGGAGGAGAATCAGCCACACAATGAAAACCAAGGGCAGAGACAATGGCTGGACCCAGAGCATACTCAGACAAAAGAGAGAGAGAGAGAGAGAGAGAGAGAGAGAGAGAGAGAGAGAGAAACGGTAACAAAAAACTCAAATAAAAGAGTAGTTCTAGACCATTCAATGACCGTAAGAGGACCAGCATGTCCATGGTCATAAAACCCTGAAAAATAAATGAGGACCATTCAATGGTGAGTCATCGCATCCTCATGTCCTGTCCTTTCTAATTTCCTGCTCTTTTTTACATCAGTGAATCCATTATTAATGCTCACCGACCTGGCCATATTTGTACCAATATGTGCACATATTTTGGAGGCATAACGTTATTCATGAGAGGTCAACGGTGTCCTGATTTACGCCCCGCACAAAGCTGCTCTCAGCACTGGACGATGACCTGGACTGGACGTCTGACAGCCTGCTGAGTGGAACAATGCCTTTGAAAGCTGTGTCCTCCTCACAGGTTGTCTTTTGCGCGTCCTAAAGTTACCAGAGCATATGGTCTCGCTCTGCCTTTCTGTTTCTGCTGACCTTATGCTACCTTGTCCATACATATCTATGCCATAAGTAGCTAAATGAAGACCCTTTTGTGTGAGTGTGTGTGTGTGTTGCTAACTGCAACAATGCTGCCTCATCTGAAATGGGAGGAGATGCGATTAGCAGGCTGTCTGCTACAGATGTTGCTCTGTGTGCTCCTGACAGTAGGAGGGATCTGCATGATCTTCTGCTGACTCACTGCATTTTCGTAGAGGAGCCATGGTGGTGTTTCACTATGCAAGACAGGTTACTCAGAGAGAGGAGGTGTGTGTTGTGGGTGTAGGTGTACCGTAATTTCCGGACTATTAGCTGCGGCTTATACATTGATTTTGCAAAATTTCTTCAGCTATGGGGGGAGTAGTTAATATGGTGTTAATATGGTTTTGTTTCTTTTAACTTGCATAAAACACTGTCCTGCGGCTTATACACAATGCGGCTTATACAGTATGTGGGAAATTACTGTAGGTGTGGGTGTGTCTGTGTGTGTGGTGGGAGGGTGAGGGTGAAGAGGAGGGTGAAGAGGTGTATGAATTTTTATCTCTGACCCTAGGCAACTAACATGTCGGCCTCCACACAGCCAATCTATACGAGGCGCTCGCAGGCTGTGGAGTGCGCTGCTGCTGCTGCTGGGGGATGGAAATGTGCAGACTGGGGAATTCTGGAGCCGCTCCAACCCCTCTGATTGCGTCCTCTGTGTCCTTGAGCAGGTGACTGAGCAGCCTTGACACGGCTTTGGGAATTCTCCACCTTATTTGTGGCGTGGGGTGGGCGAGGAGCGCTGGAAGACCCAGTCGCTGGGAGACTGCATGTTTATCCCTCCTGTCCTCCGTCGCCGGCCGCCTGGAGCCACAGGGGGGGCTCGTGCGCATTTGTGTGTGTTCCATTATGTGTCCTAATCCACATACATTAAGGCAGCTTCTGGTGAGCCTGGCTCGTTAACAGACACAAATCCACTCCATTGGATAATAGTGAATAATGCTCTTAATTAGCTTGCCCTCCAGCTTTGACCCACCTCTGAGACCACTGCGCCACATTCCCGTCCACTGAGTTGTGTCTGTTTGTTTTCAGGTGAAATGATTACTCACATGGCTGCAGATCGGATTATAAGACACCCCTCTGTCAGGGGTGTGAGTCTTTCATAGCCGGCGGGATGTACTGCACTATTGCTCTATTTTCTCTCACTAAGGTTCATCTCTAACCGTGCCTGACTTTTAACTATGAGGTCTTTTGAAGGCTCCTAAAAGCCATTTAATACGGATCTTCATTTTAAAAAAAAAAGCATGGCATCTTAACCATGGCTAGTCATGGCATGCAGCATCCACATTTGAAAAGATTGAAATCAGAACAAACATGTCTCGCTTTGCCTGGTTAGCACGCAGGCCTTCTCAATTAGAATTGAGAGTGGGTCTGGAAAAGGTTCAGCAGAGGCAAAACAAGCAGTGACATTAAACACACTCTTACCAGATCGTTCCAGAAGTGTAGCAATCTTGCAAACAAATATTTTAAATGCAGTTGTTTACTCAATTGCAAAGAAATACATGTCCATAGCGATTAGAGATTGCATTTGTGTGCCTGTGTTTTAGGGGCATTAGAAATGGGCTTCAATGGCCTCTTGGCCAAACGGACCTGCAGAGAAAATATTTGCATGGGTACTCCCAGACAAATCATTCCTCTTACTGTAATTTCCCGCATATAGGCCGCATTGTGTATAAGCCGTACAGTGTTTTATGCAAGTTAAAAGAAACAAAACCATATTAGCACCATATTAACGGCTCCCCTGTATTAACCTCATAGCTGAAGAAATGTTGCAAAATCAGTGTATAAGCTGCGGCTAATAGTCGGGAAATTACGGTGTTCCTCCTTGGAAATAACTCTTCTCTTTTTCTAAGTTCAAACATAGTATGAAGTAGAATGACTCACCGTCTGAAAAAAAAAAGCAAAAATGCCTTCTGTCTTTTGCAGATCCTCATTTAATCACATTCACTGTGCTGTTCTGAACTCCGCATACCATGTCTGAAATGGAAAAGAGAGCAGTGAGTCCAGGCTTGAATGCACACATCCCACCAATTAGGCCTAAAGTACCAGTAGTAGGCATTCACCGGCCTGGTGGCGTTCGTGCCTGATTTCCACGAGACAATGCAAACGGGTTCGGAGGAGTTGCTCAGGACAATGCCCATGAAATGTACTCAGGCTCCTGAGGTGCGGCAGGCATGCAGGAGGAGCTTAGAGGTTTCATGATGTAAACCTTTCAGCTGTGAGTGTGAAGGCCCCTGATGAGTATCTCAGCATCTGTAAGGGGTCGTGGATCAACGGGTCACTGCTGGAATTCAGATTTCTGTCTGACCGAACGGCTATCATAGCCTACTGCTTGCATCACTTGGAATAGTGGAGGCAAGAATTCTGCTGCGTTATTGTAGCATAAATATCTGTTCACAAAGACTCTGTACTTCATAACTACATGTATGAATGTCCTTGAAAAACAATATATATATATATATATATATATATATATATATATAAACATTTAACTACTTGCACTGATAATGGCAACAAATGTGTTCATCTTATTATCTGGGACTTCAGATGGACCAAAGCATTTATTCAGTGTCAACTCCATCAACATAAGCACACATGTATGGCAAACACAGGAAGGTCACACGAACATGACTGTCATATACCTCTATTAGAGCACGGACACGACTGTCCTACACCTCCTTTAGAACATGCTTGCTATATTGTAAAGTGCAATAACATGTAAGTGTCCAAATTAGAAATGACACAATACTACACCATGCAATTATACTTTGCGCACTTTGAGATATTGGCCTTGGATCCAGCACTATGCAACCGTATATCTGCATTTTATGGTATACAAGCATCCCAACAATTCTTAAAAAGAAGCTACATTTATCTTATTGCTTTATGTAATGAAGACAGACAGGAAGTTTTGTGTGCCGATTGGATTATGGATGGATTATTCTGTGTTCCCTTTGTTCACTGTGTCCCTCTCTATGCTACCCTCTACGTCAACTAAATGACTAAATGATGAGATGACGTGTGTGTGTGTGTGTGTGTGTGTGTGTGTGTGTGTGTGTGTGTGTGTGTGTGTGTGTGTGCATGCACATACAAGCGTGTGCACACACATATAAAGTCACATGCTCACATTCACCAAGCTTACAGTATCTATGAAAGGACCACAATATAAGCCTTAGGACTTTATTGTGTATTCTCTCTCTCTCTCTCTCTCTCTCTCTCTCTCCCTCTCTCCATACATACAGTATATATATCCTGTGTATATGTCTATCTTGTCTTGTCTGTAGCATTCTCTGTAGCATGAGACGGTTTGGGGCAGCTACTCAGCATGCTCCTGTCCTCAGAATATCCCATGACCCCGGCCGACTCGTCTGTTGCGGCGGCGTGCACATCAGTGCCTGCGGGCTGCATAGCCGCGACTCTTGGCCCACTCCCCCTCTCCCGTGCTCTTCCCACCTCTAAACGTGCGGCCGGTCAGTGCACTATTGTGTGCTTCTCCCTCCTCCAGCTCCTCGGGCGCACTCACTGTGTGCTTTGGCGCACATTGTAATCTTCTCGGCGTCTCCTCACAAGCTTTGCACTATCTGTTCCCTTCTGGCCACGCGATCTGGGTGTTACTGAGAGTGGCTTTGATGTTGTTTTTTTTTTTTTTTTTTCATCTTTTATTTTTTACCCCTTCTGCCCTGGTAGTGAGATTTTTTTTTTTTTCAATTGAAGTGTAAACATATTAGGTCATTGGCTGGTTGCTGAATTCTGGTCATGTTCTAGTAGGCTACTGCTGAATTGCAGAAGCAGTAATAAACAAGGGAGAGTTTGCCTGCTTGGTACCCTCATCCGTGTGCCAGTATAGGGCGTTTGCCAGAGGAGAGGTAACCTCTCCATCTGTTTGCTTTACTTTCCTGACAGGGGGTTTCAGCTGTCCACCCACCCAACCATGCTGCCTACTTACGGAAACCTGGACAGTCTCAAAATGGCCTCAAGCCGACATCACTGAAATATTAAAATATGGCACACAGGTCTGAAATAAGAAATGGACAAATATAGTGCATCTCATAATATATTAACAATAGTAGTGGCACTGGTGGTTGTGCTAACCTTAGTTTATATATATATATATATATATATTTGGAGCTAACTATGCTGCTATTGCAAGCTACATATATTTATTCGGGGTAACATTTGAATGGAGAAGGGGGCACAATGTGGATGTGACCTGGGACAGGGCAGGATACAGGATATACTGTAATGTATTCTGTGTAATGTGGTAGCACATTGTTACTGCTAATAGTAGACAAGTGCATTGAAATACAGTATGTAGTAATGTGCATCAGACCAGAATTGATTTCGTAAAAAAAAAAAAGGAAAAAAAAGAAGATCAGAGCTGAGCTCAAGTTCCGGCACTAACTCACCTGTTTCTCTTCAGTCACACATTTTGCTATAGTTGAATGTGTGAGTAATACACTCTCAGAATGAATGTGTTGAAACAACAGATCTCCAACACAACTAGATAGGTCCAACACATTGCTTTTGTTAATTGTTGAAAATAACACAACTTGTGTGTTTGTGTTCAAACATCTCTGTATCCAGACACAGATACACATATAAGAGTTTGTGTTGTTTCTGACACATTCATTTTGAGAGTACAGCAATACACACAATAGAAAGAATGAAACACACGGAACATTTTTTTTTTCAACGCACATGTACAGTATGCACAACATAAAACTGTAATGAAATGTGCCCAGTGACAGAATAAGATGTATGGCGTTTGAATAGTGTATGAAGGGGAATAAAGGCCAGTGCATTAGGGGACACATGATAAGCTCCAGGAGGTGAGAGTAGCATTTCTGAGAAAGTGGGATGTGAGAGTGCTCCTTATGAGCAATAGTCAGAGGAATCAGCTCTGGACGTTAATGGTCCTCTCTGTCTCTCTCTCTCTCTCTCTCTCTCCCTCTCTCCCCCCTCTCTCTCCCCATCCATCTATGCTATGGAAGCACTGAGAGAGAGAGAGGGAGAGAGAGAGAGAGAGAGAGAGAGAAAGTGTTCTGCCATGCATCTCCTGTGCTTTCTTCTCCTGTAGTTCAGAAAGTGAGTGAGAGCTGGCAACCAATAATTTTCGCTCCGCACTCCCTGCATGATGCACTGTCGTTCCTGCTTAGAGTGCAGTGATGCAGAGACAAACAGACTCAGAGTGAGAAGGAGCTAGTCTCTCAGATTATAGCTTTTAGTCATGTTTGCTGTTTTAGCTGCGTTGCCGGGGCTTTAAATGGCCTGCGTGCACGTTCAATAATGATACATCTCTGCTGTTCATATTTACACAGGCTTCATTTATGGGCAGCCATATTTGATGTGAGCATGTTGGACGGCAGTTTCAAAAAATTTCTTAAGACACATCATGATTATCTGTTGTCATAAGGTCTCTATTTTACATCGGTATAGAACTTGACCATTGGATTGGTCGCGAACTTGGTAAATGTGCCCTTTTGACCTTTTTTGTCATCTAGTCAAAGCTCTAGAATGGAAGAAGGAAGAAAACTTGGAGCCCTAGTGCTGAGGATGTTGTCATTGGGATAGTGTGCAATTTATAGGGACATTGCAATGGGAGATGCAATTCTCCTATGAGATGTTTGGGACGTATATGAAAGCACACACCAATTCTACCTTGCACATAGACTACCTTTGCTCATACAGTATATACCCATACAAAAACTCACCAGCAAACTACCTAAACGGCACCTTCTATCTGTCATTAAGATTAACTTGCGTAGCCAAGGGGTAATATTTGAATCTTTAGCCCAAGTACAACAGATAACACCTTTTTCAGCGGAGCAAATTAACCCAGACTTTCTTTTGATGATGTTGATTAATAGTGAAGCAAACTCTCCGTCTAAGATCCCCAGGGGAGTATCTCATTGTTTCCTCAGCACTGGTGCATACGGTAGGCCTATATGCACTGTGTCCATGGACTGAGTACAGACCTGTGGATGCCTCCAGAGAGTGGGATCCCACTTTCTCCATGCACATCTCCTCCAGGTGTGTGCCTTTCATCTAAACACAACTGCACAATTTGCTTGATATAGACAGATAGATATATAGATATATAGATATATAGATAGATAGATAGATAGATAGATAGAATAGATAGATGCTTTATTTGTTCCAAAGGATTTTTTTTTTTTTAGTTTAAAAAATAAAAAATAAATAAATAAAATGTTTTAAGGTTTTTTATTAATCTTATTGTACATCAAATAGATTGTGATGCAGCAGATACAAAGAGCAATTTAAAACTTGCTTAATGACTTTCCATTTCCATTTAATAGGAGTATGACTGATGATTCACTCCTTGTGGAAATGCATTGTGTTCTTTGTATGCAATTCTGAGCCAGGACAGCCCAGCGCTCTGTCTAATTCCTTTAATGAACTGAAAATGAAATGTGAAGTCAAGTGTTGCACTTTGGTGACAAAGTGCTCCCTGGCAGGGTGATGCTGAAGTGCTGGCATCAGAAGTTGACAGCATACTCAAGTGGCCTTAAAAGAGAACAGATGTTTCTGAAGTTGCACCTCTTGAATTAACACCCTGCAGGCAGCTTGAAGACCCTGGCCACTGCAAACAGCCAGCGTAAACCAGGCCAGACCCTATTCGTTCGAGAGAGAGAGATTTTAGAAAATGACTAGACCGATTATAATCAATGATGGACATCATACTCAATTTTCTTATTAGTGAAAACAGATTGCATCTAAGGAATCCTTTAGGCACTTAATGTTATCAGAGCACCTCCTTTTCCCGATAACGACAAGTTTAACTAAATATACTCATTTGACATGCCGGTGGTGAAGTCTTTCATTTGGAGAGGCTTTTATTTTCAAAGCTTTCACGCTTCAGTTCACTGTTGTCTGAGAAGAACATAGCTTGAAAGGATTATTCAGTGACATAGTGGTCAAAGGTTCCTGAATCGTACTCTAGACATAATCAAAAAGCTTTAAAACTTTAAGCTAACTTATGAGAAATATACACATGATATGGAAATTATTTTTAAATATGTTCTAGAAGGAGACATGCATACATGTTCATTGTGTCAGTGTTGTCCCCCATGTGCATTTGGAAAAGTACAGTTTTACTGCTGGTATTCTGTAACAAACCTTACCTGAAAAAAGCACTCAAGTTCATCGTCAAGATAAGTCAAGACAAGACAAGTGTTTCTTGTTTATAATGGTATCACATGGATATATCCACACACACATGAATTAACCAGAACCAGCTTCTCCCTGGCAGAAGAGATATACAGTATATAGTAGAAGTATATATACTATATTTTTTGATCCCGTGAGGGAAATTCAGTCTCTGCATTTATCCCAATCCATGAATTAGTGAACACACACAGCACACAGTGAGGTGAAGCACACTCTAACCCAGAGTGGTGAGCTGCCTGCCCAAACAGTGGCGCTCGGGGAGCAGTGAGGGGTGCTCAAGGGCACTTCAGCCATGGACTGGTTGGGGATCGAACAGGCAACCCTCCGGTTACAAGCTCGAAGCCCTAACCTATAGGCCACGGCTGCCCCCCAGCAGTATCTCAGAGGGACTTGCTTAAGGCTCAATCAATCAATCAATCAATCAATCAATCAATCAATCAATGTTTCAACGCTACTGTAGGTGTTTCAGTCCAGTGGTTATGACTGTACCACTAGTGATCAACTACTCCTCCACTGTCAATGTCCAGTAGGAAACTGCATTATACCCATCCGGGGTAGTGTACCTACAGTACATACACACACACACACACATGCACACATTTCAGAAAGCGGTTTGCCGAGTTTAAACCAATAACAACACTCTTTCCTCTGCCTTGAACACGCCTCTACCCAGAGCCGTTGGAGCTGCTCAAAGTTGATTGGTTCCGCAGATTTCGGGAATTCAGAAATCCTTCCCGATTAGCAGTTGACCAGACCAGCGACAGCAACGCCGAAGGTGTTACGTCACTGGGAGGGCGTGCCAGGCTATCAATCGGCCACCCTTCAGTCACAAGTCCGACTCCCTTACCAGTAGGACACGGGTCTGATGAGGCTGAGGTCAAGCAGTTTAGATTCTCTGCACACTTGTTCTAGTGAATCAGGTCTGAGGCTCCATTTCATGATTCCATAATTACCTCCGCCATGGAGGTTATGTTTTCATTGGGGTTTGTTAGTTAGTTTGTTTGTTTGTTTGTTTGTTTGCAAGATAATTCAAAAAGTTATCAATGGGTTTCAATGAAATTTTCAGGGACGGTCTGAAATCCAGGAGGCGGTTATGATTTCACTTGGTGGAGGTTTGCGCTGTCTGAGTGCTTTTCTAGTTGCATATTCATTTACAGTATCCTACCTTGGCTTGGTTTTAGATTGCTGTAATATAGCTATGTTTTTATTTTGCAGCATCTTTGGACGTGACTAAAACATCAACATTATTATCATTCATTCTAGATATATACTGTAGCAATACAATGACATTATACTGCATGTTGCCTGCTGTCAGAGTATGTCTGTACTGAATTTCCCAATGGTCGTATGTCACATATTGATGATATGGATGGCTCGAACGTGGTGTTACAGCACTCTAAATTCTGTCACTATAAACATGTAACTTTGTGTGATGCCTTCATTTGACATGTTCTACATTAGTGTATTATACTGAGCTACTCAGGACTAATCAGAGGCAATCATGGAGGCTGCCTTATGACAATTTGCCTACCCACGCTAGTATATATTTTCCCTCTCACGTGTTCCACGCAGCTCTCATCTGCATGGATGTATGCTAATTTATTGAGATCAATTCCTAGAAATACAAGATCCACCTGTTGTTCATGGCACTGACTTGCTCACAATGATTAAATCATCTCTGTCTCCTTTAACAGCGTTACACACAATAATACCACATTGGTAGCGTAGTATTGATGGGACCAGAGGTCGAACAACTGCCTCTCCATCCTATGCGAATAGTACTTGCTGCACTAACATGTCCTTGTCAAAATGCACCTTGATGGTTCCCTCTTTTGTAAATCGCTGTAGATAAAATGACTTAATTTAAATGTAAAATAGAAACAGTTATTTGACTAATTTCTCTCTCCAAAGTCAGAGCATCCCACATTCAAACCCCACCACCATAATAATACATTTATATTTTTAGAATTTGCCGTAGGGCCTAGGAAAACAAGATGCCCAGATATGGAACATTAAGTGGATTGCCTTGGTTCACATCAAAATCCACAATACCAACTACAGAGCACAATAAAGGGTCTTTTCTATGTTTTGATAAGTACATTGAGGAATATTATTTATATTCCATGTGATTATCAGTCCTTCCTCTTCTTTCTCTCCCTTAGTGTGCAGGAGCAGAAAGCTCCAGTTAGCTCTGCAGGCTGAGTCTGCCTCCTGAATAATTCCCGAATACATAATGTAGATATGTCTAAATATAGATTTTTACTGTGTTCCCCAAAGAGCCTGTCAGATATGAACAGCGGATGATTCAACACTCTGACGAGAAAATTAAACATATTGGCTCTTATACTTGCTTGGAATTCCAGTTGGGCCCCAAGTGCCAGGACCAGTCACATGTACCGTGTTGCTGTTTAGCGATTTTAAAGATAGCCTTCACGCCTAGTGAGTGATTTCACCTGAGATGGCAACGCTGCACTTGGCTTCCGACATCAGCAGTTTTAACCCTGACCCTCTTGCATTGTTTTCAATGTAACTATCAACTCCAGGGTTGAATCGTATCACTGTAAGTAACCTATACTGGATAGAGGTATCCTACTGAAGTGCAGACCAATCACAGGGCTTTGGTGTTGACCGCTGAGAGCTCGTGTGCCTCCCACACATACTGTAGGAATCCAGCTATCTCATCAGATACTTCTTTTCTCCTCGCTGATTCCACAGTTGTAGGACATAGCTTGAGCCAGCTCCCTGAGTGCTGAACAATGTCTGTAGCGCCGTTGTCTGGAAGACAGAACAGAACAGCGAGCAATAGGAGACATAACAGCAGTTGTTGTTTTTCCGAAGGTTGTGCTGCTTTGTTTTGTTTTGCTTTGTTTTGTTGTGTGCTCTGGTCTTGCGCTCTTTTGTTATCGGCCAGGGAGCCCTGCGAGAGCCAGAATCCCTCTCAGCGTGATTATGTCCGCCAGACTCCCGAGGAAGTCAGGTCATTAGGGCCGCATGGCAACTTTGTGGAGAGCAGCGCGAGCCCTGCCAGCCTCGCTCAATAACAGCCTCGGCTGGCCGCCGCTGGACCGCTCGCTCCGGCGCTGGATCGAGTTCAGTAACCACCACCTCGAGTCCCCCCGGACAACACCACCTCCGCTCTCCGCTCCCCTCCCACCTCCTAATGACCTTGTTCTGCCAGGCTTTCAGCCATGTTGGTGGGAGGTGTCGTTTGGAGTGGGCTCACCAGTGGCCCCCAGATTGAATGACTAATTTCCTATCAGCAACCTGTTTAGCGATTACCACATTGATGTTCACGTTGGGGAATTATTATTGAGAGGAAGAAATGTGGCACGATTTCATTCCATTTAAATCTGGCTCGTTGAGGATTTAATTGAAGATGCACCAGGAGTTTGATCCAGTGTGAGGCCGGTCATGTTCAGCGGTCGGTAAAATAGACTAGTAAACACTCAAGGCAATATTCTAGGCCTCTTTGTCACCATAGCGATAAGAATAGGGCCTAGGTTGAATGCACATACCTATTAGAAAGAAGCCCCTGCAAGATTGATCTTTAGCCGCAGTTTCACACAAATGGGGCCGTGGATGCCAATCTAATTCCAATTCATTCAGGGAATTGTCTCTCAATGAATACAATTAAATTCTACCAGATTAACAGGAGAGGATAAAAAATCTCTCGCCGCTAGATTTATCACATTCATTCCCCTATTTCCTAGCCACCCTCATATCGCCCATGTGATAAACAACCTCTTTACAGGAAATGTGTAATGAACAATAATCAGGCCCTGATGAGGCTGATTAATCATTGTTTCTAGATTAAAGGGATCTGCAAGTTGCTGTGAACGTGGGCTTCTCTGCAGATATTAGTGTCTCAAGACAAGGCAGTCTAGCATCACAGCGCTTGCACACTGACTACACTACACTAATACAAAAACATGAAGACATATTAGAACCACAGGCTATGGCAAAGGAGGCACGTTGTAGTCTGTGGTCTCGGAGGGAAATGGCAGAAAGGTCAAACAATTTCATTAAAATGCATAATAGACGGGATTCTCTTTACATTGGGATGTGATATGCCCTTATCAGTGTGTCTCTGGAGGAGCGTCTTTGTGACTGCTCTGATTCCTCACCAAAGTAATTAAGGCTGTCTGAGCAATTGAGAGGACTGTGGTAAGTCATGTCAAAGACGTACAGTTTCAAGACATATTATTTCATTAGAGACATATAGCATAGGGAATGATAAATGAAATAATAGAACAAATTGATATTTTGACTTGTAAAAGCAAGATAATGTATACTTAAAGCAGTATAACTACAGATAATATTATCTGCACATATACCATCATATATAATACTTAAGTCCACTTTCACTAATATATAAGAGTAAAAGGAATAAGTCCAGGTCATATCAATCAAACTGTAATTTGGTTTTTACTGTTAAATGATAACAGTAATAATAATGATGATGAGGAAAAAAAACACAACCCAATAACAATGTGACTGATATTAAGTTTTAAAATAATTATATAAACGTATTTCTGTATATTCATCACAAATGCATCTGGGTTACATCAGAAGCCTTCAGAGCTTAGCCCTTGGGTTTTGGCTTTCTTGGTAACTCGCCCGCCCCCCACGCCCGAGGTTGTGAACGCAGAGTCTGGTGGGAATGTACTTGTCTGCAAGTATAAGACTGGTATTACACATACATAACAGAAATATAGATGAAAACATTGCATTAAAGTCCATTTTTAGAGTGAACATTTGAGAGTGAAAAAGAAGAACTAAAAACTTTGAAAGGACCGCACAGCTGTGTGGTAGGCATATGCAAGGTATTGCCTTGTTCCATTGTTCTCTTTAGTGTATGGTTAAGTGTTAAGTGTTAATTAGTGTTAATTGGATTCGGGAAGTGGAATATTTTTTCCACGACAGTATGTACAGTAGGCTATTGAATCATGGAACTCCCTGTCTCTTGGCTCATACTCTATAACAGTACATCTTGGTGTCCATTATCCTTTACATACACGAGTAATGTTACATGCACAGGAGAAGGTCAGGCAGACTTACAGTGGCCCACTTGCCTTGGCAGCCGGGAGCGGACGCTGACAAACCCCAAAGCATATGACTGCTGTCCGAGCTGCCACGGGATTGACCATTTGAAGGCTGCCCGGCAGCATGCTAACTAAGGAACAACACAGCAGCAGCAACCTCGCGGGCCTGGACTCCGAATGTTGGTTGTTTTCCCTTCGCCCCGCTCTCAAGAGCGAGCGCTCTGTGGCTGCAGGGCCCAGCGTTTAGGGGCTTTCGTCTCTCCCAAGACGGCAGGAAATGTCAAGTGAATTTCTGCGGAGCACAAACACACCGTCTCCCGTTGGCTTGCACCAAAAACACAGCCAGGCTACAGATGATTTGGAACAGAAATAGATCTGTTTGCCAGTAGCAAGACAACCTGACTACCCAGTGTGGTTCTCTCTCTTGGGAGGGAGACAAACCCTACGGGACAGCACGCCCTGTCTCATCCAAGGCTGATTCAGTGCCTTCATGCTCCTCTTCCTCCATTCAGCCTGCTTCTCTCTGCATTGTACGTACCAGAATCTCTGGAGTTTCCAATTCTCTGCATCTCTCTGTATCATGTGTGAACTTGATTAGCTACCCTATGTTGGCCCTCGTGTACGAATCAATGGAATGATTCTACATAACAATGGTACTGCTGAGGGATCACCCACCATAATAGCCCACTACATAAGAAAAGCTGGTCCGTTGGAGAAAACAATCAGCTACTTGCAACATTGAGATATCAAGTGAGGCTTCGGTAATGTTATTCCACAGGACAACAATAGCAACCTACGACACCTCTGTATCAGTCCACAACAGGATGGCATTATCTGCCAGGCCAAATTAAATGAAGGTCCATCTCAAGTCACATGAGAAGACCGTCCACACAACTCATTCTGACAACACTCTGGTTCTGTGGTGATTTAAAATACGTGTATAGCCATGAAATGAAGAACCTCCTGCAGGGAAAAAAAGGACAGCTGATAGCAACCCTGACCTCCACAATACACAGACACACAGAGACAGACACAAGCAATGCTGGGTAACTATTCTATTCTAATTTTACTTTAATTTCTAACCACTCGACTACGAAATCCTGACAGGAGGCACTTGAAATGTGTATACAATCTTCTAACATGCATAAACATACCATTTGCTAGATGGTGATGGAAAAACTCTCAATTTGCATAAATAATGTGATTAAAGTTGATGGAAAGAGTTTATTCGGATTTGTTGCATTTCTACCTGCATAGATGTAAGCGTTGCCCTGACAACATTATGTTGTGATGCCACAGCAGTTCAGAACTCTTCACTTGATCAGGAGAATGTCCATTTTCTAATTACATTGTATGGGAACACATATGTGCTTTTTTTTAGCAGAGAGAGACAGACAAACAGACAGACAGACAGACAGAGACAGACAGACAGACAGACAGACAGACAGACAGACAGACAGACAGACAGACAGACACACACACACACACACAAACAAACTCACCTCCCTCAATGACACATCCTTCATTTACTCCTCTGTCAAACAATTAGGCAAACAAGTAAATGATCCTAGCTTGTACAAGAACTCCCACTGTGAGCGTTGTTTGACAATTAGCACACATGACTGAGATGTTGCACTAACCTGTACAGTGTAGTTGCTTTTGTTTAGCCGAGTCATTCAAGCAGAGAGAGCAGACAGATTCTCCTGCTGAAACACAACAAATGCACAATGATTTCATTATGGATCCGATTCCGACCTGAAACATTTTCCTTCATTTTGAATGTTAAGAATTAATGTTAACGACGCATTATTTAAAATGGTGAAATGTTTCAGCATTTAACATAATCTTGCAGACTATCTCATCTGAAGTGCACAAGAACCAAAAGCATTATGAGTATGTATATGTGCCTGTATGTGCAAAAAAAATAAAATAATAATAATTAAAAAAAAAACTCTGATTATCTCAGCATTAACAGAGGATGTTATGACTTTCCAGAGCGCAGCCGCATAGCAAAATAGTACGGATTAATACATGCACACTCCAAATTGTTAACTTGCTCCAAATGGAAATGCATTTTGATGTGAAATGCATCATGATTATGCTTGTAGATATATCAGGGTGACAACTGCATATTTTAGCCCCAATCATTTTAACTGAACCTTGCATCTGTAAAAGCAGCTGAGCCATGTGCCCTGGCACAGAATCTCCCCATTGCAAATTGAACTAAGCAGTCCAACAGAAGTGGGATGAGACAGGACTTCACTTCCTATTGGGGCTGTCTCGGAGAGGAACCCAGGCAGAGTAGACAGGTATCTTTGTTAATCCCATTCAGCAAAACAAAACTGCCCTCAAATAAGACAGCAAAGTCACTTGGCCTTCAAACTCGATATACCTCTTTTTTCCTTTATTATGGACCTGATATGAGAATGCATTGATGTAATCTGATCAAACCCATGCAGGAAGTTAAACAGGAAGTTAGCTATTCTCCACTATCGTCCAGGTCTATGTATGTCCCTGTATCACATTATTTATTAAAAGCTGGCTAATGTATTCCCAGAAGATGCTTCAACTAGTTAGCTATGGGGTCAAACTGCTGCTATTTATGCCTTCTTAAACGGACGAGTCTGCAAAAGTAAAATGGTGCAATATGTGCAACCAAAACAAAACATTGTATTATTGCTTTGCTCAAGCCAGTTGCTCATTCTCCAGTTGCTTACAGTTTGTTTTTTTGTAGTATTGTATGATATACTCATGATGTTACCAATTTTATCAGGTTATATATTATTGCACCTAAAGATGCTATGTTGAATAAAATATAATTAACCACATCACACAATAATCACTGACTTGCCGTTGAACTGAATGAAGAACTATATGCATCATCTTAAATATACAGTACCTTTGGGGCCTCAGCCTGTTAATCTCAGTGGACTGCAGGTATTGTATAGTCAAAATGGGTATGTATTGTTTTAGGTATTTCTGTCAGGTACACATATTTCCTGAATGTCCAAATGACATAAGAGATAGAAAAACAACTCAACAAAATGCACCCCCAAGGCCACAAAAAGTCAACTTGTCAGGCAGTTTTTGCTGCCAGCATAGCCCATGCGTATGTCACTTAACTGACCTTGTAGCCCTGGGTTTCTCTGTGTGTTTTTAACAAACAAAGCATGATGGTTTAGTTATTGCATGTGACAACTGTTTGTGATAGAATGTATTATGAAAAGGTTGCTTGGGTCCTGGAAAAAATGCCTCACAAGCCTTACTAGCCAAGGAATGCTATATTGTCTTTTCTGAAGAAAGCTATTGTCATTTTTCTGTAAATGAAATAGCTACCCTCTTGTCGTCTTTTGACCTGTAAGTTCCAGCTTGGGTGCAAAATAGTGATGTACTATTATGTGTGTAACTGAATTATTTTGACATTTCACTACAATGGATGAGCGTAAACAGCTGAATGACAGACCACTGATGGCACAGTTGAGACCGTAAATTGGCCGCCCCAGTGTTTCAGAAAGCATTAGACGAGCTGTGAATGACATTTAATATCTACCTTTTAAAGGCATTAATGTTGTAGCTGCTGACTGACTGACAGAAGTAGTTTAGGAAGCAGCGGCTGGCACAGCAGATGTTTTTGTGTTTGTCCGTGTTTTTATTATTCAGACAGCAGGCAGTTAGACAGTTTTCTAATACCTGGAGAATCCACTGTTGGATCAGGTCCTTCTGTTTGCCATTCACATCTGAGCATAATGTGTTCTGGCTCACACTCATGTGCTAGGCTAACAATGCACCAAAATAAGACATTGGGGTGCGATGTGAGTGCAAATATTGGGCAGCACACCACTTTCCATTTCAATATCATACTGTACATAAACATAATTTTGAGATAAAATTCATCTTTCCTCAGAATTACTCCAAGCTCTTTGTGTGTGCATTTCATGAGATGTCTTATTTCCTTGGAGACAACCCTTTCCCAGCCTTTTGTCATCTCAACTGAACGAGTTAGTGCCAAATACTGAGTGTTAATTACTAAGCTGTTCATTTGAGAGAGAATAGGAACAGAAGATTATAGTTCACTTCAAAACAATGGGGATAAGAAAGTATTGTGGCAAAATAAAATTTATTCCATTCTGTCAAAAGCATTCAGTAGCTGATGTCTTTTGTCCCGTGCTTCAATTAAGTATGCCTATGGAATAATCCATTATTGATATGAAGCACGCTAAAGACAGCAAAATCAAGAGAGAATATGCATAAGAATGTGTAGAAATGGGAAAACAAAGTAAAGTGTGACAAATCCACTCTGTCTAAGTCACAGCACTGGCAATGTACTGTAGAGCTAGCATGTTGTATGAACTTTCCATGATCTGCTATTTCTCCATCAATAATAGTATACATTTCAGTGGTAACTGGAGTCGATGTTAACTGTCAACTATTTGAAATACATTTATATTAGCGGTTTAGGTTCGTTGGAGCAAAAACGCTCATGATTTTTTTTCTTCCCATGCTTTATCTTTTTTTTTTTTTTTTTTACTTAATGCCTTTCTGTCCAACGGGCCATCTTGTCCGTTGCCGAGCTATCAGGTTGTAGACCCCGGACCCTAATGGACGAGGACATGACTTTCAGTCTTTATTCTGAAGCCTGTCTGTCTGAGGGAATTTTGCCATTTTGACAATTTATCTATGCCATTCTGTCTGATGTCCAGCTGGCAGGCACCTAGACCAGACAGACCAAACGTTTTTTTTTTTTTTTTTCAGAAACATGAAGGCTTAATCTGAGGAATAAGGTCATTTTGTCTGTGCCTGGTTTGGCTGATGTAGTTTTGTCCAAAGTGATTTAGTAACTTGACTCTTCAGTATGCTGTCTAACTGTGTGATGCATTGAGACTGACAGTCACTACCACCCATACCCACCCCCCAACCAAGACCCAAAGCCTCTCAGTTAAAGGAATGTGGCCATTTTGTCTGATATCTGAGAACCGATACTAGAGGTCTAATGATGTCCTAGGACATGAGGAGAGGGCTGAATAAGGGTTTGGATTTTGATGGTAAAATTTCTCTGCTCTTGATGTACTTGATGCCCCTAGATCAGAGTCGGGAAGTGCACGCTCTAATTTACTCAGATTTTCTCCTCCCTCGTAATTCACAGCAGGGGTAGATGAGATCATTTGATGTTGTAAATAATTAATCCTCTGAAAAACTCTGTTCTATGTGCTAGTTCTGTGGTCATGACCTGGTGCTCGATTGAAAGGGGCCTTGAAGTGAATTTATTAGTATTTAATTTATGTAACAGACTCAGGAGCCCAAAGAGAAGGCGTTGGGGTGATAAAGGTTGCATGACTGTGTTCAAGAAAATGACCTAAAATAACTAAGTGCCTTCTCAAACATTATCTTAATATAATCTAATACCTGAAATAATGATAATTGTCTATTACCTCAAGACTCTTCAGAACAATAAGAAGTCCAGTAAATCTTGACCAGGCAGTGAAAATGAATAATGACCATCAGCAACAGGTTTTGTGCTACTGGTTTAAATGTTCTGCATTATTGTCAAGTCAAGTCAAGTCAAGTCTACAGTATACAGTGGGTATAGTAAGTATTCACACCCATGCTAAAGTTGACTAAAAAGAGGAATATAAAATCATCTTTTGAGAATTGATTGTAATGCCTTAATTAAAAAAATGAGTAAAAATCAAACCGCTAAGGACACTAATTTTCTTTGTGATTGAAGAATGTATCGTAAATAGATAAATGTTCTTCCTTAAATACAGGTTGCATAAGTAATTGACCCCTATGTTAAATTCCCATAGGAGCAGGAGGATTTTTTATATGTTTTTATTTTTAAAGGCTAGCTATTTCATGGATCAAGGATATTATGCATCCTGATAAAGTTCCCTTGGCCTTTGGAATTAAAATAGCCCTACATCATCACATACCCTTCACCATAGCTAGAGATTGGCATGGTGCTTTCTTCCAGATAGCCTATTAGCCTGTTTGATTTGCATTGAGCTCAATGAGCATCAAACAGGCTAATAGGCTAACTGGAAAAAGCACCATGCCAATCTCTAGCTATGGTGAAGGGTATGTGATGATGTGGGGCTATTTTAATTCCAAAGGCCAAGGGAACTTTATCAGGATGCATAATATCCTGGATCCATGAAATAGCTGGCCTTTAAAAATAAAAACATATAAAAAATCCTCCTGCTCCTATGGGAATTTAACATAGGGGTCAATTACTTATGCAACCTGTATTTAAGGAAGAACATTTATCTATTTACGATACATTCTTCAATCACAAAGAAAATTAGTGTCCTTCGCGGTTTGATTTTTACTCATTTTTTGAATTAAGGCATTACAATCAATTCTCAAAAGATAATTTTATATTCCTCTTTTTAGTCAACTTTAGCATGGGTATGAATACTTACTATACCCACTGTATAGGCCTAGCGCATTTCAGACACAGAGGTGATTCAATGTGCTTTACATAAACACAAGCAAACAGGAACAGTTAATAATAGCATAAGGGCAATAGTCAAATAATAGTTTAATTAATAAATAAAGGAACGATAAATAAATAAATACAAAACAAAGACATACATAAAAGCATACAAGGGCAATAGTTTTTAATAATTAAACCTGCACATCTATTTCCCCTGTTTCCTGTCCACAACCTGTGGGTCCAATCACAAACTAGCTAATCCAGTTGGTCTGATTGGTTGAAGGACTATCCATTCCAAGCGTAGTCATTTCCGATGCCCATTGATCACGCTTCTTGTGCCGTAGAAATAAAGCGCAGGCTCCCCATACTAATGTAATGTTCAGTCTTAAAGGGATATTCCGCCATTTTTGGAAATAAGCTAATTTTCCACCTCCCCTCGAGCAAAACAATTGATATTTACCTTTTTCCCGTTCATCCAGCCATTCTGTGAGTCTGGCGATACAACTTTTAGCTTCAGCCTAGCATAGATGCAACGGATTAGACCAGTAGCATCTTGCCTGCTAGCATCATGTTTAAAAGTGACTAAGATTTCCGGTAATTTTCCCATTTAAAACGTGTCTCTTCTCAAGTTAGGAAGTGCAATAAGACCAACTGAAAATGAAACCTGGCGTTTTTCTAGGCTGATTTGACGTGGAACTACACTCTCATCTGGCGTAATAATCAAGGCAACTTGCAAACGTACCATGGGCGCAGTGATATCACGCAGCATCTGAAAATAGTCCCCATAGACAACAAGCATGCTTTCTAACTTGAGAGGAGACACGTTTTAAATGGGAACATTTCGGTACGAATAGCTTAGGCCACACAGCTGAGCTATTTACACACTGTGACATAACAACAAAAACTTGTTTTAAAAAAAAAAAAAAAAAAAAAAAATTACGCCTGGGTAAATGTACAGGAGTGCAAATTCCATACATTGATATTTGTACCAGATGCAGTATTAATGGAACGCATTACTGTATACACCGGCCTATGAATAGCATTCACTGCTAATTAATTGTACCAGGGGAGCAAATAGCCTCACCCTAATGATCCTAGACAAACACCCAGTGAACCAGCAAGGACAGCATTGTGCAAGGAATCCATTCAGTTGTAGCAGAAACTGAGCTTGAAATCAGCTGGGAATGAATTCCCTGTCATAACACAAGGGGTGGAGTATGCGTTGAACTGTAGAAACACAATAGAACAGACAATACAAAACAACAAACTAGAGATAAAATATTAAAGACGATAACACACATCTGCATATTTGCTAAAATCACATTCATATGGTCACTGGCCTGTGCAAGTCTATGGCGACTCAGCAAGCACCTGCCAAAGATGGCTTCAGCCAATCACTACTACACAGGATGTGATAGTAAGTGTATTGGCCAAGCACACCTGGTGTTATAAACAAATGTTTTTTTGCTTGAAGCTAGTACCATATGGACTCATCAAGTTTAGGCAACTGTGATCGTGACTAACTCAGCTGCTGGCACAGCTAATGCAATCTCAGTGCCCTAGTTCCACTCCGCGTTCCTACCTGGAGACCATAAACTCATGCCAACGCCACCAGCATACACTTCTGTGCCAGGCAGGCGTCTGCCATGGTTTGAGTGTTTTGTGTCTTAATCTGTTGAAATGCTGAACTGATTTGTGATGTGAGTGGGTGGAGAGAGTGGAGTTCAAAACAAAGTGACATAAAAGACTAAGAAACAAACCATTCTTAATATGGCTAACCATCCATGTCATTAATGATTTTCAAATAATTAAATTATGACTTGGATACTTGGACATAATCAATCCTAGCATTATTTTCTCTTGCTCAATTTGAGATGTTGTAACACAAACTGCAGATTACAATATTCCTTTCAGACAACAGTTTTTGAATCTTTAAACAACCACGTCAGTTCCGTAATAAGACAATAGCAGCTGTCTGTCTTTGAATCTGCATTCTAAGTGTAGACACTACACACAAAACACAATCTACAGTACACTACACTAAACACATCAACAAAGGCATACAGTATTACACTAACTATTATTTACATGACTAGTAAGGGATGAAGAAAAAAAAAACATTTCACTGTCATTTTGTTCCAGTGTGTAGAACTGAACAGGGCATTAATAACAATACATAATGGCCAAAAGACAAGGTAAACACATGCTGCATCCACAGTAATGAACCCTGGCATTTCACATTTTTTCTTTCTTTTTTTTCTTTTTTTCCCCTTCACAGATTGCTGTGCCATTGTAATTAGCCCTAAACCATGTCAAAAGGTTGAATTGGCAATGCCCCTCCTGCTGCAGTGATAATGAGGTTCACACACTGCAGTGCCCTGTGGCATTAAGTTTGGCTAAAAAGGACCCGGATCCAACCGACTGACCTTACAAAGAGTTGACTCTAGGTTTATGCCCTGAACAAGAATTCAGTTCAGGCGTTTAGCGCTCTAACAAGAACGAAATAATTGATGACTTTCAGGTGCTAAACACAGTCTATGTTGGCTGTCTACTGATGAAATTTATGAAAAAATGTTGCTAGTAAACAATGTCTTGCAGTCTAAATTAACACCATAGATCTAATTTAGCCATCTCATGACACAGAATTAGATAAGAACATTTAGTTGGGTGTTTCGGTCTAACTCAATGTTAATTGGTATGAATCCCCTTATTACTGAAATGGACAGCTAAAGTGAATGATTAAATACACTCACTAAGACCTGATGGGCCTCATTCATTATGTTATTGATATACTGCTGGTTGCTGCTACACTACATGGTTAACACATGGAGGTCACTGGGATATGCAAAGGCCAAATAAGAATAATTGTGCAATAATGCAACAAAATATTTGTATGGCCATTGCATACTGCAGGTGTTTTTATAATCCACTGTCCTAATATAATGATATAGGTAACATGTTCTTTACGGGTCATCTATGCAGATGTCATCTTATAATTAAAAGTAATTCAGTTACACTAGAAAAGGGAGAGAATGATGTATCAGTAATTGACTGCCTCAGGGGTTCACTGCTGTACTCCCTGTGCTCTTATGTACATGTACATCGGCCCAACGCGGTTATAAAGTTTGCAGACGACACAAAAGCGACTGGCATGATTGCCAACAATGATGAGACAGTGATCCGCAACGTAAAATGGTGCCAGGAAAACAACCTCTCTCTCCCTCCCTCCCTTTCTCTCTCTCTCTCTCTCTCTCTCTCTCTCTCTCTCTCTCTCTCTCTCTCTCTCTCTCCTCTCTCTCTCTATTTCTCAATGTCACCAAGTCCAAGGAGGTGCCAATCAAGTACTGGAGAATGGGAGATAAGCTGGTAACCTGACCCTGTCCACCTGGCATCTCTGTTCATTTACATGTCACAGAGATGCTAGTCTGGCTCTTTTCAATGCGATTACGTCTCCCTCAGTCACTAGGATGGAGGGCCTATCAAGAGGGGATGATAAGGATGGAATCGAGAGTGGTGGTAGCAACACCTGCAAAATGCAATCAGAAGGATGTACAGTATATTTTATCTACAGCATAAGTAAATCCATTGTTTTCTATCTATTGTCAAATGGTTTTACAATATTCATTGGTCTTACCAACCAAGATACAGTACCAACAGAATTTTACTAGTTCGCCCATTGGATTGCTTATAGACTGAGTGCAGAGAGTAGCTAGTCTGGCTTGGAGGCTGGCCATGGTCCTAGGATGCCAATAGCTGAGATCACATGCCAGTGATGTCCCTTAACACCCCCTATGGATGAGGGGTAATTTAGAGCTTAGAGCTAATAGTGAAATGAAGGAGTAGGGGAGGAGCTGAGATGCTTTGCAACTCCAGCATGATGTAAAGGGCAGGAAGGAAGGTTTCATTTCCTACAAACGGAAGTGGGGTGAGTGATGTCAATCAATCCCATAGGCTCTTCCCGAGCTTTGTTTAGAAAACACAATTTACATTGTGTGGACTGCATTGTTTTGCTTCAAAATGTGCCATAATATATTCACCAACATGAGCATGTATTGATCATGCTCAATATATCTCTGGTTCCATTACTGTATTGTGTTTCTTTACAATAGTGATATTGTGGACTGATTTATTAGGCCCGGACCTGATCTTTTTTTCTGTCTGCATTGGCACAGTTAATCACTGTGGAAGCTAGATTAACAGTTTAATTACTCAAGGCTGTGAGGTCAAAGGTCAAGGTCACATGAAGTCACACATATCACATTGCTGTGACACACAGTATGTGTCATTTATCTCCTGCAAATTTTCACCGCCACTGACATTACCACTCATCATAAAGGCTTTTTTTTTGTTTTTGGCCTGCAGTTGCTCTACTATGAGAATGTGTTTCCAGCCGAGATGAAATAAATCTGAAGCAGTGGTAACATCTTCACTGGATTGGATTGGAGTGGAGAAAGATGGAGTGGAGCCACCATCTTTGCTCGCCTGAACCTATCCCAATCAGTATTGATTGGCATCCTCTAAAACCCTGGTCTAGGAAACAGTCCACATTTCCTCATTTTGAAACCCACAGGCAGTGTGATTGTTTGGGAAGATGTGGGCTAGTTTGGCATAGGCTAACTGTAATGGTTGTCTTGATGAATAAAAAATATCATTGATGTGTCATATCATTTATCAAAACAGTGGTAATTGCAGTCTGTAAAAAATCCTTACAGATGTACCCAAGGGACCGGTAACCACAGACCCACAGATGAATCATACAAGGCACAATTCCTTATTTTGGTTTCTTTGCATTTTCTCCTACAATCATACTAGCTCACCTGTTGTGGGGGCTTCAGCGTGAATAATGCATAAGATAACAAACATTAGGTAACTTTGCAGCACCAAGCCATGGAAAACAGCTGCCATAGCTCGCCACACTCACATAAGATGAGTAAGAACCAATACTTAGAGGGTATTTTAAACCTCAGATGTGCAAAAAGGCAAATCACACGGTCCAGTGGGTCGATGTCTGCCCTTGACCTAACAGAGCACTACTGAAAAATGAAACGCTTTGCAAAGCAGTTCAGAAAAGAACACCTACTTGCCTATATATATATATATATATATATATATATATATACAGTATCAGTATTGATTATACAGTATCAGTATGTATCATTTCCACTGATACATTTTAGTCATAAAATCAATTAGGCTACATTTCATCTCACATTTTACTGTACTGTACTTCATAATAAGGCAAGTCATAGCCCATTTAAACCGATTATGTGCCCCTGTAATTATGTAATCTGCCAGGTTAACAAGGAGTTGCGGCGTCATCCCTCCAATGTTATCATCCCCGGCTGATGTGTTTGGACAACATCATGATGCTGCATGTTCATCTCTAATCAGTCATGCGTCAAACTCTGTTGAACATGCATGCAGCGCTGTCTTAAGAGAACAAGTTTACTTTACTGAAACAGTCTGACCTTGATATGGATATGCTGAAACTTGGGTTAGCAGGTGCCCTTTGGCTTACACACACAATGTATAGACCCGATTGTAATCAATATTTCACAGAGATCTGATGCAGAATAAACACAGAGAATTTGAGGAGTCTGTAGTGAAACTCGTAACCCTGTTGTTGAATGAAGTCCATTTGCTAATTCAGGAGACAAGTATAACATATCCCAAAATACCTGGGAGTCTCACCACCCACTTCTCAAATTTGAAAGTGACATTTATAACAGGAGAGGTGACTGGTGACGCCCGAGCAGGCAATAATTAATTCCTGTTTCATTTAGAGTACGAGGCATTTAGGTAAATGTCAATTATCCGTACCGTTCCATCCATCTGCTAACCTTCACTTACCTCTGAAAGCCATGATATGTTATTGCCTTTAAAAATAAGCGTTCTTTATCCCAATGCTGACAGTTCTCTTGACAGCTGTAAGCTCAGCAGAGGCATGCTGCATTCAGAGATGGGGTTTTTCAGTCATCGAAGGCCTCACTGTTTCCAAATAGGAGGCTGTCTGGCAAAACAACTGTGGTGGAAAAGTAAGGCAGAGATCCAAAATAAACATTACAAAACTGAACAGATGACAGAGAAAAACTCTTTTGTGAAAGAAACTTGGAAAGTTACTTTGTAGTGCTTTCTTGTTTGGTGCATTTTGTCCCCCAAATCATGAAAGACTTTATTAACAATAATATTTGAGAACAACTCATGAATGAGAATATATATAAATATGTAGATATACTATTTCACAGTACTGACCTATAAACAATAGTGGAGTTCGTCCATGCAAAACATACATTTCAAAATGGATGCTGCTCAAAAACATGATCTGCTGCTGGATGAAGGTGGATTGCTCTCTGACATGCCCTTACAGAACTGAACACAAATACTTACTGCATTTCAGATTGTATGTCCATGTGTCACAAAACCTTCGAATGTCTAGCAGCATATAAGAGCATAACCACAAAGTGCAATGCCTGCTACAACAATTAATTTGGCCTGCTACAACAATCTTGAATTTCCCCTTGGGGATCAATAAAGTATCTATCTATCTATCTATCTATCTATCTATCTACAGTATCTATCTATCTATCTATCTATCTATCTACTACTGTATCTATCAATGGATCTTCCTTGTTGTGCCTTTGAATTCTGCATGTAGGTTCATCACTGTAATAAGCACTTATAGCATAGTCTTCTGTGCATTATACTGAGGGTATTAGCCCAGGTACTTCAGAATGTAATGGTGGTGAGGAAGAGCTCAAGCCATATTGTATCATACCACTAGACAAATGGTGGCAGCTTTGGTTAGGTCAGATCGCTAAATACAACGAGCCCAAGTTTGAAACTGCAATGATGTGCAGTGATATAGGGATTTGATCCAATTTTGACACAGCACAGGGTGCAATCGAGCATGAATAATTAGTAACACCTTTTAACATAGAGGAAGATGGGAGGGTGCTGTGGTGAAACAGGCTACAGCGCTCATACCATCCACGGGTCCGAGTGCCCACGGGGACCCAGGTTCAAGTCTGACCTACGGTAATTTCCCGATCCCACCCCATATCTCTCTCCCACTTGCTTCCTGTCACTCTCTTCAGTGTCCTATGAATAAAGGCAAAAAGCCCAAAAAATAAAATAAAAAAAATAATGATAAAAAAAAAAAACATAGAGGAAGATGATGACAGTTGACTTTACATTTATACAGAGTCCTTATGCAATCACATTGTCCATATGTCTCATTTCAGTCTCACATTGTTGTCATGGTTTCCTGCAGGTTTAAAAGTGATCACCATTATTTTTTTTCTATTGCATAGATGATTACACTCATGGAAATCCATACAATAAAAATGGGATCAAACCAGATCATTCAAATGTAAAAGTAACGATATGTTACATGTTTGGGAGTGAATTACGCAACCTGTCTTCTCATGATCTTTGTCTCAGCTACTCTCACTCACCATGTTACAAGACCTACTGTATGTGCACGACCATGATATCAACAAGAGTGACCGACCCTTTAAGCAACTGATGTGATTGCACAGTGACAGTCTGACAATAGAAGAGAACAAAAACAGAACAGAAATGACAGCCTAATTCAGACGTACAGTACAGTACAGTAAGCCCCTTGCGTGCTCTAAGCGAGGGGAACATCAGTAGTAGAGTTTGAATCTGATGTATTATGCTAGCTTGGTGGCTACATTGGGGAGCGTACCTATGTTCCCCGGGTCCCGGGTCCCATGTTCCCCACTTTGTATGGGACCGGGGAACATAGGACCCTTTTTTTT
This sequence comes from Sardina pilchardus, assembly GCF_963854185.1. Lineage (NCBI taxonomy): Eukaryota > Metazoa > Chordata > Actinopteri > Clupeiformes > Clupeidae > Sardina > Sardina pilchardus. The sequence continues at coordinate 23,520,961 of NC_085003.1, forward strand.
GGTACATTTTTTAAAAAGGCCCTATGTTCCCCACGTTTCCCAAAAAGGGTCCTATGTTCCCCAGTTGCAATACATACCGGGGAACATAGGACCCTTTTGGCGAAAACCGGGGAACAAGGACCTGGGGAACATACATGTAGGGATGACCCTGCTACATTGATAAGAAAGGTATAGGCTAATTTAGGCTACCCCCTCAAATGTAGACTAACCCCCTCAAAGACTATTCAGTTGTACTGACTTGCATCAAAGAGCCAGTTATGTGAATGCTATATAGGCCCAATGGGATAACGTCACTGCTGCACACTGAGCAAACTTGTATGACTGCTGTCTTAGTGCAAGTGGGTATTTCAGATAGGACACCATGTTGAGGCATTAAAAGGGAATATGCTTTCTGGGGCATTCTCTCTGCTGACTCCGCAAACATGAGGGGTGCTTTGAAAAATAAATATTTGGTGTCTGACCTTGATTTACAAAAAGGAGCGGGGAAATCATTTTTTTACTCCATACACTTCCCCCATTAGGTTCACCTCCACAACCTCCATGTATAATGTACGATGTGTGGTATCCTGTAATACATAAATAATACACACCATTACAAGAGACATGCATTTTTTTTCTGTGTACAACACGTTGGAAGTGATGCAGTTATACAACACACTCTACCAGAGAACAACACACCTTGGAGCCTTTTTCTTTTACGCCGTGTCCACCTCAAACATCTTCAATGTCAGTGCACGGAGGCAAGACCCAGCTTTAATGGTCCCCCTGATAATGATTGCTTTGAATGATGGCATAATGAGGGCTTTATAAATATGTATGGGTCACAGAGGGCTTCCTTACTGAGAAAGAATAAAACTACTAGGTGAAAGGTCAGGCTAACAAGTAGAATATAGCCGGAGATAGGCCTACAGCAGCATACAGAAGTCAGCTGGTAGGCTACTATCCAACAAATGCTGCCGCTACATTAAATGTGCTCATGTGAGTAATTACATACTGCAGAAGGAGCACACAAGTAGCACTCACCCTCGTTGTTATACAGTGTATTTGGTTTCGTCGAGTTTTGCAAAGATGAGCTGAGGAGAATAATGGGTTATAGTATTTGTCTGAGAGGTACAAAATGAATGACTGGGTTTTGGCCATAGCAGATAACCAAGAGTCAGTGTGCAGTGGAAAGTTATATATCTACAAACAAGTGAGCGTTAGCCAAGAGAATGGGGAAACTGTATCTGCAAATTCACATTTGAGGCACATTTGAGGGGGTATTTGCATGATAAAATCCTCAATGGAATTCTGAATACCTGGCTCCGCCCATCTACCACTGCCAGGTCAGTTTGCTCCAAGACTGTAATAGAAACAGCACCCAAAACCTCTTCCAAAGAAATGGTTTAAGTTTGTAATGCCAATATCAGTTGTCTACACATATACCAATGCCTGCCCCTTCCTGCAATTGAAGCAACCCTTACATACAGTATGCCTTCCCATTCGCTTGAATAGGAAAAAGCTGCTAAATATCTGCCCAATTATGTTACCAAGATGGCCGCCAAGTGATGGGACTTGCCTATAAGGACTTTGATTATAGTCTGTAAATGCACTCACAGCAAGATGAACCACTGAGGTATTCTGAGTGGCAGACCAATCAGCAACTAGCTACTAGCAGCAACCAAAGATTGTTCAGGCGGAGCAAGATACTTCACCATAGTTCATGTCTGTGGGCGCAAAATGGGGATCACTGGCTCTGCATAAAGAGGCATGTCAATAGTTGTGTTTCCATCCAACTCCAAGGGGAGGTGGAAAGTTAACTGGTCCAACAAAAGCTAATTCTATGACTCGACCAACTCAGTAAATACTATGGTTTTAGGGTTTGTTCTAACTGTTTATCTAAAAAAATAAGTAACTACTGAAGAAGGACAAAAGGAGTCTGAATTGTGCAGTAACACAAGTGAAATGCCCTGGGTCAGTGGACAAGATGACCAGGCATGGCTAGAGGGGGATGTTAAATAACTCATGGGCTATACAGTACATATATATGATTCGCTCTAGGCAGCCAGCTCTCCATGGTGCTGAGAAAAGCATCTGTTTTTGCAGCTGCATGTGGAACTTGCCTCTATTCATGTGTCTACTTTTATCCCACAGCAGCCAAGGTCATGAGACTTTTAATACCAGCCCTCTAAATATTTCAACACAAAATACACTATACTGGCTAATACTGATGTAGAATGCTTTTGCTGTCTCAACGACCCTGTTAATTCTCTCCTCCCTGTAATGTCAGGATGAGGATGTGAACACGCTTCCGTTTGGGATATGGAGTCGTGACAGAGAAGAGGATCCAGGTTTCAGAGTATGAGTGTGCAGGGTATTTCTCTAGGGCATGCCACTTGACATGCACCTATGTCACTCCCATTTTGCTTGCTCTGCATGAGTGCTTTATTAGCTGTGACATATTTCAGCCGAATTGCCTCAAACTCTTGAACTATTTTCTTGAATTTTGGAGAATTCCCTGCTTGTTACGGGATGTTCATTGAGCAGCATTGTAAAGGCCTCTTCTGGATACTCTACTCCACTACCTTCACTTCAGCCAGTCATCATTCTTTGTTTTATTACACAGCACTCTATTTGGATCAGTGGTACCCAGACCACCCCTAAAGTACCCCATAAAACCGGAAGCCTCACTCCTGCACCCAGCCCTTTCCTGTTGTCACATTCCAACTTTGGGCTTTTTCCATAATCACCACCCTGCTTTTTTGCCAGAGTGCGACACATTAATCATTATTGCCTGAGAAGGAGGAGAGCCGGAGACGCGGGAGGGGCAGCGAGGAGCGGATCCACTCCACGCAGGAGGGGCCGTGAGGAGGGGCAGTGAGAGGATCCGAGCGCTTTGCAGAGCGTCTGGCCTCGGCCCCGCGCTTGTGTTCTGCGTTCAGCTGCCAAGCGGCTCGGTGCTCTCCTGCTGCTCTGGCACTTGGATCAAAACGTGCCAATTGAATTTTATTAGTTGCATCTCCCACATTTGCATAGATCATGCAGAAGCTTTCTTCCTCTCTGATTCCTTTTGCCGGCTAGCTCCAATCTCTCTCTCTCTCTCTCTCTCCCTCTCCCTCTATCAGTCTCTCTCCCTCCCTCCCTCCCTCCCTCCTTCTCTCTCCTCACTGCAGCTCCTCCCTCTCTCCACCTTGTGCTGTCCTCGCTCCCTCGTTCTCTCTGCCTCACTCTCCTCTCCTCTCCCATCTCCGTCCCTCTTCCTCCCGACACTGTCTGCCGCCGGTGCTCCCCGTGGTTCTTTTTTGGCTGGCCGATCTAAATTTGTGTTTCTCCGAGACGAAGTCTGGAGGTAGGGCTTTTAAAGTATCTAGGACATGGATTTCGTACACCTTGCCACCCGCGCCATCCCCTCCGACTGAATGGACCATTTTTTTTCATGATATAGCAAGAAGCATATTTTTTTGTGCCTGCATGTCACTTTGATGGCATCTTTCATCTTCTCTTCAGCAATTTGGATTTAATGACTAGCCGTGTGGATTGAAAGAGACATCTCCATAATCAGCATTCTGCACACAGCTCGGGTAAGCGCTCCATTTCTGCATACTTTTTGTGTTATGGTATGTGTTACTTGGGCTCTGGGGTTATTCTAAAGATAGGAAGTGAAAATGAGAGGACTGTTCCTCAGTATATCAGATTATGAGTCAGACTGATAAGGCTTTTGTAATGCAACCTTTTGTGTTGCTATCTCACTTTGATCTGAAGTTATTTTTAGTTCAGCCCCTTTGAGGAAACTTCATGCATTGTGTGCATCCAGGGCGATGTACTGTATGGAGGATGGAGAGTTTCAGCCTCTAGCTTCCAGAACACACTGTGAGGCTCACTATGTTGGCTCGGAGGATTCTTACAAGTAAGAGTCAGGGGATTCTGAACCAAGCATGGATCTGAGGAATACACTTGTGTACATTCTATTTCTGTGGTTCATAAAAGATAACTGTTGAATTCATCACTGAGACAGCAAAAAAAGCCTAAGTTCAGCACTTATTCAGTTAACACACACAGTCACACACACACACACACACACACACACACACACACACACACACACACACACACACACACACACACACACACACACACACACACACACAAATACACACACAGAGACACACACAGACACACACACAGACACACACAGACAAACACAGTTTAGACAGATGGGGCTATTGGCAAGTTGGAAATGAATTGTATGCAAATGAGTTGCATAGCACAATCCTAAAAAGGAATTAAAAAGAGTATGCGGCAACAAAGGTACGGAAAAGCAGAATAGCTTTCAGTCGCAGGGAATATATCACTGGGAATGCATCACTGCTGTGCCAATATTTGGAGAGGAATAAAATGCAGATACATAAACAGACACACACACACACACACACACACACACACACACACACACACACCTACACAAATACAGGGAGGGAGAGAGAGAGAGAGAAAGAAAGAGAGAGAGGGAATGGAGGAAGGAAAGGAGAGATAGAAAGAAGAACCGGAAAGAAAGACGAGGCTCAGAGTGCAATTTCTACTGCCTCTACTCAGATGAACATCAATATTTATCACATTTCCCATGTCAGAGGTGGAGCCACAATAACACAGTGTAGGCCGGAAAAGTAATAAAAGATAAACAAAATGATGTAACAGTGTTGGGAGGGATTTTGCTCTGTTTCATTTAGAATTCTTCTAGACAGAGTGGTTGCATATTAAAAGACTGCCTTTGAAAATACAGATCTTCATGCACTGTGCTCATTTGAAATAAAGGTACGCTGAACAAATAATTTTACAGTGATGAGAAAAGGTGTTTAAGACATGTCCATTGCTTTTCCTCTAAGTTGAGCTGTGTGGATAAAATGTTCAGCATTTTTTGGAGATTATACGACATAATTTTTAATGGACTGTTTATTTTATGCTGCGGTCCTTTTCCGATTTGTCTGGCGAACTCAGTGAGTTATTTCCTAATATCAAAACTCAATGTTAGATTGAAATGCAGCACACAACTATCACACAACAGGATATTTGATATCCGGCATAAGCTTACATCCACGTGGAGAGAAGTTCTGAGGCACTAATAGCAGATCACTCGATCTTGCTAATGAAGAGGTAACACCTCCAACTGAGTGTTTTGAAAGAACCTGTACACTTAGCTGTTAGGAGGTCAGAATGTCAAGTGAAGATAACTTCACACCAAGAAATCTTCCCTAACTCCCTCGGCCTGTTGTTCCATGGTCAGTTATTCCTGTGATTTTGGTCTAAGCGAGCTATAAGCAAGCCCACAGTGACTGCCATTTTACTTAATGCACCAATCAGCAAGCAGAGGGGAGGGGCTCATGCAGACTTTTGCTGCTGATGTCCAAAATAAGAATATGTTTTGAAATGTGTCACAACTGCCAGGTTTACAGACAGATCCATGTAAAATCAGACATATGGAAATGGGGGAGAGAAAGAGAGAAAGATCTACAGAGTGACACTGCATCTCTCTGTGATATGTGTGGCCAAATCAATACAGGTAATGCCTGTGTTTCTTAGTAGTTCTATGTGACAACAGGACAGGTGTGTCTCTCCACAGATCTAATGATAACAGATCAGTTTATCTAACTGATGCAACTTTGGGGAAATGGGGAGGACACTGGTACACACCTGTGAATTAACAGTGATCTTACCAATGGTACAATACTCCATAATTTACCTTCTGGGATGAATAAAGTAATCTATCTATCTACAGTGTCTACAGTATCTATCTATCTATATTCATCTTGTGGTACAGCTTGCCTAGCTTGGAGGCATAAGTCACATGGTAGTATGTAGCTGCCTCTGGAGGTGTAATGTGATCTCTATGTGAAATACATTGTCAGTGAGTGTAATGCTTTGCCTCTGTACAATAAATCTTTAATGATGGAAGGCTGACTACTACATCCAGCTAGCATGGCACTATAAGACAGAGATATATAAAGCTTTATACAGTATATCTATGCTATAAGATACCAAATCGTATGTTCTGTTTACCAAAGTACATGTTCACCATGTGGCATCATCTTCAAGTGTCAGACCTTTGATTGGTTGAAGGCTCTCTTTAAATCCTGTGAAGGCCAGTGCATGCTACAGATGAACCAATCCCCAGTACAGCTGGGTCAGACTTAGTGTACAATGGAAACTACCGACCAGTAGTCAGTGTTTGCTTTTCTGGAATATTTACTACAGTATATGTGCTGGTGTCCACAGTACTCCTTCCTACTTCCTTTTCAGAGAAGGCTGTGGTTTGGCAACTCAAATTCCACGCAAAGCAAAAAAAAACTGTTTTCAATCAAGCAAATTCGTCTTCACTATCTTCAACTGCCATTTAAGCAGTAAGACTGAATGGCACCTAAATGCTGAATTGGTAACTTGGAGTAGACTCATTTAAGGTATATTCACATTTACAAGGATACAATCATTAAGGAAGACGTCACTAGACAGAGCCAGTCTAGGGTAGACTCCGGGAAGGTTGTTAAACTGAATGAGCTTTTCCCCCTGAATCACGTGTGCTAGCCATCATTGCTCTCCTCAACTGATGATTAAATGATGATGTTACAACTGCTCAGAAAAGTTTGGGTTTTCATGTTTAAGTGACAGGTTAGGCAGCAAAGTTAGATGGGTTGCGATGTGAAAAATGGATATCTTTTGTCCGGTAACATATTACTGTACAAATGAATATTTTTGTCCATTTGTCTCTCTTTTGTTAACACTGATGGCTAGGATTCATATGAGTCACCGCCCAGCTGATGGGCCACCAACACAGCACCACCCTTATGTTACACGGTAAAGGAATCCAGCAGCACCACCCAAAAGCTGATGTAGTAAAGAGACAGCAGCACCATCCAAACGCTGATCTAGTAAAGGATATTGCAGCACCACCCAAAATGTGATGTGGTACAAGGACAGCAGCACCACCCAAAATGTATCTGGTAACAGATACAGCAGCACCACCCAAAATGTATCTGGTAACAGATACAGCAGCACCACCCAAAGACTGGTGTGGTAAAGAGACAGTAGCACCACCCAAAAGCTTGTGGTAAAGAGACACAGCACCACCAAAAAGCTGGTGTGGTAAAGAGACAGCAGCAGCTCCACCCAAAAGCTGGTATGGTAAAGAGACACAGCACCACCAAAAAGCTGATGCGGTAAAGAGACAGCAGCAGCTCCACCCAAAAGCTGGTATGGTAAAGAGACACAGCACCACCCAAAAGCTGATGTGGTAGACACAGCACCACCCAAAGACTGGAGTGATAAAGGAACACAGCAGCACCACCCAAAAGCTGGTGTGGTGAAAGGACACAGCAGCTAGAGGTTGGTGTGGATGGCGTGGTAAAGAGACACAGTGGCTAGAACCTGGTGGGGATTGCAGTGTGCTGTGATAAGGCAACTTATCGCCTCATTTCTTGTTAGTTTACACTATTTCCCCCCAGATAGCGTAGCTGAGGAGCCCACACACAAACATCAACGCCAGCCACAAACACAAGCACAGATCAGTTACTGGAAACTGTTCACAGGGCTGCACATTTGCAAAGGTGACTGATAGGTAGCAGATGTTTTTATCCAAAGCAGCACAGATTAGAAACGGCAGGTTTGGGGAGTCGAACACGGCAAGTGCATGCATGGGTGTGTTTATAAATGAACAAGTATTCTGTATGTATATTACAGTAGCAATTTATAGTTGCCATGGAGAACACCTTTTGGTGCTGTTGTTTTTTGCTTTTTCATTAGTAGTAACAACAATAAACACCCCCGGCCTTGCAGTGGGCCCACACTTATTTACACAGACTGATTTATTTAGGCCTGGCCCCTGGCATTGGGCACTATTAGGATATTGTCATGTACCCTAATGAAAATGTATGTTTTCAATTTCACCCATAGTTCATCCTCTACCTCAGTTATTCTATCTGTTTTTGTGACAGTCTCCATAAGGATGATGTATACTGCTGCTTCGTCATTTGTCGCTTGCCATGTGTAGTTGCCGAACCAATTAGAGTGACCTCTTTGGTTGTGTGGACTGTTGACTGGTCAGCCATTCTGAGAGAGAGAAAAAAAAGTAACTTCTCAGAATGTGACATGTTTATAAGGCCTTCATTATATTTAAGGGTTTTAGTCATTATAGTCCTTTGGGATATTAACAATCCTGCAGAGACTGAGTACAAACAGAAACAGCTTTCTGCCCCACTCTATGCGTGGGCCTGAATGCACTCTATTGCTCCAAATGATAATGATCCAAACTCTTTCACCTATGGCCTAAACAGTGGGGGCTGACTGCAACGACTGCAATGACTGAAATGTATGGTTAATCAGATATCAGCAAGAACACAAGGATTATCTAGTCAAAGTGTATTGCTTTTCAGTAACTTTTAAGTAACACTTAACCGTGTGTTAACTGTCAGGGACAATTTGAATCAATAGTCGAATAATTAACAGTTGATTAAATTGAATGCATCCAGTACTATGGTTAAATTGGATTACAATCTGATTTTCTAGACCTTTACACATAGCCAGAGCTCATTAGCCAGCCAGCACTCAGCACTGAATATGTATTTTCCATATTTCACTTACAACGTTCAATGACACACTATTGCCTGGTTGGTATGTGGTAAGGATGATTCTTCAGACACAGGTAGTCACTCAAACTTCAAGCCATACATTGCTCTCAGAAAACAGCCTGAGGAGATAAATTAATTTGTGAAACTGACATTAAAGAGTCATGTTGCATATTAATAATATTCATCAAGATATTTTCCACATGATGTCGTTTTTCAGAGAGCAGGGGGATTCGAATTAAATGTTTCTAAAACAGCAAGCCATGAATGGTTTTATGCACCTAAGTCATTTACATGAATTTTAAAACAACTTATACATATTTCATATTCAGAGTAAAGAGGGGCTGTTCTCCTCTTTGGGCTGCTGATGCCTTGATAAAAGATTACAGAAGGGATCAGGGTGGACAGACAGACACACAGAAGACACCTGCTGATGCCTGTTACCTTGCTGGCCGTATCTGACTTCCTGGGGGCTTTTGCAGAAGGAGATCAGACAAAACATGTTTTGTTCAACAATGTATGGTGATGATGAGGTAAATTCTGATGATTTTTTTTTTTTTTAATCGAGCCTTCGTAAACATTATGTTGGAGTTCTGTTTTGTCTTGTTACAATACCAGGCAGATCATACGTTTTCCTTAATTTAATTTCTTACTTTTACAAGTTAGTCTACATTTTCAAGGTGTGCAATTGACCCTCAATAAAAATAACTGCTTAAGTCTTTAACACATTTATCAAGCATGGACTCTTGGTCCACTTGGTCCCACAATTTTATCCATCTGTTGGTTGGTCTGTTGGTTGGTTGGTTTGTTTGTTTGTTTGCAGGATTTTCTGAAAATGATTGGCCTGACTTTCATGAAGCTGGCTGAAAATGTGTTGTAAATGGGCTACAAGCACAAACTCATTACCAATGACATATCAATTTACTCCTCTCATCTTATTCATGCATCTACTAGGAAAGAGTGGAAAATATATCTGCAATTATCATGAAAAAGAAATCAGTCAGAGCATCTTGTTTACTGTTTACTGATGACTGTGTAATTAGATCATAATAAAACACAGTTCCACCAAATTACTCATCTAGATGTGTGTACAAATTTGGGCCAACTACGCTACTTCATTGGTGAGTGAGTGTAACACTACCTGTTTATTTTTGTCCTATTGTTACCCTGACATTGAAAAATAACCTAGCTGCAACTCCCCTACACGTCTTAAGTAGGGTTCAGACCAAAGATTCCCGACCAGACGAGCCGCGACCTTGCAACTGCGACTCAACATGTCTAATGCTCTGCGACGGCTTGCAACTACGTGCAACTTCTAATTCACACCGCTGCAACTCAGACTCGTTGCGTCGGGAATCTTTAGTGTGAATTGGGTTTTACACTCATCCTATTCTACTGCAGAGTAGCACCGGACACAGTGATGCCCTACACTCTGAACATGCACAGGAATATCTAAATGCATCTCAGATAGCCTACTAGCCTGATGTTGTCACCATCAGAATTTGAGTCTGATGCTGCTCATTGGACTGTGATTGTGAGGTATGTTTCAACCAAACATCATATAAAGCCCATCCTGACAATTTGCGTTGTCCAAACAGTTCTGGTCTGAGCATACAGAACTGTAGTTGCGGCACAACGGAGCAATGCCAGACCGATTTTCCTGATCTCAGATGTTGTGGGTGGGGCTAAATTCGGTTGGCACCTCTCTGATTCACTTTAGACCGTTATGTAGCCTATGGCACAATTTCTAGCCATTTGGTGTCTTGTGAGTCAGATAAGCAGGACAATCTCATGGATTTCCCTCAGTCTATCGTGCAGCGCTGTAGAATCTTTACATGTGACAAAGCACGCAAGCAACAAACACACAACAGAGGGTGAAAACCTCCTTTCATTGGTAGATTATCTGTTACAGATCTCAGATGCCTGGCGAAGGTATAGGCCTACTCTATTGACTGCCATTCTAGGTTGAAAGTGATGTGAATTCAGAGATTACACTATTTAAAGATAAAATTGTGGTGAATTTGAATGCGAAATAGAAGTAGCCAACACTTTTCACCTCAACATAATCTTTAAAGACTGTGAGGCTTCATGGTCCTTCTCTTTGTAGTAACTGATGGAGGGTTGAGAATAATTCTCTATTGCAAAAGAACCATTGATAGAACAATTGGTGTGCAAAACAAGGATTAGGCCTATCTGGTTGTCTCTCTAAACCACAAGCTGATATTTGTCACCAAATTGAGGTTAACACTCTCCAAAAGAGGCAATTTACTTGCATTTCTTCCAGCTTTCAGTCTATAATTGCTATGATCTCTGTGTTAGACCTCTGTTTCATTCTTAAAGGATTACCTTTAAAGAAAGTCTATCAGAACATGTCTTAATCACCGGCCATTTGAGTTGTTTAAAATTCTTTTCTTTTCTCATTCTTTTTAAGCCTTGCAGGCAACAACTACTGTCACTCTATATCCAAGTTGAATCAGAGAAACTTGTACACATTAATTTGTATCCATCTGTTAGTATATTACATATTGATTTGTTCATTCACGTTATTTGTACATTCCATTTGCTCTCTTTCCTTACAAAACACTTTTTCAGAAATATGGCATGAGCGAGAGTGCAGCCTATGAAGGATATTGCCATAGTTGAGATTTGGCTGCAGGCGCAAGGCTGGAATCCATATACAGTACTGTATATATTTTGAAAGGTACAGTCCATGTTACTGGTTAAACGCTGTTGATATTAGAACTCAACAGCGCCTGAAACAAGGTGTAGCAGGAGTACAGTATTTCTTTTTAAATCACAGAAGGATATTTAGCGGACCACACAGAGCAATTAGCTGCATTTGGCAAATTGTGATGAAAACTGTAGACACCCCCTTTAAAGAGGAATAATGCAGGATTGGCGATTTCATCTCTGGTTTCGGTTTCGTTTTTGCTCGTTTTATGCTTGCATATTTCTCTGCAGAGCTTCCCCGACAGCTTTAGCGTGTATATTTATACATATATAGGCTATATATAAATATATAAATGCAAGCGTGGTTCTTCTTGTTCCTTTCGCGTCTCTGACTTCCAGATGTAAACAGCAAATGATCGTTTATCAGAAAGTTGCAAGGTTGTAATAGCGGAGAGGGACACTAGGGGCGGGAGGAAATGTGACTGTTTTCGATAAAACGGGTCAGTCAAGCAAAACAACGATTTCTAAGCGATTTTATGACTATGAAAAAGTTGCATAGGGTCTCTTTAAGAACAGAATGTTGAGATGATGTGAAGTTTCTTGTTCAGTATCGGAAAATGAATCCCTGGCATGCAGTGGAGTATACAACACAATAATTGTTGTACACCCCCAATAAAGCAACTTCTTACAATAACACATTTGAACAATCATACTGCCATTTTGTGGCTAAAATAGTTGTTAATAAGAATGAACTACCTGCCTGGCTCAGTTTTCCTCTGCCATGACCATGGGAGAAGCAGAGGAGAGCAGGGGTGTAAAGATTTGACATTCCACACGTGTCCTCACAAAAGCACACACACATGCTCATTCATGCAGTCTATAATAAAAGTGCCGCTTATTGTCTTGAAAGTGTTGGGGCAGTCATTTCCTGCCGGGTTTGCCATTAATGACATTCATTTCTGTAAAGTGCCATTTTGCTCTTGTTTTTTTGTGCTTTTGTTCCCTCATGATTCATGTTTTTGTGTCAATGGCCTTTCCACTTGTCACCAATTAAATGGCTTACTGAAAAAAAGGATATGTTTAAGAACATACTCAAGTCTGAGCTTCAATGTAAGGAGATGAAGGGTGTTTTGAATGGATACTGGTGTTCCATAGCAGGAGCCTTAGTCTAATGTGGCAAAGATGCCTTCTCTTTTCCTTTTTTTAATTCTATTATTTGGGGTTGTCTGCCTTGAATCAGACAGGATAATATAAGGAAGAGAGACAGGAGGAGGATGGGGGAGAGGTTAGATGGGATCAGGGCATAACCCTGTCTGGACTCGCACTGTGGTCCCCATTCGAAACAGGAGGGAGTGGGAGAGAGGTGAGGTACTGTAGGATCAGGACATAGCCCAGTCTGGACTTGCACCCGGGTACCCGTGGGTTCTTGGATCTGAATGTGCTACATTCGTTGTGGCCACTTACGCCACAGCACCACCCAAAGGGGCATATTCTATCGACTCCATTTAGGCTCATTCATGTAAGAGTTGTCCATGTTACAGTTACAATTGGCCAGGGTCCCATCATCAGCTGAACTGAATAGCGATGGCATCCTTCTCTCCGTCGGCTGGGGTAAATCAGGGATATTCCAACAAGGTTAGCACAAAGGATCTGTCCTCGTGTAGGTGTGTTCATGGAACGCCTGCTACCCTTAGATGTTAGCTGCACATTTTTTAATCTCATTTGAATTGTGTGGGATTGATTGTGTGCCAACAGGCAATCTTTTAGGTCCCAGCAGATGGGCCATAATGGGACAACCTTCACTCCATCCATCTCATTCTAGGAGAATGTTACTTTCATAATTGCATATAGGGGACCAGAAACAGTGACTTATTGTGGCTCACAGAGACAGACTCATTTACAGCCTTTCAACACCAGACTAGAATGTGTCTCAAACTCCCTCCTGGTCCGGAGTCCAGAGTTATAATTTCTGTCAGAAATCACTAGACATGTTCACAACTTCACACCATAATGGAATTGCTCATTAGAAAGCATACCCTTGTGTTACAGAAAACTGTCAATCTTCTAAATTATGTAAGATAAATAATGATCTCCTAAATTATGTTTTACAAAATGATGATAAACTCTATCCAATATGCACAGGGATATTCAGCCGACCCACTACTCTGGTTATACAACGTTTTTATCAAATCTAATTAAACCATATCCTCTAGTACAGACTAGGCTACTGCTCAGCAGGTGAGAGACAAATATGAATGTTTGATGACAACAATGATGTCCCAAGCATTTCTCCTCTAAAATGTCACCGGGAAAAATAGTAAGGTGGCTTTGCTTTGTAGTGCTTTAAAAAATGTTTCATTAATGGCAACTTTAACAGGCTTTCTGGCGTAGAGTAGTGGTCTACCTTATACTGTAGGTGTGTTTCCCCTCATGGATGTGTATGTTTGTCTGTGGCTGGCGACATGCCATTTGTTGTTTATCAGGTCGATGTTGTTTAATGGGGGAAATCGATGGATTCGTCTTTATGGATTATTCCGCCTGTAAAAGTTTCAAAAGGACAGCTCGAAACGGGGTGATCTTTAAAAAACAGCGTATAGGCTACAGGGCCATGAATGCCGGGGCTCATTCCTGTGCCTGAAGGTCACTTCAGTTATTGTTGTGGTCCAGCAAAGGTTTCACAATGGCTAATGGTGTGCAGCTGAGGCCAGCCCAGCGGACGCAGCAGGGGAGCGGGGCAGGGAAATGGCTTGAGGAGCTGATTACTGCCTGGCTGATTTTGGACGGTGATGGAAAGCTAAAGGAATTGAGTGGACTGTGTTATTTTAGACTTATCGGTCATCACAATCAGTGACAATCATAAAATGGCGGTGTTGGACTTGAAGTGTTTAACAAGTGTCGCAACACTCAATGTTTTGCGAGTCCATATAGATGCAGCAGGCCTGTTCTGAACTTGAACATGAGTTTGATTTGATCTGAAGTAACTTTCTTTGTCCAGTCTGACTTTATTCCTTCCCTGGTGCACAACCGTGATTAGCGGGTCTACTGGCTGTTAATTAAAAACAAGAGGTTGCAAGAGCACCAAACAAGAACAGCCCATCAATAATTTATCTGTGCTGTCCATTTGGAAAACAATACAACAGCAAAGAGCTAGTCCCCAAAGGAATACCTTTGTTTGCATGCACAGAGAGCCCATTTTCTGTAACTGAATATTAACATAATTCACATTGCAACACAATTGTCTTGAAAGCAAACCCATGGTCCAACACTCAGCCTAGTCCTTGAAATATAAAATGATTTGCCTCAGGGGGATGTTAAAACAAGTCCTAAAAACCCCGGGTACACTAATGTGCGTTATGTGTGGGAGTGTCTTTTAGATAATGATTTAGGATTCTAGGCATCAGACTTGGGTGAATAGATTTGACTGGCGAAACATTTAGCAGAGACCGTCCTCTCTATTAAGCATCAGTCTTTTGAAATAATGAGATGTGAACATACCTGTGTGAACTGCATTGATACACTCCAATTGTTGTGTTTATACCTCAGTAGCAATGTGAGACTGCAAGCTATATATATGCATGAAGGTGCAGATCGGCATAAATATAAGTCTCAATACATTTCATTCAACTTCAATTAGTGGTGCCTCCATTTCCTGTGTGATTAATGGTAAGTGGCCATTTTATCAGGATTAAGTGGCGTTCTGAATGGCTGAGCAGAGTGATGTATGTGCCACACCTCTTGCACCTACCTAAGCCCCCCAGGCTACATGTAGCATATTCACAGCTAACTTCCTTCCTAAGCCCCCCAGGCTGCATGTAGCATATTCACAGCTAACTTCCTCCGCCGCAGCATTTGCTTTGGCATCCACGTGCAACCCTTCACCTCGGCTCTCACCTTCAGTCTTCCTCCGATTTGCAACAAGGCAGGGCAACAAGACCTATGTCTTTCAGGACTTTGTCTAAAGACTATGGCAAAAACACTCACATTCACAGCTGCTCATATTCTTTTGCACAACACGTTACTTTACTTGAAAATAAAAACAAAACAAAACAAAAAAACAATTGGAAACAATATATTATTTTTAGACACCAGTTCTTGTTTTCTGAAAGTGAATCCAAACACACAAGCGTTTACGGTAGTTCCCATTACAATGCAGGAATTTTGCAGTGTGTGGACATAACTATCTGACTATCAGTGCAGAGGCACCAATGTAAAGCACTTTTAAAAGCATCTTTTTCTCGGTATAGAATAAGCATGATGATTATCTGAGGTGTCAGTACATTGAGCCAGTGGAGCTTCTTTATGTGACCTTCTGGTATTTCAGATTACCTTCTACATGGCTGTCTGAAACACCCAAACATATGGCCCTCCATGGAGAAACCAGTCACTTAGGTGAAGTTTTTCATGAAAGACCCTATAAGGACATGAGGACATTCAAAGTGGTGTGATTGTAAAGTGTTACGACAAGTCAGAAAAGGAGCAATATGCCTGTAAAATTTACTGTACGCAGGATTATGTCCCTCCCCTTCTGAAAGCATGGCCGTGTGCTGCACACACACACACACTGGTGTCCCTCACACATCTACCAGCCGTTCTTCTCCCATCTCAGGGCGCCCCACACACTAGTGCTTCACCCACCTCTGGAGTCCTTCACACAGGGGTCAACAGATCCTGGAGGTCCATCACACAGGGGTCAACATATCCTGGAGGTCCATCATACAGCTCACACATGCTGCAGGGCACACCGCATGCCTCTGATGGCCTCACGGCAGCCACCCCACGTGTGACACCATGTAGTGAAGGGAGAGGGCAGTCACCCCCACCTGGCCTCGAAAATGTGGATCTGGGGCCCCAGCCGTGGTGTGACTGGCTGGGGCACCTGCACTGCGCACCAGTGACCCGGGCTCGATTACCACCCCATGGTCATTTCCGGATCCCACCTTGACTCTCTCTACCGCTCCATTCTCCACTATCCTACCTGATTCAAGGTATAAAAAGCCCAAAAGAAAAGATTGGATTTGGGTTGCCAAACCCCATGTGATTACATATTGTGTGCTGTAATTAAACTAATAATATTATATTACGCTTTCTTATGCTGCATCAGTATTACCATTTCCGGCATCATAATTCAATGAACTTATGTTGATATCGTGTTATTGCTAATTGCTTTTTTCTGCACTATCAAAGCGGTTTTTAATGTCTGAATACACTCACTTTGATAATTTAGTGAATCCTAGAGAAAACTGCTGGTAAATAAGCCTCAGCGGTGGGCTCTTCTAAGATGTATCGTGTTCCGTGGTTTATGGCTTTGACCTCTGACCTTTGCTTATCACAACCGGAGGTGCCTTCTGCATGATGAAAAAATATATTGTAAGAGGGCAATCACACCAGTCTTGCTGCCTTGAATATCCAGTCAGTTTGTGAAGCTTGAAAAAATATATAAATTCACTTCCCGTGTTCGCCTCTGCTTCTGCCTTGTTTCCATGGCAACACAGCGGAGATGAAGGGCGAACTATTGGCTCTGAAGTCTCTCACTGAACTGATGATGCTCAAGGAAGTACACATACATAGACGGGGCTCCTCAGAGAAAACAAATGGTACTGCCCAGTAGCCTCTACAACTCACTTTAGCTTCCTCCTGCTCTTAAAAGGAGAAGAGAGGGTTGTTTACGCGAGTAAAGGTCTGCAGAGAGCGGCACACTGAGAAGCCCAATCCAGATTGCTTGTCGTTATATTCCCCCGGGCTTGCTCCTGTTTGCTGCTGGTTGCTGAGAAAAGAGAGCTTCTTCAGTAATTGGAATTGGTTGGTGTCCATGTCCACGTCCATGTCCATGTTTGTGAAAGAAAATGTGCTCTAATTCTAAAATTAAAAACGCCTGCTGTGGTGTATTTACAGTATGTGCAAAAGCCTGAGGAACCGAGGTAGGCCAATACAAAAGTGCACCACCTGACACCATCAACTTCTAAAAGAAAGTGTACAAATTTAAGTGTAGAAATGTTTTGTCTTTGTTGTTGTTGTTGCTGATACTGTTGTTGATCATCCAACGTCATACCATATCTACAGTAGGAACTCGGCTTACATCGGCTTACATTTTGATGGTTTCACATTAGTCTCTATATTTTTCTGATGCTGGAGCTTAGTTTTATTGGACACTGAAAATGCATCGAAGTCAGATGTCAGTCAATTGTGAGGTGAAGCAACTCAATTGTGTTGTATTATATGATTGTATATTCTTGGTGTAGATAATGGCTTCGATCTGGCAGCCTCTTCTGCTTTCTTTCACAGTGAATCCTTTTTTTCTGGCTTTGGATTTTCATCATAACACAATAATAATCTTTATACCAGATCAATACAATTTGATCATCACACATCACAAGTTTAGTTTCTTTTTAGATTTTCCTCACAGTGTTTTACTTGCCAATGTTCTGTGTGCAGGGGATTGTGTACATTTGTTGTGTACTTACTCTACTCAGGGCATCTCATCTATGGTTGAATTGTGTAATGCTGTGGCTCCTATCTGTGTAACGGTGATGCTTCCAGAAGCTGGAATCAGTCCTGTGGCATGTCAGTCAAACATAAGGATGCATGTGATTGGCTGGGAGAAGCTTGAGGAGGGAGGAGAAACAGTATAGCATTAGGAAGGTTTGTATATTGTAGCTTTAGCTATATGTGCAGTTAACCACATTAGTTAATAATATCACGCATATCTTCCACTGAGCTGGATTAGGAATAACATCTGATTCATCTGAAATGTGATCTTTCATTCATCTGATTCATTTAGTTGTAATGATGGTAGAAAGAAGTGCCCGGATTCAATAATAAATGCAAAATAATAAATTATAAATACAACAAGAAATACACATGATGTTGACAGCATCATTTGCCATTCATATCAACCTATGGTATACCATTTATAATTAGTTCACTTGATTAGAGCGATGGCACTTGACATTAGACATTGATTAGAGGATGCTTGAAAAGACAGCAGTGGAAATTGTAACTGACAAGCAGTTGAGCATGGCTTCAAGCAGGGCATTTCCTAATCATTGGTGACAGATATTGCCCTTATTTTGTTTTAAACCCCCCCCCACCCCCAAACAAATCAACATCTCATGCTGTGTTGATCTGCGTTCGGTTTGCATTAGGTTGGAAATAATCAATATTTTATTTTTGACAGGTCTGTGATGATGAAGTTGTATGTTATATACCCTGCTTTAAAGAACTAGAGAGAGCACATTACACCCAGCCGTGCGAAAACAAGTCAATGCATTAAGTTGGCACTTCAGTGTTATCTGGTGGCTTTATTTTTAGAACTGATGTTTCGGCTCTTTCTCCTGTTCAGGGTTCACCGCCTCACATGAGGAATCCAGTAGTCAGGGTGTTTTGGTTCATCGCTTCCACAGATACTGTAGATACTGAGATGTGGAGGTGTGACTTTTCCTTTGTTAGACATTAAATACAGCACATCCCCTCTCATCTGTAAGACAACATGATGTAAAATGTAGTCTCCGTTACTCACTCTGTCGTTTTTGTAATTTGTAAAGGGTTTGTGCATTGGAATGAGTGAGCAAACATGCACTGAACCACAAATGAGCAAAGAAAGGTGTTGATGCCATTAGTGGTGTTTTCCATCCAACCCATTTTAATACATTAAAGTAACATAACATGATGTAGGAATTTCCTCTTTCCGTTAGTTTTCAACATTCTGAGGACCCCCGTGGTGCTGAAGGGGTGTCCAATGTGTTTAAAATCATCTAAAAGGGTCATGCTACTACCCACAACAACATCATGCATGGAATAATATCAGCAAAGTCAGATATTCCATTCCGCTTATTGTTAGTCAGTAGGGGTTCTAAACAGGTTTGAAGCCATCATTCTAAGGCAAAAAAAGCAAAACAAAATTGTGTTCTTTCAACATTTATGAAAATATATGGCTTTAATAAATTGTTAAACTGTTTTGTTCACTGTATGTGAGTGGAAATGAACGCCCTCAGCTGAAAGCATAACTTTAATAACATCTTAACAAATGTGATTTGATGCGCTTTGTCTAAGCAAATATGGTTTGATGTGTTTTGTAATGAGGAACTACTGTATGCCTTGAGGGGGTCGAACATTTAGGAAACATTTAGGTCTGTCTCAGCTGCCCATATGCTTGAGCCATCTCAGGTGCACAAACTAAAACAATCCAGGCATCTCTCTCACTAAGGAAGTTGTATATATACAGTAGGCTATATATACAGTACATGCACACTGTGCACACAAACACACACACACGCACACACACACACACACACACACACACACACACACACACACACACACACACACACACACACACACACACACACACACACACACACACACACACACACACACACACACACACACACATATTATATACAGTATACACGTCCATACCATTGTGAGAACATTTGAGTTGCTACATACAGTATGTTGACAGCCATATAGGCCTACTATATTTTTGTCTCCGCTGCGCGTCAGGGTTCTGTTCATCCTGTCAGGACTTATTTTCCGATAATTACTGGCGGACACACACACGCACACGCACACACACACACACACACACACACACACACACACACACACACACACACACACACACTTTATATACAGTATATATCCCTTACTAACTACAGGTTGAGTTCACAGAGAACCTGTATCTCTGCTTAATGGATGACTGCATTTGTAGCATATAATGGCACAATTGAAAATACTCTTTATGGATCTTGCTTTGTGTACTGTACCAGCTGAGCTGACAGCCATGCTTTAAATGAAAGGGGCTTCCCCTAACTGTTCCAAAAAAAGTTGCAAGCATTGTCTAAAATGTCTAGCATAGTGAAGAATTCCCTTCATCTATCTCTTTGTAATCAGATGAAAAATATCCATGTCATTGGAGCGACTGCCTTTGAGTTGTGATTGGCTGAATCCTGTAGATCCTGCAGATCCTTATGTATAAGTAAACTGAATTATATCCCTACATACATTGAATTCTATCCCTACATACATTCTACATATATTATAGTGTGCACATGATGCACATGAGTATTAGCAAAGACGTTTAATAAATGCAGTAACAGTATTAAAGTAAAAGAGTCCCTCTAACTAATATGTGTCGTTGGTAGTAACAGTGCTAAAGTAAAATAGTCCCTTCAGCTGATATGTGTGATGTAATTAGGAAGGGATATGATGTGTATGTGAGACATTGACTGATTGTACAGTATATCATGCATATGTGCACTTTTGACATAAGTCACATATATATTATGACAAATTCATCTACATCATGCTTCTGTTTCCTGGCTATTTTTAGTTCTGTCTGGTACGTGTCTGAGTTTTGCTTGAGGCTAATTGAACAACGTGCAGTTCAGTGCTTGGCATGCTGCTGAACTGACTGGCAGCCCCATGGTGCTATCACACAAGGAGTACACATTGATATTCACAATATAATGCCACCTGTCTGTTATGTGAATGGCACAGCATACCCTTTCTAGGCTTTCGAAAAAGCCATTGTGTTATTGAAATAACTGAAGATACCATAAATATTTGCCTCTCCAGCTGTCACAGAAGACTGATTTCATAAGGATTCATTTTTTGGTTTCTGAGCATATTCACATTTGTCTGGCTTTGACACTTTATATATACAGTATATTCTCTTTCTGAACAATAAGTACTATTGTATGAGGACTATTGATATTATTTAAGGTTAAATGCACTTCAATATAACAATGATATCCTACAGCAATATTTTCTTTCAATGAAAGGAGTATCTAAAGCATTATACATATACATATAAAGGGAGATAAAGCCTTTATAAAGTCAAAATGCTTGATACAGTTATTACTAAATAATTATAAATTATGATGTATATCATCATGATATATAATAATCTGTTCTGGGAACAGAAAGATGTTTGCACAGTTTCTCATTTCACACACAGACACTGAGTAAATGTTGCATGTTTATCTGCACTTTTGTTTATTTTCTGTGATATATTTACTGTGTGTCCCTGCTGAGGAAACTAAGCAGGATTGTCTCTGTTCTCCATCATATCTTGTGAGGGCTGAGATTTTGAGCAGTCATCCTAAGCTGCTGCCCTAGACAGTGTTAAGCACTCTGTTTAAATTCATAGGACTTCAAGGTAAATGCAAAATACTGGTGGCCTGAAGAGCCACTGACTGCTTTCTGTGCTCTAACCAATGTCAATGCTCTTGCAATATGTATGCAATTCCTTTTTTTTTTTTTTTGAATTGTTATACCCTTTTATACATTTTGTGATGTATTGAAATTTTAACTATTGATGATAACGCTTTACTCAGCTACATTCAATGATTTTACTTACCGTCATGGCTATCTGGCGTTTACACCTTTTTAAAGCTTTTACATATGGTACACTATAAAGGTCTCCATTTCTTTCATCAGCAAAATAATTAAACACGGAAAGTGGACAGTCTTTTCCTTTCTCGTCTTTATCTCAATGGACTAGTGTTAATTTACTCAGGATACATTGAACAGAACATGTCCTAAAGCAATATTCTGAACGATTGTAGTGATTAAAGGCAAGCAGTTACTGGAGCAGTTACAGACACATTATAGTGTGCCGCTTTGGTCTCCTCCCATCACTAGGTGGGCTACTTCCATCTTGTTTGCTAATATGTCCTCAGGCTGATTCTCTACAACACCACCATTAGTGGAAGACAGTTTAGCATCTTTCAAATAACAGGGGATAGAAAGCTATTTGCCTGTAAAAGTAGTTAAGGAGAGCATGGCCACCTTAAAAAAAAATGTAAAAAAAAAGCTATAAGGGGTCGAGTTTATGAGAGTTTTGGGGGCTTCCATGAAAGCCCTCACTCTGCATTCATGGCTGGATTTTTCTCTAGATAATTGCCATGGTGAATGCTGAGGTTGATAAATGAGAGTCTATTGAGAGTCGGGTGGGTCCTCCACAATGGATGGACCTGTATTCTCACGAGTCGATCACGCTGACTGACACCCCTTATCTTCCAGCAGTTCAGATGAACCCTAAAGCCCATCTCTCCTGTCAGCTCTTCAGCTGTTTGTTCATTAACTGCTTATCTTGAGGACGAGCCATTGAAAATGCATCAGAGTTCTGCTGTTTTGAAGTTGATGACTTTCTATGTTAGCTCCTATTTGTACAGCCTATACAGCTTAAAAAAAATACAGTGTCTTGGAATATTAGAATATTTAATTACGAGTTTGAGTAAATTGTTATTATGCACACAACACAAAACAAAATGTACTTGTGACTACAATCAAGGGTATAAGACTGCTGACTTGAGTTGTCCAGGAGATGATTATCCACACCCTCCATGAGTATATGTAATGTAAGCCACAGAGGGTCAGTGTGTCTAATTCAAATGATCAAAATGTAAGCAATGAACTCAGTCAATCTAAATATTTTGTTATTTGTTATGACTTCATTGATGTGTGTAAGTGCTTTGTATTGCACTTTGTGCATGAAAAATGCACTGTATGAATACTTACTACAAACTTTCATGAGATTTTCCTGCTTCTTGGTTTCCCTCACATTAAGCTACTGTAGTATATATCCATTCAGAAATATGGTCAACACTACAGTATATGCAATTTTTTGCCAATCAAATATTTTTACTATCAAATTCCTCCTCTTCCATGGCAAAACAGCGAGAGAAAAAATGTGTTATAAAGTCAGTAGGCATGATCCCTTTGTGTCTCAGTGTCTGCTCCATACAGCTGTGTTAAACAAATATATTGTTGCATATTTTAAAAAAAATGTGGATGTCAAGGGAATATTTATTGTTTACCCATTCATTTAGATATCTACTTTTCAAGGACACACTGTTTTGCTTCCTCGCCTACAAGAATTTCATTGCTGTTAAGTGTGTTGGTGTTTGATGTTGGTGGGTTGACAGTATCTGTGATTGAAAAGGGGCTCACGTTGTCCTTAGTCAGCAGATAATGTGCATCTATGCTCATCCATAGTTGGACGTCAAGGTTAAGGCAAGGACTCATATAAGCAGGACCATGGAGGCCCTGTATGTAGCAATGTAATTAAGTAGCTTCAACTGCAAGCAACTAGACACCATTCAATAAACGTGGTATACAAAGAGAAGGGTAAGCTGTGACATTTCTGCAGAGGTGTCATTGAGTAGTTGCTCCTGCAGCAATGTCACGCTAACACTTGACATTAAATTGCAAACATAATGCACGTCAGGGTCAAACTTGGAAGTAGAACATTGTGTCTTGAACATTGTACCTGGAACATTTTATCTTGATTTATGTTATGTTGAAGGCTTAATTTTTTCCCCCAATGCCACACAACAGACCTGTGAAAGGTCCACTTTGAAAGCCATCACTGCCATAGAAAAGACCTGTGGACCTCCGGTTGGTTTGTGAATAGGAGAGGTTCACAGTATATGCTCTGTAGTTATTAAATGCTAAATGAACAAGTGTTGCCCTTCTGCCCAGGACTCCAAATGATATTTATTTTATTTTTTTATACCCCTGGGTGAAACGCGCCTACAGCTTTTATGAAATGACAAGAGTATTGAAATGTGTGTGTTTTTTTTAAGTAGTTACAAAAATGTTGAAATTAAATTTAGCAAAGTCTGATTAATTACCTTTGCTGCCAACAAATCAGTAATTGATTAATTGTTGCCCCTCTAATTAAAGTGGATGTGCATGGGTCCCTTGATGTTGTGCTGTTGGTCCATTCAAAGTGTTCTTCCCTGATTAGAGATGTAACTAATGCTTTGAGCCTGAAGATAAGCTGCAGATTTTGACCCATCAGTCTCCTAGGCTTGATGAGGCTCTGTTTAATTAGTGAGATTGTTTCGTGCCTTAAAATTAAGCAATTACTTTTTTTTTTAACAGCCTTTCTTTTCGTTTTTTTTTTTTTTTTTTTTCCCGGTAATGATAAAAAGGGTGAAGGCCATTTTATTTTCAATTGGTTTTCTGCAGTCATAAGAGAAAAGGTTGAGGACATTTTACTTTTTCTACACTCAATCAGAATGTGTCCGCCATGGAATTTGGTCTGGAATATTCTGGACAGTTCATACGCTTATTTTTGTTCTCTGGTAGTCAACAGCCATTCAATATCCGATGAATACTGCCATTAAATCAAACTTTCATGGTTAATAATTTAAAAGTGTAACTGTTGTCATCTCTCCACAGTCCAACCATTAATAATGTTCTAGTGCGATAAGAAATGGCTGAGTCTTATCTATGGATTGGCAGTTGTTTGGTGCATTACCTTGATACGTTTGATACCTTGAGATATGGAACATTTCAATTGCTTTGGCCTATCAGTCCATAAAAGCCCCACCAGACCACACGCGCACACACACACACACACACACACACACACACACACACACACACACACACACACACACACACACACACACATACACAAAACCACACATCACTTTTTACACTTTGCTGCATCAGTTCATGCTGCATCATGGCACAATTTCAGATTGCAGAGTTTGCTTGGCACACCGGGTATCTTTGTATGACATGTTTGACATACAGTACAAAGGCATATGAGAAATGCTTACATCTATGTTTAAAACTACCATATTTATTCATTCGTGATTCCCACCCCATCCCTAACCTACCCTAATATATAAATGGTAGGGGGTGCATGTTGTACTTGACAACTAAGTCTTACCCCCGTTTTCAAGGCACAGTGCGACGTTTGGAAGTTTGTCCAATGTAACTTTCTGGATTTACAATTTGCAACTCACAATTCAGTGAAAGCAATTTAGTTAACTTGTGATCCGATTGTGAACGCAAGATTTGTATGATTATATCTGTGTCTACACATACTGTAGAATTAGTTAGTTAGTTAATACGTTGACACAAGCTGTGCACACATGCGGCACAGTGACAGAGCTATCAGGTTGTTTGATTAGGTGCATCTCAAAATGCAATAGTTTACCAAATGTGTGACTGTCTTTTGAAGAACATTGAATGAATCGCATTCTGATTTTTATAGTGTTATACTATTTGTCAGTTTTAGCAACCATAGTTGATGCCTGTGAAGTTCTGAATGGGAAAATGATGAGCTGCTAACTAACACTGATTTGTTCCAAATGTGACTATAAACAAACCTTAGTTATTCATTAGTTACTTAGTTATTTACTAGTCCTAGATATTTTACTTTAACTCATGATGACATCTTGCATTTTTATTTTTGTTCTGTAGATCTAGAAACAATAAGTGTTGGAGACCCACCAGTTCGCTGTGTGGTCTTAGAAGCCTGTGTGGCCTGTGGGGAAGGTAATTCTGTTGAAATCATGTTTGTCGAGCCTATCGCATGAAAGATGGGGGACAGTGCGCAGGTATGAGCCTTGTAGAGTCGGTCATTCATGTGCGAATAGAGATATCCTAATCTTACCACAGGCAGCAGGGGAATTGAAACGCTATCTGACAGTAGCAGAAGGTACTTAGGCAAATTACATGATGCTCTAAAACGTGAAAAATACATGTAATACTACTGTCAATGCAACTTGTCATTAGCCTGATTACTTATATACCAAGAATTGGTCTGATTACATGTTTCCTTGATTTAGGCCAGTGTGTAGGTAGAATGTATCATTTTCTTTCGCGGTGCTCTGCCAAGAAGACCAGGTGTGGCATTGTCTCTCAATTGTCGTGTCTCCAGAGTGCGTCTGGAAAGATGCCCAACCCACGCCACTCTGCCCGGCCGTTTGAGCTCTCGCTGCCTGGTATTGTTTGAGTAATCCTCCTCTCAGCACCACCCTCCAAAGTGAAAGGGATTAGTGACTTTTGTACACGCTATCAGAGGGGGAGCACCAACGGTCGTCCTGTCAGCGTGATGGAGACTCAAGAATAATTACTCCAAGACTGATAGATGACCATAGCACCAGATGAATAGAGTAATTCTCATATCCAGATGAATGACAAAGTGCCAGTTGTGATAATGTTGAGAATGACAGGGAATTAAAATCCACTGCGGCGCGCTCCCTCTCACTAGATACTTCTGCCTCACTGAAAGAAGGAATCTCTTGCCAGCTTCGAGTCGGCCATCTTGCATTCAAGTTAGAAGCAATTTGACTTGATTTGATTTCACCCCTCTCTGAAAGCACATCTTCTCTGTGCGGCGCTTAGCTACAGTACAACAAGTATGGGAGGAGGAAAGATGTACTGTAAAGGCCTCCTGTAAGAAGATAAGCTGCATTGCCCGTAACTCACCACTGTCATCTTCCTCAGTCCATAGATCATAATGAAGCCAATTAGCTCTCCATTTATGTACTATTTACAAAATTAACCTCCGCCTTGCTATCACTTCAACCATTTCACATTAGCCATAAATCAAGTGTTTTCAAGTATGGGCAGATATGACTTGGGAAGCACATATACAGAAACACTCAGCCTCATACATAATACTTACTGTAACTGGGTTGTTATCTCTCCAGAATAATTCACATCAGCATTCTGTTTGAATCAATAGTGCATAGCAATATGTTGTTGTTGCATCATTCATAAGTACAACCTCCATGCAGGTGTTCTAGGATGAAGTCATTACAGCTGACCTCAAGGGGTGGAGGACTCCATGCTGTGAGAGATCATAATTGGACCAAATTTACAAACAGGCTGTGCCTGTCAGGAAATCAATAAGTTGTAATTGGTTATTGCTAATTATTTACTGTAATAGCTCATGGTTTTTATTACGTCATTAACAGTCATGGGTATGCATCTGCAGTGACCTTGGTCTGGTCATGGACATTCTGTGTGTGTGCATGTGTGTGTGTGTGTGTGTGTGTGTGTGTGTGTGTGTGTGTGTGTGCGTGCGTGCGTGCATGCATGTGTGTGCGTGTGTGTGTGTGTGTGAGAGAGAGAGTGTACACATGTACAATATGTTAGTGTGTTGAATTTCAAATGACAGTTTGCCATTTAAACATGTGTTTATGCTAATTAATGTGCATTTAATGCTTTCCAACACAAGTCATACATCAAATCTGTAAGGATCTCTCAGAGTATATCACACACCTGTATCCTGTTAAAATGGCGTGTCAGTAAAGTATTTATTGTTGCAAATGATTTATTAAAAATGCTCTGAGCTAATTTGGGTAACATTAGCCTACTTCTGTTGACAAACAAAACAGAGATCTACTGTAGCTTGCCCCTTCCTCTCCGTCCCGTCCGTGCAACTGAAACTCTCCTGAACATGTATCTTTTCGGTGATTGGCTGGAACAGTTTGTTATGTTTCGTGGTCCAGGCTGGACCAGGCTTTTTTTGTTGTTGCCATTTTGGGGCCATTTCGTTAGCAGTGTATTCAGAAGACAGGCCGCTAGCGGATGGTGAGGGGATGTTTGATGTATGTGTGACAAAGAAAGTTTAGCTTAGAAACCATGTAACATCGCTTAGAGAACCTTGAATAATACATTGTTTATTCAATTATTATGTTAGTTCTAACTAGAGTATTGTTAATGCTCTATTTTGCTTTGGACAAAAGTGTCTGGCAAGAACTATAACCATAATCATACCAATACCAATGATCATGACCATAAGCATAAGCATAAGCATAAGCATAAGCATAAGCATAAGCATAACCTTAACCAAAACCACACTCATAACCATAACCATAACTATAACCATAACTATACCAACAACCACAACCATAACCATAACACACTCATAACCATAACCACACCCATAATCATAGCCATAACCATGACCATAACCATAACCCTGACCATGACCATAACCATAACCACACCCAGTACCCTATCAACAACCACGACCATAACCATGACTAATAGCCATGAGTCCATGACTATAACCGTTAACCAAACTGATAACCACAACCATAACCATGATTATACAGTGTATATATATATATAACATATATAACATATATATAACTATAACTATAACTATAAACATAGCCATAATATATAATATTAATCAATCATTTTTACGATAGATTATTGTTATAAAAACCTAACTCTTAACTCAGATTAGGATTGTTTGATTTGCAATACATGCTAATTCTTGATGGTATATTTCACCCTCTAATTTTCATTTGTTTGTACACGTTTTGTTTAGCTAACACACAAAATATTATTTACACTTGTTTTGAGAGTGGAACATTTATACATTTGTCTGAAGTGTGCCTCAAGCATGACCACAAGTTGGTCCTCGGGAAATGATAGTTAACAACACGTGGGCATATCTTTGAGGCGCTATACAGAAAGGACTGGATTTTAAGATGTCTGAGGTGAAAAGAACAACATTATGCGTCCACGTGGTTCATGCTATCTGTGTGTAATAGTTGAATGAAGTGCTAAGAAGGTTGTTGCCTGTAAGAATGAGCCAGGCACTACACAAACCAACAGCAGGGCAGTCACATGAACACAGCTGAAATCACAGTCTGGATATACCGCCTCATCTGGCATAGAAAATGGTGCCTGTAGTGTTGTTGATAGACTAAACACAATTATTTTCAGCGTGGCTGTTGAATGCTCATTACTCTCTCTCTCTCTCTCTCTCTCTCACACACACACACGCACACTGATATCTGCTCACATTGTACTCTATAAAGGTTGCCTCCACTTTTGAAGCAAACCCATTGTTCAGCCATTTCACATTTCAGCCAGACCACGACTGTCCTTAAATAGCTCATCTGCAAATGTCATACTTCTTTAAAAAAGTTTTTTTTTTTTTGTCCAGTTCAAATGAATGAGCTCTCTCATTATTATATGCCAAAACATGCTGCCGTTGTTACTGTTGTACTAATACAGCCATGGCTTTGCTTTAATAGAGCATGTTTGGTACTTTTAAACCAATATTGTGTGCCAAGGTTGCATTACAAAGGCAGGAAAATTAATTTCACTGATCTCTAATGTGTGTTAAACAAGGCACTTCAAAAAATGTCTATAATTGTGCAACAACTACGGAACAATACAAATGACTGTACTAATTGTTTGAACTTCAGGATTATGTTCTCCTTATACTATAATCATAGCAAGGTTACTGCAGTTTCTTTCTTTAAACTGGTGCACATTTTTTCCAGCCTTCTCGTCAGTGGATAATTTATCCTGATAATGTGTATGTCTATTTTAGTCAGACTTGCATACTTGAATACTTCAGTACTTTTATCCAGAACAATTACATTAATCCAAATTGTCCAACTGTTTTGCAAGACATAACTTTTTGAAAGTTATTCGTCATTCCTTTTTTTAAATTTTTTTTTCAATGAACACTTTTTAATCAACTCCAATTTCTTGTATTTTTAGGTAAAGGACATTGTATAGAACCCTGGTCATTATTGGGAAAATAAGTACCGACAGGGCAAACCGGACGCCGACGCAAAGTGAAGTGGTCATTCATTTTTCAGAGGTCTAGCTCTAGTTGAAATTAATGACTGGTAGAACTTTGGGAAATCCCTTTTAAGTCAATGCACTACTTGCATTGTGAAGAGCCGTGAATCTGTATACTCAGACAACAGGAGCAGTCTAGGTGAATTTGATCTTAAATGTTTTAAGAATTTAGAATTGTATTACACAAGGTGTCTTGCTGTCAAGCTACCATGTGCTCTGCACTGGAACTTCTTCGTATATGGTTTGGCACCTCCAAAGAACTGCTGCCACAAAGTGTCGTTTCCACTAATAATATCACAAACTCTCTTGAGCAATCATTGCCATAGTTTAGTGGGTGGAGATCTAACACAAGAGAGATCAGCCATCTGTTGTCTTGAACATTCCACATTAAGATGTGACACTTCACTTGCAGGCAGAGCTATATTTATCTAAGAATCTGCTAATTCCATAACCATCATAAGCAGAACAACTTGCTTAGGCGTGCTCACTCAAAAACCTGAGAATTCAAAGCATTATGGTCTTATGGGCCACCGCCTTCGACGTCAAGGCAACGCTATGCCACAGTCGACTTCAAGGCACCTAATCCTAACCCTAACCTTAACCCTTGCCTAACCATAGTGTCATGCAGGCAGTGCTGTCTTGAAGTCAACGGTGGAGGCCCATAAGACCACATTTTAAACCACAGTTAATGTTTTAGGCAGAATTTGTCTGGCGATGTACAGTAGCCTGGGTGTTCCCATCCTGCCTTGCGCGGTGATTTCATTCACGTTGCTAAGGCAGTCTGGACACTAACACCCAAATTTTCGCCTGATGTAGGTGACCAATCACAGAATATCCGAGAAGTTTCCGTTGCCTTTTTGTGTCTACATTCGACGCCAAAGGATTTACACTGATGTCAATGGCAGCCCTTCGCGTTGCATATGAACGCGCTGGGGCACCTTTGGCTTCCGATATTGACGCCAGGGGACTTGGCATGCGTCCTCGTTTGACGAGTTGGGTGTGAGACCTTGTTGGATGAGCTATGCGCATTTGATAGACATCCGTGGCGCCCAATGAACGGATCTGGCCATTTTTTCAAATACGAGAAAATGAACGTCTGGTTGCTCATTTGAGAAGTGGTATGCGCTAGCCAGGCTACTGGCAATGAGTCTGGCTATGAGCATTGTTGCTTGTTTGCCACCATAGCAATGTTTACACTTGAAGTTATGCATTTCTGCTGTCGTGATTTGAACTGTGATGGCTAATGTCAGTCCAATGTCAAATATTCAGCTATTTCGCAATTGCAATTTGATGTTTTCATGTCTGTTGCACTTGGACCAGTAAAAGTCACAAATGTGCTTGTCATCACAGTGCATGCCAGAATTACGATTGGTATTATTAGCTCAAAGGACTCAATTTCAGTGATACACTTTGAAACCTGTGCCAAACAAATAAATGCACATAGCAAAGTAAGCTTGACCTTTGACCTTTAGCATAGTGCTGCTGTTGTGAGTATAATGTGCCAATGCATGGGTCACCTCTTTGCTTTCAAATCGGGGCCCTTGGTGTTGTTTTCATTTCCTCATACAGTATGTTGATCTGTGTACAGCTGACAGCGTTACCATACCGACATGAGTCTTCAGTTTAGTGTAGTTATCAAGATTGGCCTGCTGTCAGGGCCTCGGGATCAGGTGTAATATTTTGCTCTTGTCTGTCCCTGCTTGCATCAGCCAGCTTTATGGGAAGACAGTCCACTAGATGCTTTGCTTGGTTTGCTGAGTTTGAGTTTGTGGTAGCTGCTTGTAGTTCAACAAAAAAGAAAACATAAAGAAAAATCTGTAAGCCTACAAATACACGAAATGTGTATTTGGGATACTAAAAAGTAAACAATTGAAATGAATAGCAATGAATGACATGCTAATTACTATGTAGTTAATGTATGAAAAAACAGCTCTGATCACTGATCAGATAGAGATCTGATGCTAAGCCACTTCCTCTCTCCTGTATTGCAGAGGTGTCCTGAGGAAACGGTGCGGGGAATGTGAGAATGTGGCCGGAGGAGAGAAGGTGCCAGTCTCACTCTCATCTACTCACTCCCACTCTGTGAGCAGGTCCCCGTCCCAAACCACAGGCAAGCACTAACTGTCTGTAAGTATCACACACTTCCTCCAAGAGTTTCTGGGGTTTTTTCTTTCTTTTTTTTTTTTTTCCGCTGGCTTCTGATTTTTTAAAAGGCTCTGGTTCTCTTGGACCCCTGTGAAAAAAGAAAGAAAATGTTCTTCTTTGGTCTGGCGTATAAAGAATCCTTGTCAGAAATGAAATGTGGTAGATGAGGAATCTTTATGTGATCACTTGGGTAGTCACATAAAGTCTGAAGAGATACAAAAAAAAACTGAGTTTACTGTCAAATAAGAGACAGCTGTCAGGTATTTCAGTTGAAATAAATACACCGGACCCACTGCAGCTTTGGGTACAACATACAAACTTTCTCCAACACTTTCAAGTATCCGTCAATAATACACTTTGGGTCATTATTAGTTACATAGACTGTTTCTTTTGTATGTTTTTTAAAAAGATTGAATGAGTGACATTGTGCTAAAGGTCGCATCAAATGAAGTGGGTCCCAAATTATTGATCTTTATGGCATAACATATTGAAAGTGTACTTGAAAAAGTACTTTGTGTGTTTGTGCGTCGATCCCAGACACTACTGCACCCTGGCTTGTGAGCTGATGTCCAACATCAAAGATTTATTGCAGACACATTATTTTGTTAAAGATACATGCACTTATTCAAGCGTGGGGTTGATGGACTATGTTCTAGAGATGAGATAATGTGCTGTTATCTTTGGTCACACACAGTGTTTATCGGGGATTGCTATCATAGAATACAGTGAGATGTAGTAGAATTCCTATTTGGTTGTGTGTGGACTCTGGCCTATTTTCATGTCTTATGCAGTAACTTTGTGAAAGGCCTAATTTAGCTGACACTGTTGACAAGGTATTTTTGATAGTGTTCTTGATAGTGTATTGATATATTCTACATTGTGTGTGTGTGTGTGTGTGTGTGTGTGTGTGTGTGTGTGTGTGTGTGTGTGTGTGTGTGTGTGTTGATGTTGTTGTTGTTGTTGTTGTTGTTGTTGTTGTACAGTGCTGAATTTGCTTAGCTGAACAGTTATGTATTGAAAGAGTTCCCAAATTGCAAGAGGCCTTGTATTATCTACACGGAACTGACATTGCAATTACCGCTTCCTTCCCTAAATAACTGTTGTCAATAGTTCAAGGAAAACAAAAACAGAGCTACAGTGTACAGGGGCCTGTACTACGAAGCGGGGTTACTGGCTTAGCTGGGTAACTTCGAGAGTAAGTTGATCACGTGTGGCGTAACTTCCCGGTTAACCCGTACTACGAAAGGTGGATAGGTTTTAACCTAGGTATGCTGCCATGGCAATTTACGCTGCATCTCAAACCTGCTCCGAGCAGGTTATGATCTTGGTTAACCCGAGGTTTGCGGTTAACCACACCCCACAATGTCGACGTAGGCTACTTGGAAGATACATTATTGGAGCGCAAATTGTAAGCGCCTCTCTTCGCAAGGCGAGAGTTTTTAAAGACCGCCAGAATCTTTCTCCATATAATATTCTCTATGAAAGATAGCCTATACATTCTCAGCCGAGGGAATTCGTTGCATTTGTCAGCTGATCGAGGCAAAGTGGAGGCTATAAGCATTGGCAATATAACATATTTTCATACTTAAGAAATATTAATGCAAGCTATAACTAGGCCTATAAACCTTCTGAATGTTCTTGAGTTTCATTTTCACCTGCTGCCAGCGGCACTGCCGTTGCATCTAAAATGTTCACAGGATAGGCATACACTAAATCAGTCAATGGGGCTAAACATTCAATTATCCTTTATTAATATTTATTAATATACATGGCATGAATTGTGTTGCATCTGTAGGACTCTTATGAACTCAAAATGTATTTATTTCAACACATTTCAGACATTCCGCAAGCTATTAATCCTCCGTAACACAGGCTATTTAAGGAACATGAAATAAAACTTTACTTTCATATATCCGATCTGCAATAGCCTACGTTGCCAACAGCCTTGTCTTGCTTTGTTTGCTGCCGACGTATTTGATGTATCGTAAAGTGGGTTTTAATTCCTCTCAACTTTTTTATAATCATTGCTCATTCCTTATGCGTAAAATAGCGTGATCGCGTCATCATTAAAAGTGGTGATTTGCGCTGCAACCCGCCCATTTTATGTGAACGCGCACCAACTCCGATGAGGTTAACCCCAGTTCAACAAATCAACTTCTTACTCAGCGTCGTAGTACCGATTAACACCAATGAAGATAACCAGGTTTTGTCAACCCCGGTTTAGCAAAGTAACCCTGGGTTACATCTGGGTAGGTTGAGCTCCCTTCATAGTACAGGCCCAAGATCAATTCAGAATTAAAACAACAACACCAGCCTACATGTAAGAAAATGTGGAAAGACAAGCAGATAGATATTGTCTGCTGCCTCCTTTCAAGTGCATCCAAAGCAGCCGATTTTTCATCCTGCTATGAGGTTTACACATACAGTATTCATCATGCCCGCTAGAACTATTTGGAGGAACTACTGTATACCCATAACTCAGTGCTGCTGTGCAGAGAAGGAGACCTGTGAACACAGTTAGCAATCAGCACAAGATGGCAGTGCACGGCCCAGACCAGCAGTGTAGGACAGTGGCTATTGGTAATTACTTTAAATGCGCCAATGCCTGTCTGTTAATATTGATGAAAACCCAGACACCGAGGCGAGGATCATGATGCTCTCAGACATTTTTAATGCGGTCATGAACTCTAAACGTATAGTTACGGAGGGAATTTAAAGCCACGCTGCTGTTGATTGCATTACAAGCTTTTGCGATGATTGCTGTGGAGAGAATTGTGTGAAATTTTAAGATATATTTAAAGTGAGAAATTTCTCACAAATCTGTCTTGCTCCCAGACATGGAAAAGACAGATTTTGTTGGTCACATATGCATATCTGTGAATTTGTGTTTATTTAAATTGTCGATATTCTACCAGATGACAAAACAACATTGCTCTTCAGTGTGCAGTGTACTGTATGTAACGGATTTCAAATAGTCCCTCATGCAGGGGATTTCATTAACATTTAACACTTCTGGTGATCATTACATTGATACAAGTGTCTAAAATGCGGATTAAAAAATTGCATTAAACCTTCAGATGTGCCAATGGAAGGTTTAACATGCATTGATTAATTGATCATAATGCAAGCAATCAATTATTGTATATTCCAATGCTCTTGCAATGACCAGTTGTGAATGTATTTAGTAAGAGTGTGTCCAAAGAGGAAAGTGCCCCCATAGGAGTTTGCCATTCATGCTCCATTAACAACTGTGTTCTTTTTTATGTACAGCTTGCCTATGATGAGTGAGACAAAAATGTTAAACTGTTTAATGATGTGGACATATCCTCAAATGAGTTTCAGCATGACTATGGAAGTTGGCTGTTCTGCTGTGTTATAACTGATGACCTTGCAGTTTTCCCAGAGAAGTGGTTGTGCTCCTCTCTACAACTGACCAATCAGAACTGCATTGATGTGACCGTGCTTTAATATTTCAATGGGATTTTATGACTGACTTCATCTCATGCAAATCTCAACTGGTTTTGCAGCATCAAGAGATGTGCAGCCATGTCAGCATTTGTAAGAAATTGTTTTTGATGAAGCCTTTAAAGCCTACTGAGGCATGCGATTTTAACATAGTTTTGAACAGACATCCCTACAGAAACACACACACACACGCGCGCACACACACACGCGCGCACACACACACACACACACACACACACACACACACACACACACACACACACACACACACACACACATAATAAGCAAAATACCTGGATCTGGTTGTATTGATCAGGTAGAGTCACAAATAATCATCCGCGACTCATTGCATAACCAGCTTTGAAGACATTGCATTTTTTGTAAAACATGTAACTTGGGTGCCAGTCGAACTTAGCCCCGCCCACAACATTTGAGGTAGAGAAGTTCGGTCTAGTCTGGACTTGTTCTAAACTAGGGCTGATTGAACCAATCAAATTGGGCTTTGTACGTATTGTGCATATTATTTCCATGCGGTTTGCCATTTAATTTAAACAGAAATTGAGGTTTTATTGTCAAAAACATATTATTTCTGAAAACTTTGGGCAAGGTGGATATGTGGGAGAACTGATTGGCCTGTTCACTTGCGGGGTTTGCTACACCCTGTAGCTGTTTATAGCATGTTTGTAATACTGATTTATTTTCAAAAACGAAGGAGGGGAAATGTCAGTTTTTGCTACCGTAATTTCCCTACTATTAGCCGCGGCTTATACATTGATTTTGCAAAATTTCTCCCGCTATGAGGTTAATACAGGGGGCCAGTTAATGTGGTGTTAATATGTTTTTTTTCTTTTGACTTGCATAAAACACTGTCCTGCGGCTTATACACAATGTGGCTTATATGCGGGAAATTACTGTACTTATTTTGTTGTCTTAGATTTTGCTATTGTGTTTTGTACAAGATATAGTGCAAGAACTTTTAAAAAGACCAGAAAACAATCTTAAGGCATTTTTGGAGAAGAAGGATAGTTCCGTTGCTCTTCTGACAGCTCACGATAAGATATGTAGTTGCTCTGATTGGTGAGGTCTATCCAACTGAGTGCAGAGACATTTCCCCCTTGTATCGATTGAAACACGCCCCATAATTATGTCTCAATAGAGCAGTATCAGACTCATATTTTTACAAGTATTTTGAGTATGACAACGTCAGGCTACAAATCACAAAGTCTTCTTAAAATATAACCAAACTAAAGTTACATTTGGGATACGCTCATTACTAGAGGGGGTTGGCTGATATTCCTCCAATCAAACTGAGAGTGATTGTTGATTTTCTGATTTTACTCTGGAGTCTACTGTCGTTATTTCTTTGTGTATCACTCCTTTTATGGCATGAGAAGCCATGACGCAAGGCTTTCATTAAACAGGACCCTGGATCCAATTTCAACAGTTGAACTGAATGCTCAAAGGCAATGGAAAGAAATGTGTGATAGTCTGCCAATAAACGGCAGAAAGGTTTTGTATTTGTTTGAAGTTCTCAGTGACACATGTGGAGTGGGAACGAAGTAGACATTTGGAAGTTGCCTAATGTTACTCGCTTGAAGAAACAAATACTTATATTATCATCTATAATTGAAGCAATATATTGTCATAATATTTAAATGAACTACTGAGTCTTTTGTGGTCTTTCAATATTGAGGTTTTTGAAGGTGACATTGATAATTTCCCAAACTCATTTCTCACTCTTTCTACATTATAGGAATTAGATCAGGGTTTGCCGTTTATTTAGACAGGCAAACATTTCTCGTCCTTTGTATAATTTACATGTTATCTCATACGAGTTAATATAATTACTATTTCTCGAGTACACTCTCTCAGAGTGAGTGTCCATGAGGAGTTATTGTTATTGTATAATCAGTTGAAACCTGATTGTGAAACCATTCTGTGAAAGGGGTCATCAATTGCTACCTAAAAACTATTAGTGCAACAGGCTCAAGCATTGTCTCAATTTTTTTTTTTTTTTTTTTTAATTTGTTGTGGCTAATTGTTTATGGGCACTGATGCCCAAAAGAATGCCCTTTTGGTATTGTCCACTGTTTAATACTGATTGATACTTTTGCAAGGTGGCAAGGATACTTGTGCTGTCTAGTATTGCCTTGTATTGTCATTTACTGAAATAATGCCTTGAGACATCCAAACATGCCTCATAAAAGCACAACCTTATCTGTGAAGATAGCTGAAGGCACTGCATATATGCATCCACGGATGCAGTCTGCTTTGGGTCGCAACCAACATTTGTTGGTGGCTGAATTGCTTGTGTGAGAAGGTCTAAGCAAAGGCAGAAAATTGTAGTGTGTATCTCTCCTTTGTGGAGGCATAATTCAACAGCCCACAACTTTCCCAGACTGCTTCAGTGACATAACTCTGAAGCTGAAGTGATGTGGTGGATGTTGTGAGCCTTTCAGCGGGACGATACCGGAAAGCCCCAACATGAGTCAGCTGACATTAAGGTGCCAGAGTGGGTTGAACTCATAGCCCTGGGTTGACAAGTCGAGCGCTCATGTAACTGAAGTATGGACCACTGGACCGAGCTTGTCCTCGATGTGCCGTAATTTGTGGTTTTAAAATGCGTCAGGGGCATCAATGGAAAGTCCCTAATATATTTCCAAAGCATCTTTGCTTATCTGAAACCCCCTACCAAGTAAATAAACTCTTCACAATAAAAAAAGGTATGATTGTGCTAAGCGCAAGGCTATTCTAACTCTTCCTGTGAATAGTATAAATAGAGTTTCCAGTTGATTAGAATAAATAATCATGATTTGATGAGGAAATAATGGTTAATTGACCTTACAGAGGGTTCTCAGTCAGCTAATACATACTTGGATTAATTGCAGATAGGAGGTGGTCAAGAAATTAATGAAGCACTAACCATGTGTTCACAGCACATTTCAAAACTGAAAACATTAATTTGTTCTATCACAAAAAGGCCCTTTTCTGTTCAAATCAGACCTGTTTTGAATGACTGTCGCTTCTGTCACTCTCCTGTGCTCTACAGTGCTATAGTCCGGGAGCCAAATGCCATAATTTAGGTGAACCTGGCTTTGTCGGTTAAAGTTTTTTTTTTTGCAGAATCTAGTAGACTAGGGGTACCTCTTTAAGATTTAAGAGGGTGCCCGGTGATATCCCTTGGGCAATTTCATATATTAAGCCTTTCTTGTCCAATGTGTTGACTATAAGGCGGATATACTACAGGTGAATAGGGTAAAAAAATTAACAAGCAAATATCACTATGAAACTTCACGAGTTGATTACTTAGATCAATATGAAAAATAAATGTATTACAAGTTTTCTGAAATTTAATGTTTGAATATGCAAATTAGGTATGATGTAATTAAATATGCGCTGATTTGCATAAACGTAAAAATATCAAATCTGAACATTGGACAAAGCCAGCTTAAATTTTTTTCTTTTCATTTTGTTGACATAAGAGATGAAAAGTATTTTAGAGAGGGAATTATGGATATCTCATTTAGTTATTCAGTAAATCAGAAAATACTATACCAGCCTTTAAAAAATCAATTTTCGCCATGTTTTTTGGAATAAAATGTCATGTAAATCAGGCTAAGAATCATATATCAACAAACCCCTCTGCAAAATCCTTCTAAACATGGTTAGGTATAAGACTGAAAAGTTTGGTGTATGTAGATGCTTGTGAAGTGGAGATTTTGTTCTCCGAGTGAGAGAGGAAACTCATCCATATCCGCCTTATATTCAACACATTGGACAAGAAAGGCTTAATATACAAAATTGCCCAAGGGATATCACCGGGCACCCTCTTAAATCTTAAAGAGGTACACCTACTCTACTAGATTCAGCA
The DNA here is from genome assembly GCF_963854185.1 of Sardina pilchardus. Taxonomy (NCBI): domain Eukaryota; kingdom Metazoa; phylum Chordata; class Actinopteri; order Clupeiformes; family Clupeidae; genus Sardina; species Sardina pilchardus. Next base: position 23,560,069 of record NC_085003.1, read on the forward strand.
AAAAAAAAAACTTTAACCAACAAAACCAGGTCTGACCTGGGTTGGTTGCAACCTGACCCCATGGCTTAGTGACTGGTCTGGTCTGCCAAAAGCTCACGAGAACCTTAAAGGAACACTTCACTTTTGTCGGTTAAAGTTTTTTTTTTTGCTGAATCTAGTAGAGTAGGTGTACCTCTTTAAGATTTAAGAGGGTGCCCGGTGATATCCCTTGGGCAATTTCGTATATTAAGCCTTTCTTGTCCAATGTGTTGAATATAAGGCGGATATGGATGAGTTTCCTCTCTCACTCGGAGAACAAAATCTCCACTTCACAAGCATCTACATACACCAAACTTTTCAGTCTTATACCTAACCATGTTTAGAAGGTTTTTGCAGAGGGGTTTGTTGATATATTATTCTTAGCCTGATTTACATGACATTTTATTCCAAAAAACATGGCGAAAATGGATTTTTTAAAGGCTGGTATAGTATTTTCTGATTTACTGAATAACTAAATGAGATATCCATAATTCCCTCTCTAAAATACTTTTCATCTCTTATGTCAACAAAATAAAAAGAAAAAAATTGAAACTGGCTTTATCCAATGTTCAGATTTGATATTTTTACGTTTATGCAAATCAGCGCATATTTAATTACATCATACCTAATTTGCATATTCAAACATTAAATTTCAGAAAACTTGTAATACATTTATTTTTCATATTGATCTAAGTAATCAACTGGTGAAGTTTCATAGTGATATCTGCTTGTTAATTTTTTTACCCTATAGTATATCCGCCTTATAGTCAACACATTGGACAAGAAAGGCTTAATATACGAAATTGCCCAAGGGATATCACCGGGCACCCTCTTAAATCTTAAAGAGGTACCCCTAGTCTACTAGATTCTGCAAAAAAAAAAACTTTAACCGACAAAGCCAGGTCTGACCCCATGGCTCCCTCCCAGATAGCAATTTCCTTTGGGCCGGATCCGCATGAAAGCCTTTAGATCCGTATGTAGCGGACCTACGGTATCTGACTGTGGGCCAGATGTGGCCCACACACAATAAGCGGACCCGTATTGCAGATCCGTACAACACAGAATAAGCGGACCCGTGTCACACACAATAAACGGAACCATATTGCAGATCCGTACCACACACAAGAAGCGGACCCGTACCACACACAAGAGGCGGACCCGTGTTGCAGATCCGTACAACACAGAATAAGAGGACCCGTGCCACACACACACAATAAAAGGACCCGTATTGCAGATCCGTACCACACACAAGAAGCAGACCCGTACCACACACAAGAGGCAGACCCGTATTCATGGGTTTCATCAGGTCCCTTTGCACAGGTGTATCAATCACCATGCAGTCTGCATTGATAATCAAGGTGCTTCATTTTATACACCTGTGGAAAGGGACCTGATGAAACCCATGAATTGCAGATCCGTATACCACACACCAGAGCGGTAGATAAAACAGAGTGACGACACTCCCATAGACCTCCGTAGGAAAAAATGGCAGTGCTTTTTCCAGGCTATTTCCTCATTATGGGACTTTTGGAACTATTTACAGCCAATCTCTTGGTCAGTAGTTAATGAGTTAATTTATAACACCTTCCAGCATCTAGAAGTACATCCCACCCTCCTGGAATTCAGCCATTCAGCGCAGGTTTTTTGGAACTTTTGATCGCGTGGCGGCGACATCAAAGCGTGTCGCAACTCTCTCTGCTCTCTCTATGGCTCTGCCACACACAAGAAGCAGACCCGTACCACACACAATAAGCGGACCCGTATTGCAGATCCGTACCACACACAAGAAGCGGACCTGTACGGGTTCGCTTACTGTGTGTGGTACGGATCTGCAATACAGTTCCGCCTCTTATGTGTGGTACGGGTCCGCTTATAGGGCTCGGGATCATGACGTGAAAACTTTGCGGGCACAGCGCAGTTAATATTATATTTCTGCTTCTTGTCTTCTGCATCTGAATGAATGGACATCACGTTCAGTGCGCTACCAACATGGCGGCAATATTCCTCGAATGCAAGTCGTGTGCCCGAGCCCTTTTGTGTGTGGTACGGATCTGCAATGCGGTTCCGCCTCTTATGTGTGGTACGGGTCCGCTTCTTGTGTGTGGTACGGATCTGCAATGCAGGTCCCATATCACATATGACTTTAAGCAGACATTCACAATATCCCCAACTGGTCACCACTATAAAAAAACTTTGCAGATGCTTATCACAATTTTATGACTTTAGAAACCTCCTGGTTTAGATATAAAATATAACCTAGACATCCTCTGATAACTTTAATTATATTTTGTGTAGGCCTACTTTGTTTGCTTGTTTGTTTGCTTTGTTTGCTTCCCAGCATGCATTGCAAATATTAGTTTTTAATTTTGAAACAATGTGGTTGGGACATTTTAGCTTATAGGCTAACCTACTCCACTGATGTTTTGAACAACAACATTACCAGATATGACCATTGACTTAGTAATTTATTAGGGGGGAAATACACCGTAGTCGTGAAAGTATTAGACCTAACCGGGTATAAATATCCAGCTAACTAATCCAATTACTATTCATCCGGACGTGATCATCAATCTCCAAGCCGCACCCACAGGTAAGATAAATAAGTGTGTGTAATAAATTACTAGTCGTAATTGCAAATCATTACTGCATGTCAATTACGGCTTAACAATGTTGACAGCTGTTTCACTCACATAAATAGTATCCTAACGCTACATGCTTCGTGACAGATTGACTTGGGTAATCTACATGGCGCAAATGCTAAACGGTGAACAGGTAGTTGAGTGACATTCGATTTTTCCTCTTTTTACGTCGCAGTGACAAAAAACGTTTTTTAAAAATGCTCTGAATCATCGCCGGGACGTTATCTTGTTTGTTGGGAGCAGTCTTAGCCCTTATTGGCACCAGATCAGTTAAACGGATCCAAAACAATTTTGGACCGATGTGCGTTTGGACACCGGATCAGGTCCACTATTCAGATCCGTGCCGGATGTCGTGGTAGGTGTGTTTTGCTATCTGGGACGGACCTGGACGAGTGCAAGTTCATATCTGCCGCAAATCCGTCAAACAGATCCAAAACAATTTTGGACCGATGTGCGTTTGGACGCCGGATCAGGTCCATTATAAAGATCCGTGCCGAATGTTGTGGTACATGTGGCCCAGTTCCGTGCCAGTGCAGTTTTGCTATCTGGGCTGACTACTACTTGGAAGGGAAAATGAGACTGAACGTGGCTATGACACAAGTGCTGTGATCTTTTTGTGTGCACAGCCTGCAATACACGACATGCTGTTGTCCTGAGTTAGACACCAACCTCACAAGGCTATTTCGGTCATTCATTTTTTTTTTAACCTGATCCATTGTCCATTTTATATCAGAATATGAATGTACATGCCAGGGTTTCTGAAGTTGTGCTACAATTGCAGCTTGCCCTTACTTGTGCAACAGATGCATGTTGCAGATATCATTCATTGTAACAAGCTGTAGCATACTGTACAAGCTGTTGGCCTTCAGGTTGTCAGAACTACAGATGGGTAAACAGGTCACTCAAGGTAAATGCGCTATGACAGTGCTCAAATGTGTTGTTCATGTTCGTATCACAAACAAATTTAGCTGAAATATATTTGACATCCTAATTGAATTAGGTTTTATTTTTGTTGTTGTTGTTGTTTTCTTCAAACGATAAGGATTGTCTTAGATGGAAATCATTTTGTTGTAGACTTGTGCTCACAAAGTAGTGATATATTACCACAGGATCGAATTATGGACTTGAATTGAACTCGGTCGGCATCTTGATTATTTTCATATTTCTGATTCAGATCTCCCTTTTTAAAATAAAATAAAATAAAATAAAAAAACAGATTGTTAACACGCAAATCGCCTACAATAAGTCACAATGACCAGCCCAAAGGACATGCTTTAAAGCTGCAGTGATCCTGTTTAGGATCACTTGGAAGTAGTTTGCATTTTTGGTAACACACTTGAATAGTCCTCAGATCATCAACCAAATCCAAATCCCACACCGTAACCTTCACCATGACTTGTCATTAACCTAGTGTCAACAGATAGGTTGTTGATAATCTGAACATTTGTAGATAGTTTGTGGGCTAACTATCCAGTGTGTGACCACAGCTGTTATGTATAGATATACATAAAACTTCCAAACAGTATCTAAATAGTTGTAGCAGCAATTTACTGTTGAGTAGGACACAGTGGATTAAGAGTGAACATGAGAATGTAGCTTTTGGACTAAAATGTGTCTAAAAAGATTGTGTCTAATCTTAGTTTGAGACAAGGATTGAAGGTCAGAATCTCCTTGTAGAGAGGACATGTGAGAGTGGAATGCTTACGGTGAAGCGTCCCCCTCCCCCGATCCGTGGGATAAGCCCACACGCAGGAATAAAGCAGGAGCTTGGAACTGATCCTAACACCTCTGCCTGCCCAGCAGGTTTCTGTGTTGCCTTGTTCGGTGGGTTTGTGTGGCTTTAACCCGCCGAGGCACTCCGCAGTCCACCACCCGCGCGTGGGAGTCAGTCATGCCACCACTCCCCCCCTCCCGCCGCCATCGATCCTCTGGTCCAGATTTACCTCTGACCTTGTTCACTGCAAGTCCACCTGGGACGGGAAATCCATGGCGGGGCACCAGAGCCCCCACATTAAAAAGTCACGGCTGAGAGGATTTTATTTTTTGTAGATTTCTTCTTTCGGCAGCCACTGTCCACCAGCCTTATGTTATTATATGCCACAGGCAGTCTTAAATAAACGTTTACTACCCAGGGTTATTTATGCATTCTGATAGGCTATGCTACTCACTGTGTAGTTATGGATAGCCTAGAGCATGGGTTGAGAACAGGCAGCCCATGGGCCAAAGCTGGCCCGCCAGGAATATTGTTTGGCCCGCCAGATTATTCTTGTAGTCCGATATTTTAAATCATTTTTATTTTACAAAAATAAACTTCATTCAACTAGCGACAGTTAGGCTACAGCTAAGCTATGAAGGTCTCTCCTGTTTCCATTGAAGTTGGAAATTGTTTGGTTTGTGGAAGTTAACCACACTTTGTGCTTATGTGCTAGACGTGAAGTAGCAGAAGCGAGCTGGACCAGTCTGACTTGTCTGTTGTTGAATGGATACAGTCCGAATTAGCCCCCCATCCCAGGAGAATTTAGATGTCTAGAAACCTAGAATCCTGGGATTTACCATTTCCAGATGCTATTACTGTGGCTGGAGTAAATGAGCTGTGCAATTTGTAACACGATACACAGGGGAAGGCTCTTAATGGATACATATCAGGTACATTCAAATATTACGAAGACGAAGACAAAGACGAAGTTTAAACATGAAAATCATGAAAGTCACATGATCTTGGTCTGCTTGCTCTGTTGCGGATTTGACTTAACTCATCTGACAGTTGGATGGGAAGTGATGCAATGCAGGCTTCCTCTAACCACTCGAACTAGCCCGGCTACCACCAGACTAAACTCAATCTTTTAAGACTGAACATTAGTCTGGGGAGTCTGTGCTGTATTTCTGCTACACACGATGCCTGATCAATAGGCATAGCTCAAATTACTCTGTACACATTTGCATATAGTCCTTCAACCAATCAGACCAACAATCCAGGTGTGCCTGGTGGATAAGCTAGTTTCTGATTGGTTCCAGCAAACATGGACAGGAAGCAGGAGAGATAAATATACAGATTTCCAGCCTGAGCTACAGGGCGAAATCCAATCACCGGCAGATTGGGCTTGGTTTACCTAGTCTATACTAGGCCTACTTGATATCTGTAAACCAGTGAAACCAGTGACCATGCACTTGACTTGTGGGAAGAGAGTGGCTTTTTGGGAAAAAGATCCCTTTCTATGCATGTGCTTTAGTCGATGCAGTTTAGATAATTCACTAAGCATTCATCGTTCACTATGCATGGCATTTGCTATTTGCACCATGACATGGCGAGATTTTTTTCCCCAAAAAGCCATTCTCTTCCCACACGTCAAGTGCCTGGTCACTGGTTTCATCGTCATCGTTAGCATCTTCGTCTTCATCTATAACTAATGAGAAAAAGACGTTGCGTTAGCCCGCACATCTAAACCCAATCAAACTTTAACCTGCATATTTTAATACAGTGCATGTCATTACACTTACTTGTAGGTAGATCAGGGCTCACAGCAGTCGTTTTAGCTACTTTGCGTTTGAGAAAGGACATCTGTTCACGTTTCCTGGCGTTTTTATATTATTTTCTGTTTTGAGTCTGCCACAGTACGGTGAGGAAATATGGTGGGCACATAATCCGGGTGCAGGGGTTCTTTGACATGACTTCCTGGAATTGGTTAAACATTGTAAAATACATTTCAGTATGGTAAAAAAAAACTCTGGTATACACCCATAGCTAGATACTAAGTAGCTTAGTTGATAATGTGCTAGCCTTACCTAATACATTAATGATACATGGTATAGCCTACTGTAACTGTCTCCTAGCTACCAGGCCATAGCTAGATACTAAGTATCGTAATGTGCTAGCCTTAGCTACGTGATACATAGTAATGAAAATGAAGCCAGTAACAAGCAAGTAGCCTACACTACTTAAATACATTACAATACATACATACAGATTGGGGCTTGAATTAATTTAATAATCGACTTACCTGTTATGAAATGTTTCCCACATACAAGTGTGAGGGGTCTTTGGGTCCCACAACCCTCCATCTGGCGCTTCCCTCTTTAAAGCCTGAAGCCACAACATACGCCTTTCCGCTTGATTTATCCATGGTAAAGGTGTACATTTTACACCAGGGTTTTTCTTAATGTTTGAGGTGCAGCCCACCACGCAACAACTTTTAGGCATGTCGTTTTTGTTCTGTTACCGGAGTAAACAAAATTCCTCCGACAAAATTCAGATCCTCTCTCAAAAATCAAATTCAGAACATCAGTTTTTGGGGGAATCCAAACCGTTTGTTTCCCCCAAAAGGGGGCGTTACCCGTCGATGACGCAAAAGTTGAAATGGATAAACAGCGGCAGCAGATCAGATACGGGCTTTGTATTAGTGAAAGCAGGTTCTTTACATTCCTTTTTATGAGCTCAACTTTTGTGGTTAAACTTACTTGTTTAGACTTTTTCACCGAGACATTTTCTCCCAGCTAACTTATACATGTAGTTCACTCCTCTCTGTGCACGTCAATATTTCTTATAGGCAAACAGTAAACGTTGTAACTTTGTTATGACAGAGGTGGGTAAACCTTAACCTAGTATTTAAGAATAAAAGTAAGATAGACTATCTAAAGCAGTGGCCTAATTAAAATAAGCCAGGTTTTGTGTTTGTATTCTGTCCATCATTGCCAGAATTATTGTAGCCATGGGCTACACATATAATATACTATTCACCATATTGGAAGGGGATATAAAAAACAGACTTAATAAAGAGCATTTAATTTCTCAAGAAGACCTTCAATGGTTAATTTCATGAGTTGCTTTGATCCATTCTCCGTGTAGATACAGTACGTGTTGACTGACAGGTCATCCACCAGAGTGGCATTCAAACATTAGCCTTTTGCAAAGAGCAAAGTTACTTGCTGACCTTCACATACCATACAGAGTGCTGAAACCCAAAGCACTCCAAAGCAGTTTGTATTAATTAATAATATTATACCATTATTACTACTATACTGACAGAGTTTCCTCTTTGTTTACTGTAAGGACACTAATTAGTCGGGGAAAATACTGTAGCACAAATATATTTGAGTGTAAGAAATGTGCTATATTTTTTCATTTTGATTTTCAATTTTTCCCCAAATCTGTGTGGTGCTAAAGTGGTCCGTCTTCAGGTACGGTAATCATCCAGTCATGAATGATTTAGTGAGCCACAAAGCATTTATCATATTTATGAAATGTAGCATGGTACTTTAATCATCCTGGGAGTCCATAAGGGATTATGGACTGAGAGGCCATCCACTTCACTTAATTGTATTGCCTTTAGGTTGTCAACCTAATGGAAAAACTATGACATGCTCCTGCCAACTGAAATAAGCAAATGGATTGTGTGGGGGTTTTTTTGTGTGAATTTCATTTATTTCTGTGAAATCCAACTATTGGACATTAAAGCGACCCCAGGGCTACATAGGTCAGGTGAATGAATACCACGCCACACAGATTTTCTGTCTGAGGGATCATGGGATTCATCCGCTTATAGGCTACATGAAGTGTCTATGGGATTTGAACCATCAGCACTGATGAAGCTTGTGTGGAGGTGTTGAAATAAATCACATTACCGTATGTGTTCAGCGCTGGTTTCCTTCTACTAGGCTACAAGTCCTTGTCTAGATCAATGAGTCTACTACACCAGGTTTTAGCTGACTAACCATGTTCTTTCCATACTCGGCAGGAGTTTGTCTCCTTTTTTAAGATTTCAGCCTGGATATTTTCTGAGATTGTGCCACAGACACACACTGACAACTGTGTACGTGCGTGCATGCGTGCATGTGTGCGTGCGCGCGTATGTGCGTGCGTGTGACGCAGATATCCATAGGATTATGTACACCTTTGTAACAGCTTTGTTTGTCTCTTGGCATACATCACAAGTTAAGTTTTTTTCCGTCCATTTGCTTGCCTTTGAGTCTACAAGAAACTGCAGTCGCTTCTCAAAAAGGCTGACAGGCTTATCTTGCTGCCTGTTTCTATGCTTCCTAATATGGGTTCAGGCTGTTGCTTGAAGGCATTTGGTTAGCTAGTGGGTGGTAGGATGATGTGCTCTGTGTGTGTGTGTGTGTGTGTGTGTGTGTGTGTGCGTGTGCGTGAGTGTGTGTGTGAGTGTGTGAGAGAGAGAGAGAGAGAATGTGACAAAGTGGCTATTTATAATTGTGAGGAAAATGAATTCCTCCATAGGATCAGTTCACAGATCAGCCTCAAGTACTAATTTCAGTCGTCACATTTTTTGAAACGTGAACATCGTCCCTTCAGAGCACAAAGAAAGTATTAATTATTTAAATTGTTTTAATTGCGTTATTCAAATTCCAAAGTGTTCATTTACTTCCTAGACATTACAAAACAGGAGGCTTTTTCTGTCTTAATTACAGAATATCCTACTGAAATAAAATATGTGTGGTTTGTGCGATAGTACAAAAGATACACCAATTAGCATTACAATGCTGACTGTCTGACTTGAACGCACTGTATGAATGAGCTAAAGATGATGATCAGGGTGAGACAAAATTTCAAACTGAATGAAACCATCACAATGGCAACAGCAGCCATTCAAATGAACATCACTCATTGATCATAGACGTGGGGAGGGGAAGGGCGGGTGTCTACCTTCATTGTTGGCAGCTGTGACAATTCACGCCATCTTCCTTCATCGGGGTGAATCCTTCTGCGTGTCACACGCCGTGTGCGTCGCGGCATGCGGGAGATTCATTATGGCTGCCACGTGCCCACGTGATGATGGCTCAAGCACAGGTGTGGTCCTCCATCATGCAGAGATCATCGGAGGAAAAAGTGGAGTGAGCGATGGAGTATAAGAGTGTGACAGCGAGCACACTTATAATGGATACCGCCAATTACAGAGCTTTTGTGTGTGTGTGTTCGTATGTGTGTGTGTGTGTGTGTGTGTGTGTGTGTGTGTGTTGCTGAGGCGTGGAAGCATGGGGGGCTCTAGCGGGTTGAGTTAGGGCTGATGGGACAGAGGGCCCCAGTAATAGCCTCCGCGGCTCAGTGGGTGAACTATCCAACATAAAGAACAATGCGACTGCCTCTCCCTTCCCAGGCACGAGCTACCAGCCCCATGGATAATTCATCAGGTGTATTGCTGGGCTTAGGGCGACCGAACGGTGGGGAAGAGTGAGAAGGTTGGATGAGTTTTTTTCTCTCTTTTTTTGGGTGGGGGGGAAGGGGGGGTTAGGAGGGTTAGCTAAATGAGTGACAGCTCGGCATCATCACAATGGCTACCTTCATGTAGCCCTTAGCCAGTGAAGCCCCATTATTAATTCTGGAAATGGCCCCTTTTGGCTGACAATATTTGTCATGCGCTTTTGTTTTGGAATGGATAAAAGCCCGTGTAGACATTCTCTGGTGTAGAGCTGACATGGAGAGTGACAATAACGAACGGGTTTTTATCTGCGAAACCTGATGTTTAAATGTGAATTAAATATACACGGGCGGTGACTGTCAGTTTCGCAGTGTTTTTCCAGTGGGTGTTGGAGATGGTGTTTTTGAGTCATTCGGGACAGACATTCTGGAGCATTAATGATCTCTTAAGAGGATTATGGAGAGGAACATGTGCATGTAATCATTTGTATAAGAGATGCCTTGATGCAGTTTTGCTCTGCTTGGTGAGCTCAGTCACCTTTTATCGGCTAGCTTGCACAAGGGAATATCTGTGGGTCAGAGTAAGAGACACACCAGTGTAAGGTTGGTTGTGCCTAGTGTTTAAGCGAGCTGAAGAAGGCCGTTGGCCGAAACGTTACCGCAATAAATAGTCTGTCTAAACTCGGAGTGTGCGGCATCTCTCTCTCCTTACTACGTTTATTACAGTTGCCTGCACCTCATTTTTTGGTGTGCGTCGTTTACACCTCTTTTTCATAGTCTGTGCCTAGTGTTTACCCTTGAAAAGAAGTGTTTGATGGAATTGGGATTTGTTCATATTTGTCCTTCTTTGACCGTGTCATGGAGAGGTCAGTGTTGCTGTTTAAGTCACAGCTAGTATCAAGTAAATTGGAAAGCCTGGATGGAGGGCATTCATTTATAGAATAATGTAAAGGCTTTTTGAGCCCTTTTTTACAGACTCGTCTCATAAACTTCTAGACCAGCTTGGGAATTGCAGCCATCGGAAATAGGTTGCCTAGGTTGACTCACTCCTATGAGCTTGTAAACATAGCAGAGACAATGCTTCAAAGAATGTAAAAACAGGGTAGAAATCATCAAGCATAATACCAGAAAGGAAGCACTACAGAAAACAAAATTGAAACAACCAAATTTGCTCCATGAGTGTAGTAATGGCTGTGAAATGATTCTGTTTCACTGCAGGAAAAAAAAGAGACTTGCTCATGATGACGAGGGTACAAAGTACTGAGTTACCACAACAACAGATGCTGCTGCTGAACATTTCTCTCACAAAAATAACCAAATGCCTAAAAAGGGAAAAATCAAGAATTAGGTGTACTACAACACCACTATGCAAACAGGAAACGGCACAGGGGACCCTTCAGAGAATGCTATGGAATAATGCAGCTCTCTCCTGTGAGCGCTATCTAAATCTAAATGAAAGGAGATTGTGGTGAATGGGTGGGCGGCAGCGCAGCTGCTTGGTGAGGAAAGGTTGCAATTATGTTCAAAGAGTGTATTCAGTGGATTGCAAATAAACAAACCATATATAAACACAAAAAAACAATCAGACCAACACACAGAAAGTGCAGAAAAAAACATCAGAACAAGGGATAAAGAAATGGATAAAGGAATCAATAAATAAACCCTGAAAACACAGCTTAGAATGGCAGTGTTGGTGGTGGTCACAGTCAGGGGCAGGAAGTACATTTCAACAGCAAGTGCAAAGAAAGGACCAAAATGGAGTCAATTGCAGACAAAGAAAGCAGGTTATGTAAAGAGGAGTCAAGTGCCTTTTCTTGTCTGGAAAGCCAGCAATACAGACCAATAGAACGGAGCACAGACCTCTGACTGAAATGAATGGTCACTGGTCAGAATTAAGTAAAAAAAAAAATAGGCTATTATATATAAATATACCTATTGTGATGGAGTGCCATCACTACAGTTGAGTATGTGCTCTGACTGTCATACTGTACCAGCAAACCTACAGTAGCTGTTTGACATTGTGGTCAAGCGACAGGTTTGGTGTTGCCCTTGAGACCCGGGTTTGAGTCCAGGTTGGGTGACTGCTCTCTCCCTTCGCTACACCTAGTATTGTTTTGGCTAATCAAACAAACTGTAGAATAGGGAAGCTAATAGATAAATTATATATGCTATTGATGAAAGGCAAAGCAGGCATGTGGTAGCTTTCTCAACCTTGTGTGGGTATCCTATTGAGACCTGTGGGAATGATTGGCTTTGGTGTTTCTGGGGGGCCGCTGGTTTGCCATGTTGTTTGCCTGAGCTTCATGCTGGGTGACCCGCAGGGCATCCCCACAACCACTAATGAGCGCATCACAGAATACCGGTTTCAGCACACTACTGTGTCTCCTCAGAGGCTTCTCCTTTGATTTATACGTCGACTACTCTATCTCTAAGTCTTCTATTTGACACTTCTATTCAATATACATATATATATATATATATTTTTTTTTTCCGTCATGATGGATCAGGTGTCAAGTCATTTGCCATTAATCTTTTTTTTTTTTTTTTTTAGTTTTTGAAATGAGGGTATGGAAATGAGATGATCAAATATCAAAATATATGAATATATGAGAGTGCTCTTTAATCAACACTTTAATGTCTTTAGCAATATGTTCCTCTGCTCTTCTGTTCAGCAAATACAATCCAGGGAGATATATTGAATCTCCAAAATGCATGAAAAGGTCAGTTTGCTTAATAAATCCAATTCATTAATAACCCAGCTGATTCACAGGCATCTTCGGTTCAGTTGGCACTATTGTGTGGATACTCAGCATAAGATGTGAATGGTAGGCCCTCTTCCCTTCAACAAAGCACCGGGCAGACATGTTATTTTGACCATATGGCCTGCTTGAACTATCTGCTATTTAAATAGATGCTGATAAGGCCATCACTGAGGAGACGGCCACATGCTAGCTGACAGGGTGCCATGTCTTCTTCACCTCCTTTATCTCTCATCAAACCGAGGCTGGACACGCATAAAGATGGTTAATTACGTCCACCACGTGTGAATGTCACTGTAGCAGACAAAATGCCCCACATCAAAAACTGCTATATGCCTAGACAGTTAATAAATGTACCTCGGATTGTTTTTCATGTCTGCATACTATGGAGTTATTTTGACAAATAACTAATAAATAAGTATTTGCATTATTGTTTGATTGAATGGAGGAATTTAGGCAAAATATCTGTCTGTGATATGGTTTGATGGTATGATATCAATGACAGGGTACAATATGTCACCATGAAGGTTTATGTCCCATGATAATCTGCAGTGCATGACATTAAAAAATTGATGCCATTTCTGCCTCATGAATGATCAGTCATGATGCATCTTTTGCCAATATTAACCAGACCAGATGGTCTATACATTTCTGCAAGTTAGCATGCTCAAAACCTACAGACACCATTGGCGCTTAGCTAAGGGCTTCTTAGAGGTTTATCTGTGAATTGTGATATCTGAAAAGGGGGGAACACACCCATACGATTCCAGCTTACATTTCAGTAATCCATGAAAATTCAGATTTTTATAGTCACATTTCAATACATTTGACAGATGTTCTCTCCTCTTGCATGTATAGCTTTTGGCAATCTAAAGTCTTGGAGAAATACGATTTAAAAGGACTCTCTAAGCATGTCAGTGCAGTACAGTGCATGTAGATGCAACCCAGGCAGGCTCAGAGCATCATGAATATTTGCACATGTAGACATATTCCATTCTGCCACACACACCAGGGGTCCATCGTGTGTGGGAGATCTACCACCTTCAAAAATTCAGCCAGACAAGCTAAGGATTTAGAGAAAGAAGGTATGTCCAGAGACTAGTGTAATAGGCTTTAAATTCAAATAGCTTCAATTTTTAGCCCCTCGAATATACATATAGTACCTGTGTGTACAAAGAAGTCACAGTCCAAATAGCATCAGGACTGTAAATTCACATTCCTCTGACCATAATCTACAGTGGCAAATTTCGATGTCCTCTAAAACAGAGATTACTCCCCAATGGTTAATGGGGGCCTACTCACCAACCCGACCCCCCCGTTTGGAAAATGAAGGAATGAGATTTGATTTGGACGAGATTAGATGAGTGCTGTGGCACAATCCAGCCGGCAACATCTTTTACAGGAGGCAGGAGTGTCAGGAAGCTATTGTCTTGGCAATATGCTGACAGCCACAGCAGGGCAATGAATTGTACCATGCCGAGGGAAAAAACATAAAAGGGCCTCTGCTTCCCAGGCCACCAGCATATACGTATATCCAGTATATATATATACACACACACACACACACACACACACACACACACACACACACACACACACACACACGCACACACACACACACACACACACACACACACACACACACACAATACAGATCTGAATATCAGTGGCAAGTATAGCCTCTTGTTTCTCAGCTTCTTCAGGAACCTTAGGGGCCTTGGATACAAGACTAGTGTCATTATTGTAACCCTCCACTAAATTGTAATGGTCACCGTGACCTTTCTCACAGATCAGTAAGCTGAAGGCAGAGGATGTCTACTCTGGAAGGTTAAGCACATCAGTTATTGCAGGTTTCAAATTATTTTGCCAACAAAGAAAACAATACTATGCATGAGGTGTTATTGTCACCTAGTATGGTTGGAATGAATTTCAGTGGATATAATTTGGCTATCAGATATAATCTAAGTGATATTGTAGTTGTCAGTTTACAAACAACATCAAATGAAAGAATAGAGCACACATAAAATTACCTGAAAGTAGTTAAGATCCATGGCCAATTTGCTCATGAAGAGACGACTACAACATGGCTGCCAATCAATTAAAAACTAATGTAATTATTGGACTATCTGTAATTGTATCATCTGTTCAATTATACAAATCGGTGGTTAGGGCACATATCAGGCAGTTATTTGTTTTCAGAGAAATGTATAAAACGTGACTGTGGTTTTTAGGGGATGGGGGTTGCTGGATGTCGTTTCAAACATCTGTATTTCTCTTTGTATCTTGGGGTTTAAAAGTCCCTCAGATCCATACACTGCCTTCTCATCATAAGCCCTCTCTCCTCTAACAGTTTGATTACTACAGACCATTTTCTTTCATCTAATGCCATTAAAAGTGACAAAAACACACAGGGACATGGCTGCAAATCAGCAGTGTAATAACATAATCATGCCTGTAATAATAACCTACCTTGATAGCCTGTTGGAGTACAAAACGTCCTGCTCTGCTTCTGCTCACAGCATTTTCAGAGTGCTGAGGCTATAAGAGCGCAGTTGGCCTGACTGCAATTAAGTGCAGATTGTGTTTGCAGTCATATATTTCCCACTTAGAAGGCTTTAACAAGGTTGTTGCCTCTAGCTTTCAAGGAGATACCCTTAAGAAGGGAGCTCTTCTTTTAAGCCCTGTGTTGTCCTGCCAGAGCGTGGGCCGATGCCAATGACTTTCACCTGAATCTTGATACTTCACTTGCTACTGCTTTTTGGGGAGGCATGTCTACTTTAGAGGAATATACATGTAGGTTTACAGTATATGTTTGCATTCATACTCAAAGTCTTTGTTTACATCATTTATACATTTTCAGATGGCCAGTTAGTTGCTATGTGATTCACATGCTGAGTGCTGTCTTAGGTGGAAAAGAGAACGCTATTGGACTCCCGGCCTGAATGTCTGTATTCATGACTTGAGTGAGAGGATATTGTCTCTGTGAAGCCCACAGCGCCCCCAACCCCTCAAGCATGAGTACTGCTACAGCAAGACCTTACTAAAGGGAACATGGCTATACTGTCTTCCCTGCACAACAGAAGGAAGAAGAAAATTAAGGATAATTTGTTTTTTATTTCAAAACAATGTGAATGTGAAACAATGACTACAAAATTGTTTTATGAATGAGGCTTTGAGTCGTTCAATCAGCCAAACATGGGCACCAACTCTTTTTTGTTTATCCCATTTCAAGAAGCTTCGATTTGTGCCCCTGCACGGTCTCAAATCTTACAAACATACAGGCAGAACAAAATAACAGTGTAGCCAATTGAGATGTTAATAACCTGTGCTAAAAAAAACCCCCAACATTTTCAACTCTAAACTAAAAATATTATATTATATTATATTATATTATAGTACATTACATTACATTGTATTATATTATATCATAGAATTATATAAATATGTGCCAGAGTTTTCGGTTGCCTGTATGCACCCTTTATGACCACTGGATGTAGGACTACTTTCAGGGCTACAACACATTACGGTTCTAATTCTCACCTCCTCCCACCCTCCCGTCGATGCAATACCGCCACAGAGGATTCTTTCGAGCTGTACAGATTAGACTGAAGCTGAACGAACGGTCATCTTTGAGGCGAATGTGTAAGAGACACTGTCTTTCTGTCTTCGCACACCCACCCTCTTTTGATGACTAGCACTATCAGACGCTGGAGAACTCTCCCTTAGAAGGATAGGATCCTGATCCCAGGACCAGACTCAAATACCTTAGAATGACTTTGCAGATCCACTGGACTATTCGTTGAATACAA
The DNA here is from genome assembly GCF_963854185.1 of Sardina pilchardus. NCBI lineage: Eukaryota > Metazoa > Chordata > Actinopteri > Clupeiformes > Clupeidae > Sardina > Sardina pilchardus. Next base: position 23,576,444 of record NC_085003.1, read on the forward strand.
AACAATCGGGGATCTGACAGAAACCAAATGAATTCTTTAATTGCTGACCAGATGCAATGGACTTGAGGCAGTGACTGTCAGCTCGTCTTTTGCGGTGGGACTCGCTGTTTGAGGAGATGAGTGAGGGTGCTTGCCAGGCTCAGTAGGTGAGTCGTAATACCACACGCTCGACTGCGGCAGGTAGACTAGCACCAGTATCATTATCGGCTTTCTATAAACATTAAGCCAACGGAGCTTTACTGTAGTCTAAAGTAAGTCAAGGTGTGGTTCACAGACAATGCTGTAGCATGAATTCGAATACTGTTTTGTTGAAATGGAGATGCTGCACCGTAAAGAGAAATTCTAGAGTGTTTTGACAGGCTACAGCATATTGGCGCAAAGGCAGTTTGCATCGTAGATTTTCACCGCGCCTAGTGCGTAGACTAACACAACGTTTTTGGAATTAAAGAAAAAACAACATAGGATGCAATCATTTTTACCTTGTTGGGCTGGATACCTCAAGTTACTAAGTGAAGGAATTATTGGCAGCCCGCTGTGGAAGAGTGGTGCTTTCACATTTATGTGAGTCCGTGCGTCCTCTTCAGGTAGGCTACAATGTCGAACTTGATGACGAATATACCCTTTTTATTTCAGAGGAGTGAACATAAGAAATGAGTAGTCAAATGTACCAATGCAAATATAACAATATGTGTGTGTTTGTGTGCGTATGTGTGCGTGTTTGTGTCTGTGTTTGTTCGCGTGTGCGCGCGCGCTTCTATGTGCTTAATCAGAAATGAAATATAGCTGTGCATGTTCTGTTCTGAGAGCTATTAACGCCCAGTTCTTATGGTCGTGACTCCTTATACACCAGCTTCTCTTTCTTATATTGCAAACACTTCGATTATTGAGAAAGATATACTGTATAATAGACTATTATTGTTTGGTAATGTTTGATGACCCCCCCCACCCCCACCCCCACATCTTGGAGCACATTTAGGAGCCAAATTATTCAATACTGGCCAATTTAAAGTAGTGCATTGGACCTATCCATAATAACCTAGCTGGCATATTCTTTATGTGTGGCTGCATTGAGCAGATGCCGGTTTTTTTTTCCATTTTTTTTTTTACAAATTTTGCTCATGTGTATAGCTAAGCATTTTGTTTTTTATGTGATCAGTAATGCTGGCTATACTTTATAAAAGCCTACGTTCAGTACTTTCTCAAGGCAATATTTTTGTAACTTTAAATACTGTAATGAAAGCTTAAATACTTCACATACAGACCTGCCAGGGTGTGGCAGTTTGTTTGCTGTTTTCTCTGATATTCTTGCTTGCGTCTGTGTGTGTGTATGTGTGTGTGTGTGTGTGTGTGTGTGTGTGTGTGTGTGTGTGTGTGTGTGTGTGTGTGTGTGTGTGTGTGTGTGTGTGTGTGTGTGTGTGTGTGTGTGTGTGCGTGCGTGTGTGTGTGTGCGTGTGCGTGTGCGTGTGCGTGTGTGAGAGAGAGAGAGAGAGAGAGAGAAAGAGAGAGAGTGTGTGAGAGAGAGAGAGAGTGTGTGTGTTTGTGTGTGCGTGTGTGTGTGCGCGTGTGCATGTTCCCATCTGTCAGAGTAAAGAAATCACCAGCCTTTATGCAAAATGCTTTAATTATTCCATTCTTCACCATTAAAACACTGCAATGTTCTGGCCACATACTCTTAACACCATTACTCTATTAAATATATTATAGACATTATCTAATATCTTTATCTTTTGTGACCTTGCTATGGCTTTGCACTTCAGTGCATTTATTTAAGTGGCATCAGGGACAGCTCATTTACGTTATCCAGCCAATATGTGTATGTTGCATTTGTTCATCTATAGCTTACTTTTAGCTACTTATGGTCATTCCCATATTTTGATTCCTATTTACATGTTAACAGCAGAATACTTGTATTTGTCATTCATTAGTTGCGGTGATTATGTCTTACTTTAGTGCAATCATGTCAAAGGTGCATAACAAATGTCTGAAATAGCAATGATTGAGTATTTTGGAGTATTTCTTTTGCCAAAGGTGTTGACATTTGGGCAGGTATATTGCATGCATTCTCATCCCAGTGCCGTACATCATCATCCCTGTGGTGCTAACCAATCTCAGATGGGTCTACAGTAGCTCCTCTGAGATCAAGTAATGATGGAGCAGAGGCCTGGGTTTCATCTTGTGCGATGATCCCAAAGGTTTTGTGTCCTACAGGTTCGTGCTGTGGTGTGGTGTGGTGTGGTGTGGTGTGGTGTGGTAGGGTAGAGTTAACACCTCTCGCTCTCCTGACAGCTCCCTAATGTGTAAGGTCTTCATTTAAAATTCTGTGATGACATAGCATGTTTTTTTTTTTTTTGGTCTTGTTTTCCTTTTTGAAAGCCTGCTTAAAGGGTTGCCGTTGTTGTACCATGCCAGTTAGATATTAATTCAGCTGTTTCACCAGATCCCTGGGCTAATGTGCTGCCAGGGTGAGTGTGCTATCACTTAGTTCTTCTTCTTGTTCTTCTCTCAGTTCGTTTCGAGGCTCACTGCACCCCCACAGGTTTGTGGTTTTGTCCTTGGTGGCCTTGGCTTGAATCGTAGCAAATCCATCCGTACGGGGAGACATTTTCAACATGGACATGTGCAGTGCTACAGTACGCGTCTCCGGCTGGCTCTGGTATAATTTGGAGAATGTCGTGTTTCTTGGCGGTATGCTGGGCTCCAGCTGTGAGCTGCACGGCTCTCTCAGAGTGAAACCTGAGCACCCAGATTGATGTGGATTGTTTGTCTCTGGGTCTGTCTCTCTGGGACTGCTGTTTATTCCTCTATGTCTCTCTTGCCACTCACTCAAGGTTAAGCTACTGTAAAGATTGTTTTTTTTTACTTGTGTGTGTAGAAAGGAAACCAAAGGCATGTCAATCTAATAGCTCAACAGAGACAGGTTGCATTTGAGCATATGGGCAAACTTAAACCATTTTCAGGCATGTCAGTCAGTGGTGTTTTTTTGTTTAATGAGAAACATGGTCACAGCATTGTACTGTTAATTTAGAGATGGAGTTTATGTTGGCTGGTGTAACAAACAATGGCATAAATAAATAGATTGCAATAAATTGCACTGCCCCAGAGAAAAAGGCAACGTTCACTCTTTTAAGTAAAGCTGAATCAAATTGATATACCAAACTGAAATGTCAAAATTAAATGCCTCCCTACTCTGTGCTCATTCCAAGATCATACAAATACACACAGGCATGGAGTTTGACACACATGCATGCACTCACACAAACACATGCAGACACACACCGAATCACCTTCAAACACACTCACCCCTCATCTACCCCATAATCAAATGAGCAACATCATCTCTGTCCTAGTGCCATTTAAAACATTCCATTCAACCACTTGCTGTAAATTTGTGATTATGTTCAACCTTAAAATGGTAATTAAGATGGGTCTACTGATTGAATCCCAGGGAAATGTCACAAGATGTTGGGGGCATGCAGTATACATGGCAACCAGACATACTGGCCTAAAGAAATCAGATGGAGAAGGGGCACTCATTTTGAAGAACTGTGGCATTCGTACACACACACACACACACACACACACACACACACACACACACACACACACACACTGGATTAATCTTTGCATGTGATTTGGTAGTGGTACCATACCCAGAAGAGCCATGCTACCTTTTAAAAACATTTACAAAGCTGGAGTGTACACCCAGGACTGCCCAAGGCCTGGGAAACCACATGGCCGTAAAAGGGCAGTAGGCAGTAAGCACTGGAGCAAGATGATGTCCTCGGCAACGTTATTTCCAGAAGCTCTTTCCTTTATACTCTATATTCACTCTATTGGTGAAAGCATAGAGCTGCTAATCTCCATTTGTGGCGTTCTCAAGTCAGACAGCGCTTCTTAAAATGACCATTTATAAGCCGCTTCTAACAGATTAGATGGCAAAACAGACCTTACTGTGTTTTGATAACAAGGTCGTCTTTAAGTTTGGGTTTCTGTTTTCTTTTTTCTCTCCTCTCTCCACCAGCCCCATTTTCAAAGCAGCCTTGCGAAGCACCCGGTTACTGGGAGGGTCAGGGTTCAAGGCTTTGAATGGTGTGATTATGCTTACAAAGTGTCTCTTGCTCATCCAGGAAGCCAAATCAGTATTCCATGGGTGTGGGTGAATCAATGCAACTGCCTCCGCTCCTGTTGCTAGGGTGAATTAAAAGGACACACCCATCATTTGGTAGATGTGATGATTGACATGCATGTCAGCGACTGATCAGGGGGGCTGCAAATCACATTAGGTGGGGGTGGATAACAGCCCAACAGGGGCTTATACAGAATCTGGTGCTAGGAGAGCCTGTCAGCATCTGGGGGTTGGGAGTATAGCTGAGGTAAGCAGTGTCCCGCAAATGCAGGCCCCTAATTGGATTTGTTTATTTGTCTGTGGTGGCCATATTGATATGGCCCCAGTAGTAAATATATCACAGTGAAAGCATCAATATTCATTATATTATCCAACATTTGATTTGTGCGAATATGGTAAATAAACGGAAATAGAAATCAGATGGCCCATATTTGGATTCCCTGTGGTACTCCGGTGGAAGGCGCTCTCATTGCAGAGGATGTTGTTATTGCTGAAGAAGACGGCACAAATGGGCCGTTATTGATGTGTATGACGGCCGGATTCTGTCATCAGAGTAGATTGGAGCCTTCATATGGCGTGGTCTAAAACAAAAGCTCACGGAGAAGGCGTCTACTGTAGATGCCGTAGTGGATTGAGCTCCGAGGGCCATTAATGTGTCCATTTACCCCCGTTATGATGGCCTCCGTGACTGCTGTCACCGAGAGACCTTCGCTGTGGTGATTACCCCGCTGAATGGCCACTTCATGTCCTCAGAGTTCACTCCTGAGTGACAGATGAAACAGTGGGCAGGCTAAATATTTGTAGTACATTACTGAGCTGCTGATGTCAAGTATGACGTTGTTGCCATGGTTTTAAACCTGGCGATGATTTGCAACAGATAAGGGCCTGCCCTGAATAATAGTCCTGCGTCTGTGACCCGCACATGCAATGCATGACAAGAGTTGCATCATCAATACGGCATGCGGGGGTGTCACATGCCTCCCAACATATGCGAACGTGTGTCAACGACGCGCGTCTTCAACGCGCACAAATGTGCACAGAGAAATATGCCTCTTCCTTAAGCTGTGTTGTTTTCTAATGCGTGGTTGTTTCACCTGTCCTTCTTAATGCCAGCACAGAGTGAGAACATCTAAATGGTTCCCATAAAGCTTTATGGAAGACATTGTTTTGTTGCCCATTAAGAAAAGCCATTAATGTCGGCTAATCATTTTAGAGTGCATTAAGGATAGGCAACACTGCAACACTCTCTCATTCTCTTGCCTCTGATGCATGCGGAGGGGTCCTTTCCTGATACTTGAATTACAGCCTGTCAGATAATTATAATATTTTAATACTCTGGAAGCCGATTTTTCTCATCCTTTCAGCTGTCCAGCGCGCTTGCTTTTAATCTGTTTGTTAGCAGAAACATCCCCAGCATTCATAGATGGCCAAAATGTGGCCTTTTACAGAAGGAACAATACACAAGGCTTTTAATTCTTTCCCAGTGCCTGTTTTAAATAGCCCCAGTAGAGAATATTACTGCACATTAAGCTGGCTTCTTCTAGATGTTTTCACGCATACTGTACATACACCAAACCTGTTAGACTTTTATTTATTTTTAGATTTGTTGTTAGATTTTTTAAAAATGATTAAATGTGTAGTTTGCCCAACACAGTTAACCACTATGCTATATGTGTTCAAATGATATCCTCTCCTGCACCTTTATTTTTCCCTACCTTAGGATCCTCCATGTTAGTGCTATTCAATAATTGCTGCTGTGACACAAGGATGTGTAAGTAGCCAGTTATACCCAGTTACCAGGTACAAAAATAGAAGCACATCTGAGCTACCTCTCTGTTCTGTCAATTTCAAAGAAACATGAGAAATGTAAAGTCACATTCACACACACGCGCACACACACACACACACACACACACACACACACACACACACACACACACACACACACACACACACACACACACACACACACACACACACACACACACGCACACACACACACACACACACACACACACACACATATACATGCAAACATACACATTGCTAGCTTACACACTAGTCTACTGAGAGGGAGCAAATAAGGAAGTGAGGTGTCATATATCCAGTGGAGGCTAATGGTACGGTATCTAAGAAGGAGTCCAATACCCACTTAGTTATCGGAGAGGGGAGCGTTGACCAGTGATGATGGTCTAGCTCTCAGACGCATCAATGCATCATGGTCAGTCCTTGGGAGTCAGATGACAGTGAAAAGGGCGAATATCGAGCTGTGCTGAGATCAGCTAAGCCTCGACTGATGGTACCATATCTCATCAGATCAGTAATCCTCAGAGAATCAGAACTTGTCAGGACCCGCTGTAGGACCACCACCTGCCTGATCCAATGACAAGTACTTAGTTGTCTTAATTTAAATGGTTTTATGCACAGACTGTCACTGCGAACTGCATACATTAACTGCCAGTTGATCGGCTTGGCCATCAAGTATTTCAACACCACGTCTGTGGTACAAATCGAGGAGGCAAATCGTTAGGTGTCCTAGTAAGTAGTAGTGCACAGGCACAGACAGAACCATTGTGCACACAAACTACTGTATGTTAGCATCAATAATCCTGAAAGATTCAGAACCATTATGTGCACTGCATGGCTACATTAGCAATAGTAATCCTCAGAGGCTTAGAATCATCGTGCATGCTAGCTACGATAGCATCAGTAATCCTCAGTTCCAGAACCACACTACCTACGTTAGCATCAGCCCTGTTACCCAGCATAAGAAAAGGCCCTCAGAAGCTATGCAAAGAGCCGTCAACATGAAGGATTGGAGAGTGAGTCACGAGTTGTATTGGTTGACGTGTACACAACTGCAGATGAGCTAGCTGCTGACAGATAAAAGGTGTCCTTGACCAGCAGCGGGATAATTGGAGATGAATATTCACCTGTGTGTTTTTTTCTGAGAGGAATTTGTAACACAGACTGACCCAATACAAGAAGGCTGAATGGGTTTAGTTCATTGTTAATGGCAAACTCATGAATTCTCTCCGCATTCATTGTGCTCTGGAGACCTTCCATTGGATTTTTCTTGGGCCAGGGCTATTAGTAGTGGAAGCTTGGCAAAATATTTATTGACAATGAATGGATTTGTTCATAGAGAAAATGGATGACGTTTGATTTAAAGGGGCTGCCTAAATATCCACAACATACACGACGTTGCTAAACTTACCATGCTCAGTTGACCATGGAGCAATTATATTTGTCTCTGGAGACAGGCTGATATGATATATTGCTCAGGTTGTCTTGATTTTATTCATGCAATTTGGTTAAAAATCCATGCCAATGTTTCTTTCTCTTTCCCAGCATAGTCACTGTAGTATGATTTGAAATGACCACACTTTCCTTCCTTTCAGAAAAAAAATCATGTCCAAGTAGATCTTCTTAATCAGTGAAAAAAAGGCAGCTACAAGTTGATGTGTATGAGAGAGTAATTCATATGAGAGAACATTTAATTTAACATAAATACAATTTGAAAGCAGATTTGCAGAACAAGGGGCAGACTCCTCAAAGCTGGTTAGGGGTTAAAATGCTGGACAGGGCTACTCTGAAAGCAGCAGTAAAAGATTAGACTAAACATTCATTGTCATCATCATGCACTGCAACAATTAGTCATCAAGTCCATGAATTAAATGGAATAATTCAGGCTTCTTTCAGTGATCCGATTATTGAAAGTTGGTGAGTCGTATACATTTAAACTAGTTTATACATACAGCGCTGTCTAAAATAGATACAAATAAAGCCTAGAGGCTGCAAAACCTCTGCAACAATGTTGGCTATCGTTTCAAATTGGTCAATTGAAACGGGTTAAGCCGCAGCATGAGAAGGGAAGTGATGTTGTGATGAAAGGACGAGGCGATCAAAGCCCAGGAAATGAAATGCCATTTGACCTTGTCTTCCTCTGAGGCTCTGCGTGAACAACAGAAGTGCAAAGGTGTCTGTCAAGATGGGCCAGACTTGCCTGGCGAGGCTTCCGTACAGGGTTTCAGTGCAGGGGTTAGGGTGCGAACAGAGCTGTCAAATTCACCCCGCCTCATTAACCATCCAGCAGGTGAACCTTATCAGGCCCCCGGAAGAAGGAGAGAAGTCACAAGCACAGAGTGAAACATTAGCAGACTATCAGAGGTGAAGAAATTATTATTTTCCCGGCTGACAAGTCTCATATCAAACTGGAATGTGCCTACCATTTTTATACATTACAGTTTTTTTTACTTTTTTTTTTGTTAAAGATGACACGTAATGAGCTTGGTAAGTTGGTGAAGCTTGTGTTATGCCTAAGAAAGGAGCCTGAGAATTAATCTTCCCTAATACAATTTCCCCTGTCCTGAGCCCTCGGCAGATATGCTAATATCAAATAAATAATTCCGCTCGTGTGCGTTACTCTGGGCTGTCTCTAGATATGTCTTTAATAAGTAGCCAACCATCGATAAGGAAAGCAGAGACTCACTGCCTCCCACCTTTGCTGCTCCAAACAGCCATAACTCACAGGAATAGCCAGGTTGGAAACCTTTGCTTCAGGCAGGCTACCAGCTACTAAGAACCATTGCTGCTCAGAAACTGTTTTTTTAAGTGTTGCCAATAAATGCTGCTTCAATGCTTTTGAACTGGAACACTTTGGAAAGCACATCTTTAAAGCTATGCGAGCATTTTCTGCAGTTATTGAATGTGGAATGCAGTCAGCCCTAGCAATACTTTTTAACCAAAGTGAAAGGCATGTACTTTCAATATGTAGTTTTCATAATGTTTTCTTGACTGTTATCTCTCTCTCTCTCTCTCTCTCTCTCTCTCTCTCTCTCTCTCTCTCTCTCTCTCTCTCCTCTCTCTCTCTCTCTCTCTCTCTCTCTCTCTCTCTCTCTCTCTCGGTGTGTGTGTGTGTGTGTGTGTGTGTGAGTGTGTGTGTGTGTGTGTGTGTGTGTGTGTGTGTGTGTGTGTGTGTGTGTGTGTGTGTGTGTGTGTGTGTGTATATGTTTGTGCTTACATGGGCATGAATACATATTGCCTGACTGGTATCTGCTTTTACACATTATGATTCTCTATGTGTGTGTTGTGCCTTGCATCTCATAAGGGCTACAGGGGGATTTGCCATGTCAGAGAGCCTCAGCCATGTGTAGAGCCGTGCAGGGTCACCTTGTCACTGATACACATGAAACGTGTGAAATAGATTTCCCTTGTCAATGGTGAAACTCAGTCTCCTGAAGAACAGCAGGGATTAAAAGACATCGCCAGCGTGCACGCTCGCCTCTCGCCATTTCTCTGACCTGAGCTTCCACAATAGTGCCATGGAGGGAGGGAAGGGAGTGGGGACGTGAGGACAGCTTAGTCAAGTCATTTAGTCTTTAATTACCCAGAATTCCCTGGTGCATCGAGTTTAACACTCTGAAAATTGCTGTTGTTTTCCTACTGTTCATAATCTTCTATTAAAAAAATACGAGGGTCAGCTGTCTTGCGTAAGCCTCTTAGTATTTCACACAGGTGGAAAGATCAAGAAGGACCTTGGTGGAAAAGATAGTCATGACTGACCTGCTTTTTCTGAACCTCGGAGACATCTCTCTCTCTCTCTCTCTCTCTCTCTCTCTCTCTCTCTCTCTCTCTCTCCCTCCCTCCCTCCCTCCTCAATAGCAGTGTTTCAATTTTGCTTAGTGCTCAGTTCCCGGCTGTATCAATAACCCCATTCAGAGGTCTTTTCATCTGACTAATTAAGACCCCATCTTCGCCTGAGATCTCTCAGAGGACATGGATTAGGCCATCCTATCACAGAGATAGAGCCGCTGCAGCCTCGCCATGTTTGTAAGAAGAAGAAGAAGAAGAAGAAGAAGAAGAAAAAAAGGAAAAGATGAGAGGAGTGCAAAGAATCACAAACTTAAGACCTAAGCTCGAACTGTAGCACGTCCAACGTATAGCCTTCTGTAACAAACGCTTGGAAAGATGTTTCCTGTGATTTCAATGGAAATTATGCTTCGTCATTTAAATGGCAGTATGAGTGTTTCAGGGGTTCAATACTAATAGCCAGCTAGACAAACCACTCAACAAATGCTAGACCATTTGAAATGTTCAATCTTTATGACAGATTTACCTGAAGGAGTTTAAGACATGAAAGCATGTACATAGCCTAACTCATCAAATTGCATTAAGCTTCCATTGACAATTAGTGACGCATGTTCAACCCTACTCCCATGCTTTGAGGCTTTTATCAACAGATGATTCATTGTAGTTACACCATTACCACTGACTCACTGTCAGAAACATTCTGAATTTCAAACAGCCTTCTTACCCATAGAGAATCCGGCAACATTTGCCATATTCAGAATACAACAACCTGATGTTAAAAGCCTTTAAAAGACCCATAATAAGATTTGTAATACTGTGTAGGCAGACAGGCCATGTTCGAGCTCCATAATGCTCTGCTAGTGTTGTGGCTTTGACATAGGGTCTCGATCAGCTTGAATTGTAGAGTAAAAAGCATATTTTTTTCTCAGCACTGCCGTGCTTTATTTCCATAGTCTCAACATGTGTTGTTGTACTGTACATGCAGTCATTATAATTCAACTCTTTTTTTAGAAAGCACTCATGAGAAATAGTTTTGAAGCCACCGCATTGAAGAGGATACATTTAAATCAGTAAACAGAAGCGCTGTTGCTGTGGTGATTATACTGTATGGAGCTCATGAACTTGATGGCCATAAAGAAGGATAGATTTGGAGATTTGGGGCTTTTTGTTTTCTTTATGGATCGCTGGATAGCATCTTGCACAACTTGCCAGCATGGAAGAAATGTGAACCGTGTTCACACAAGATACAGTGTGTCATGACTTCCTTGTTAATTACCATACTAAGTGCAGTGAGCTATAGTGCACTGTATTGGTGTGTCACAGTCCATTGATAGTTTATTCTTTTATGCCCAACATGTGCACACACTGCATGTGGCCATAGCTGCACATGCATTGGTTGCAACCAACCCTTTATTTTGCTGCTGCTTAGAAATAGGCTAGCAGTTTTTCTTTTGTGCGTGTGCGGAAGCCTTTGTGCGGAATGCTATGTAAACACACAGCCGAATGCAAAAGCAAAGCATTTAAATGTGTGTGTCATTATGCTAATGAATGAAAGCCAGTCCGAGGACGGTAATCGGTCAGGCAGTGGCATTTCACTTTTCTTGTCCGAGCTGCCTTCCTGTTTTTGATGGAGAGGCTGGTTAATGGAGCGTGTCAGCTGTAGCATATGAAGTAGGATGCTGGAAAGTAAACGCGCCCGTTGCTGGCTAATAAAAGTGGCCGCGTGGCCAAGTCTAGCAGGACTCTGGGCCGGCGTCCTCGGCTCGTCTTCTGTCCCGAGCGTCCCTCGGCGGCTTCCGGTTTTTGCGCCGCAGCGACAGTGGCGGGCATCGAGTTGTGCTGAGCTTTGAGGTTCACTTCCTCCTTTAGTGAGGGTTCACTTGGCTTTCAGCGAGCTCCAATTACCATTCATTTTCTTAAAATGTCTCAGTACGGAGCTCAGGGGCCCGGCAAAAACACTGAGGCATTCTCTGCAGTGGGAGGAAGTCTTTAAATGCCAGCTGTTATTAAGTCAATATCGCTCTGCAACGCCATGCACCGCACGCACGCCCATGTGCATAATAAGCAACGGCTTAATTATTCATCGTTAGAGGGGGCTCTCTCTCCCCCCCCGCATCACAGTGTGAGAATGGCGCATTGTGTAACGCGCGTACATCAAAGGGCCTGTCTGACGGTGTGTGCTAGTGTGTCAGGGAGGGCGGAGCTATGGCCTGCGTCCCGTTCGCAGCCCAGTGAGTCATCACCGTCACCAAATGTCTTTATTCATGTATTCACAGAAACCATGTTGGTGAGGGGAGTTATAGTTCAGCTCCGGACTGGCATTCCTTTAAATACCTCTCCATTTTCCCTCTTGACTTACTACTGCATGTACAAATATACATTTTTCACAGCCAGTGGTAGATTTAGTAGGTACACCGTACATTTCCTTACGGAGGAGTCAGCTACAGCAGTGCCTAAGAAAAGAACATATGTAACTCCCAACATTGCTCTCATCGCCCAAACGCCTCTCTCTTCCCTCTCCCCACCCTGCTCCACACGGGGCTTATACAGCCTACATAAAACAGTCCAAATGAAATTACGGGACAGGCTGACTAACTTTCACTGAAAAGGTCTGCTGCACTGCACTACAGTATGTGAGGAAAGGAAAAAGGTCTAAGCCATTTTTATCTTGATTTAGATCTTCAGCAAGAAGGTTTGTGTTATGTTTGTAATTATCAGACCATGTGATCAGGCTAGAAAATAAAATGTTCTGAAGTGTAAGGATAGATACTCTTGTCTTGTGCAGGGTTCCTTCAGGCAAATAAGGGTTCAGGGTATGCAGTGTGAAATAATGATGGTATTTGAAACATGGGGAAATACCAATATTTTCTACTGATTCACAATGCTGGATGGAATGCTGGGTTATCACATAAATGCAGTTTAGTAAACAGAATATTTTTACTGTGAAAAGTGGCACCTGTTTTTATTAACATACAGTAGGACATTTCATTGAGGCTACAATATAGATCCGCTGTTTTGCCATTGCCAGCAGATTAATTGTTTTGATTTATTGTTAATAATATATGCACACACAATATGCAGTATATAGAGTATGCACAGGTTTACAATATACACACAATTTGTTTTCACTTCAAGGACTATACAGATCAGATAAGATCATTGTCGATCTCAAAGTATGGAAGAAATTCTACAAGAATAGATACTTTGTTGAATGTTTCCAGTTATTGCTACGGCAAGTGGATGAATTGTATAGTATATGGGTATTTACACATCAAGATGCACTCTATGCAATAGGAATTGAGTGAGTGCCATTGTGTACATAATGGCAGTCACAACCCCTGCAGCTTCACAAAGTGTCTGTTTGCTGTACACTACTCTGCCACAATAGGTAAAAGATTATGTGCTCTGTGTGCTGTGGCCCACCTCAGCTTCTTCAGTGAGTGAGTGAGCAATGAAGTGTTTAGTGCAGTGAGATCTTGACGAGGCAATGACCGAACAAAGGTTCACAAAAACATGACATATCTTAGGCTACATTTATAATCTATCCTGACTGAAATAGCTTGAGAATAGACATGTTTAAAAACCTCTTAGACACATGCATACAGCATAGCTTTGTTGAATGATACTGGGGGTGATTTTGGCCTACTTGTGGTCTTTCTTTCATAACATTCAAATAAGATATTTTCTCACCACTTGCATAGTCAGCAGCCAACAATGATTTCACATTGCATGAATGCAGCCTTCATATTATTGTGCTCTTCTTTCAAATTAATGTTATATTGATGCAGGGATTTTAAATCAGGTTTCTGCCACCAGGCAAACATTCTGACAGCTCACTGCATTCTCAATAAGGTCTGGAACGGGTGTTTTCCCCTTGCCTTCACGTGGTGAAGCATGGCTCTGAAAATCTAAGAACCAGAATCCTCCTCATTGCAAAACTACATGTACAGTATGAGACCAAGGATCAAATGATCACTCAAGGTTACTTAAACATAAAGGAAAGGAAAGTCACCCCTGAATCAATTATTATTTTTTTTCGATTATACGTTTTCTTCATGGTGTGTAGTTTTCATTTTCCCCCGTTAAACAGCACGCGGCTCAGAGGAACTCTGAAGGTCAGTGTGCTGGGGAGGGTGGAGGCGGTGGGGGTGACGCCTGCGGGACACGCACCGCGTACAACAGCTGCTGGAGGGACACTCCACTGCTGTGAAGAGCGAGAGCTCAGTGGGGGCTTTCGCCACTCTGGCCTCCGTCCCTGGGACGGGACCGGGCCCTCGTATGTGCGAAACATACTGTACAAGCGTGTGTTACGAGGCCTGGGGAGCGCGCGTGCCATTTGCTTCGGTCGTCTCCAAAGCTCAGCGGGGGGGAACGCTTGGTCCGTCCATCCGGGGCCATTCTTGCCCATTCATCCCACTCATGAATGAGACGATGGCATTTAAGTGTGGAGCAGATGCGAGATCTAATCAAGTATTTTGACAGAAAGGATTAAGCTAATCTGTGCTGAAATGCTACCTCAGGAGCGCATTAGGACAAGTTAGCATTAACATCTGCAACCACTTTAGCAATCTGGCACTCAGTGCATTCAGAGAAGACTGGAAGTGAGCAGTCCACCCATCACGAGGTACAAGTCAGATCTGAATTTCATAATGGATGCTTTAAAGGAGCCATGTCATACACTTCTTAGTAGTCAGTTAGTCATAGTTTTAGAACATTACCTGGGAGACTTTTAAATTCTGCAAAGTTGATATTGAATATAATATTTCTCATTATGCTCTAGTATGCTCTTGGGAACCAAATGATAAAGTTAGATAATGACATGATCCTTTAATAATATTATATGTAGGCCTGGTTTGTTTTTTATTTGTTTTATTTCCAGCACCATTGTTATAGTTTTTGCCTATCGCTTACACACTTTTTGCAGAATTTGCCTCATTATGTCAAAACTTTACACACAAGCAAATAAGACATACGGTAGCACTTTGAGATAAACAGCTCAGGTCTATGCCAAAATGAAACAGAATCAAAACTTAACAAGCCTCTCTAAAAAATCTAAGTCTTGAAACATAATGATACACACATGCGCCATTTGAATTACTTTTTCAAATCAGCAGCAACACACTTACATGTATGTGTTTTTATACAAAGCACTGTGACAGTCTGTCTATAGATAGCCTTGGGATTACATACAGTACAGTAATCTCATCTACATCAAACAATATCCTCACAGGCGAAGAAATGGGGAAAATATCATCTCATGTTTCATATCCACCCTTGACTTGACCCCACATCAGTGTCTCTGCATGCCTCTTCAAACTGCTTTCAGAAGATGCATGCATGCATGTGATTAGTGGTTGTATGCTTTTCATTCACACAAAACGGGGAGTAAAGGGGCAAGTACAACAGTGTGCCTTTGTAATTGAACAGGTATACATAATGGTCTATTTGGAGTGCCAAGTATCAGACTGATTCGTGTTTGATTTTCTCTGTAACTGTTTCCAGGTATGTGTGTAGTAGTAGGTATTACCAATTACCAGATGTGTTTTGCATTTTTAATGTAAGTGTTCAGCGATAACAGGAGATTGAATTTTTCAACAAACCTGTGTAGTGTTTAGCAAAAAAAAGTGTGTTGCAGAATGCAAGCAACATGCAAAGTAGACAATGCGTTTAAGCTATGGTTACACTGCATGTTACATAGGTGTTTAGGTATGGAAGCTTTGGTCTAAGCAATATATTTTAGTGTGTAAGCAATGGATACAAACTATAAGCGCTCTATGGGTAGAATTTCACTGTAATAGCTGCCCTGGCCGGTTGTGATGAGAGGATGGATCAGCTCCTCCACAGGTTAACCGAAGGTGATGCAGTCTGCAAATGCAGTTCTACCAAATGATAGCGTGGGCTATATGCTGACTATAACTCTGTGGTCCCAATACATATGTCATTAACCGTACAGCTCGTAGTACAGCACATTATCTAGTCACGTTAATGTTGTTAGGATCAGGCTTGAGTGGTAAATGGTAAAGCAAATCTGGCTTTGGTGAAAAGCCTGTGCCTACTGAACTGCTGACCTCCCTACATTACTCGTAATGGCAGGCCATTTAGTTATTGTTATTCTCTGTGATCATCAGTATTTAGCTACTACAGGCAGATTGAGATTATGTTGGGGGGGGATATTCTTTTTAATCTTCAGATGTCAAATACCTATTTTGACTGCCTTTAGGAGAGTGAGTTAAAAAAAAAAAAAAAAAAGAAAACTGGAAGATTTTGGGTTGTAATGTCTGTGTTGAAAATATGAGCTTTGTGTTTGTGGCGCGGTGTGTCGGTCTGTGTCTGACCCTCACGGAGGTGATCCTCAGGTATTTGGAGGCAAACAGCTGGTCACAGTTGGAATTTTGCACCTTGTTGCACCAGGATTAGAGCTTTACCACCCATCTGTCCGGCGTCAACTCCGATTTAAGCGGCGCCCTATCATGGAAGGTCTGGTCAACCAACGCTGATCCAGATTTCAATCACAATGACATGAGGGTCACCTTTCCACTGCATTTCATTTGAGTACTCTGGGAAGCAGTGAAACCGGGTGGATGATCCAGCTGAGTCAGACCAGCCGAACTGGAGCAAAAACATCTTAACGTCTAATCAAATGAAAAATAGATCCATATTTTTTTGATTAAAGTTCTTGGGCCAAATGTAGTGGGAAGGTGCAGAAAAACGATCATCTTAAGTGAAATAGATGGGGAGAACGAGGAAAAGGATATTTGAAAATTAGTTTGTCAATCTTACTTAAGAGTCATATGCATTCTGCATATTATTATGGAGAAGACTTTCAAAGACGTGTAATGGAATAGCAATAAAACAGAAGGACCTTTCCCCAAAGGATTAGCCATAGTGCTGAGACATCAGTTTCGTCCCCCGCACAGGCTTAGGAGTTTAACACTGTTCCAACAGCCCTGACAGCCTCGTAAGAGGGATTTTACCTCAGATCGCAGGTATTTAACCATGATGGCATTTAGGCTGAGAGCACCACAGACCAGTATGCTGACAGGTAGACACAGACATATCTTTAATATGAGCCATTCTGGACTGTGTCTTTGCCAGGGCCTAGTTATGCTTCCTCATGAAATAAAGAACATTTGCTGTTAAAGTTTAGGTGAAGGTCAGTGTCTAATTTTTAGGGATTTTTTGTGCTGTCACAACCACAATTTGAGCAAAATATTTTGAACTGAAATTATGTGAATAGTTAAGGTGAGAAACAGGAAATTAAGAGCCATTGTGTCAGAGTTGCTTTGCTCCTGTGGGTTTGTTTGTTAAGATCAGCTCTTAAATAAGTTATCACACACAGTTAACATCTGAATACATCTATTTAAATGTTTATATGTATAAACACGAATCTATTCCATGTGTTTTGTGAGAAAATTACTGAGATTTATTGAGTGTTAGAATATGAGTGTTATTCTCTGAAACGGAGGGTATGATTGTAATTATCTCAGTGGCCTGAGCGTGTTGTGATACACTTACAGTACGGCAGAGGTTTAAATTACTAAAGGTTCATCAGAGGTGTCAGACGTTTGATCTGTTCTAAAAGGTTTAAGTTGCAGTCACTAAACCACACACAGCTCTCATCAAATCAGAATCCATAGCAACATTCTAACTCTGAGTCCAAGGTGGGCAAGACTGCTTCCTAACCACAAGAGGGTTTTCAGCAATCAGTACAGACTTTCTGCATTATCATCTGATACCAAAATTATAGTGGTAAAACTGTAACACAGAAATAAATTCTCCATGTTCCTCTGGTTATCACAAAATGAGGGTACTCACAAGTACAACAAATTGCTATCATGGCTTTGTACAGAGTTCACTACTGGTGGCCACACTGCATTAGCTTAACATATCTGGTAATATTGACGTTTCCGCTATTGAGTTTATTTTCTGTGCTGTTCCGTTGACCATTGACTCTTTCTGGGGATGACAAGCATTTACAGTATGTTTCAATTCCTGCCAAGATTTTGGCATGCAGTCAATGGTCTAACCCACATGGCGTTTGTTTTGAGTGACAAATTAATAAGCAGGTCAAAAAGTTCAGAGCCCTGGGAATTCTTGGCAAGACATTTCTGATTATCACAAAGTGACATTCGTACCCCTGGGAATGCAGATGGTGGAGCAATACTGACTGTTGAGTTATCAGCGGATGATTTCTTGCAGATTTAGTCAAGTGACCTATCGCTCTTTGACCTGCCTTGTAATCCGAGTTTGATATGAGTGCTTCTTAACTTTTCAGCCTTTCATGAATGATTTATCTCTGATGTTTTAGTCTGTAAATTGCCGATAGAAAAATAATAGAATATTGCAAACAGACAACCAAGGTATAGGCTGATATACAAGGTATTGGCTCACATTATATGCATCAGTTTTATCCAGTGTGTGTGTGTGTGTGTGTGTGTGTGTGTGTGTGTGTGTGTGTGTGTGTGTGTGTGTGTGTGTGTGTGTGTGTGTGTGTGTGTGTCTCTGTGTGTGCAGTGAGTGATATAATCAGATCAGAGCAACACGTATTTTCTTTAGTATTCAGACTTTCAATGACAACACCAGAAAAAAGAATACTGACAATCTTTATGTCTACTCTTGGAGTGTACTATGTACTACTTCCTTTGTACTGAACATACATCCTCTAAAACAAATTTCATCATGTAACAGTTTTGTGCTTTAGACATTTTTAGAGATGAATGTTAATCACACAAGATGCATCACACATGTCACTATGTACAAATGCTTCCTACAAATGATGCTTCCTGAGCACATATCATTGTCAAGAGAATGGGGAGAGAAAGCTGAGAAAAGATTATTTTATGCAAACCTTATACCGCACAGATGTTCCGAGCATACGGGTACCTGACACAGCGTGAATTAGATTACTCGCTGAAAAATGCTGTTAATTCTAACCGCACCTGGCCCAATTTGAAGAGCCATCAGTTAGTGTTAGACTCTCACCTCAAATGATTGATGTTGAGCATGGCACAGTGCAGGTCTGCAGCACCACCCCATCCTGTTTCACTGCAACTGTGTGGTGGAAGCAAGCATGTTTTCAACAGTGGCTGTCGCTTGTCGAGTGTACAACAGCAGTTTCCTATTAATCTGTTGCAATGATGATGTTGTAATGGCTACATTAGCTTCCAGGGGTTAGCGCTGCCTACTAGACACATAATGATATCCTTGCTGTCCTTTCATACTGACTGTAGAGAAAGATGGAAATGTCTGATAGATAATGTAAAAATAAGCCTATTTCCAGTATGATTAACATGGTTTAAGTATTTATTATTTGCATATTTATTGTGTTTTTACATTTCCACACTTGCATAGCATCATTTTACCACTGCAACTATTTGTTACAGGTATTGTTTTAATTAAGCAATAAGGCATGACTGAGAGTGGGGTTGATAAGGAATATAGCCACATCTTTGGTTTAGCAAATTATGTTATGTGTGAAATAATGTGCACTAAAAAACAAACTAATTCATAAAGTATCCAGATAATGACTGACAAGTATGAAGGGTCAAAGTAACAATAATTAAATATAAAGTAAATTACAAAGTAAAATGTCATGTAAGTCATATCACCAGTATCAAATTTAAATATATCAACGATTATTAAATGTAATCTAATTTAAAGTTTAAATCAATGTCATTTGAATTTTGAATTACATTAAATCAATTGAATAAGAAGTTGAATTAATTTGAAGTCATACATTACATTTACATTTCCCTGTTGTTCTCATTTTGAATGAGACTTAAAATTTCAGCCTCATGCAATTCCGTGCGCCACCATTTAATTCGAACGCCTTTACTTCAAACTTTGGACTTTGGTACTTCAAGGTTGTACTGTCACCTGTCAATCATGCTATGTCCCCCGCCCCCCGCCCATCCACTGAATCTGAGTTGATTTATCAGGTCTTTAGGAAGACTCACTCACACCAGGCGAAATTATCACCACGTTGTACACTGTAGGCTACACAGAGGTGGGAAAAAAACAAATCAATGGCGGTGGCTCCGGGGGTCGTAACTGGAAGTATTAAATGTGAATAAAGGTTTCTTGACCACTTTTAATGGCTTATTTTGATACGGTTTATTGTTTATATGCTAAACAAATGTGTTCAGGACACACTATCATTGAAGGTTGGCTTGTTAGCTTGTTAGCTTGTTGACCCATTATAACCAATTGAAAACACATAGCAAGCTAGGCGACTAGATAGTTAGCACGCTGATATGAACTGTGGTGTTTCTGTAGATTATGAATTGTTGTCAACATGAAAACATTCAAACGGATTTTTGTGTGTATGCCACTTGAACATACTTGGGCTAAATAAACCCCTGAATGTAATCTGAAGCACTGGACTGTCTAGCTAACTAAACACTGAGCTAACCACTAACCACTAAGCTAACCTGTTGACCACTCAGCCGAAACGCTAGGTGTGTGACAACTGGACAACACCCCCTGGGTGAAATTTTAGCAAGCGTAGGCTATTTCGCGCAAAGACAGTAGAAGATCTCGCATGGTGACATGCTCTGTGGAAACCCAGCGTCAGACGAAGGACGAAGGCTCTAGTGATGGTGATGAAGTGGGGGAAACTATTACTAAAGAACTGATAAATCGACTCAGATTCAGTGGATGGGCGGGGGGCGGGGGACATAGCATGATTGACAGGTGACAGTACAACCTTGAAGTACCAAAGTCCAAAGTCTGAAGTAAAGGCGTTCGAATTAAATGGTGGCGCACGGAATTGCATGAGGCTGAAATGTTAAGTCTTATTCCAAATGAGAACAACAGGCAAATAAATGTGATGTATGACTTCAAATTAATTCAACTTCTTATTCAATTGATTTAAAGTTTAATGTAATTCAAAATTCAAATGACATTGATTTAAACTTTACATTAGATTACATTTAATAATCGTTGATATATTTAAATTTGATACTTGGTGATATGACTTACATGACATTTTACTTTGTAATTTACTTTATATTTAATTATTGTTACTTTGACCCTTCATAGACAAGTACTGTATCTATGAAGCATTTACAGATTCATTTACCACTTGATAATAAGCATAGTTGTTTTCATAACAATCTATACAATCAATAAAGTTTGTTTTGTTTTTTCACAGTGACCTGCTTTTTGTGTGCTACTATAAATATGTTTTATTAAAATTCCTCTTGGCACAAAACTCAGTACAGCCTTGTTAAACTGTTGGATTAATATAGCAGCTCAGAGAGTGAACCATTTCCCTCTGTTTTGTGTCTCCACAGGTAACCAGTAGGATGGTGGCTGGGGAAGCGAGTGGGCACAGCTACCTGGTGGCTTGCTGGCAGCCCATCCTCATATTGATGCTTGGCACTGTGCTGTCAGGATCCACCACAGGCTGCCCGTCCCGCTGCGAGTGTAATGTCCAGGAGCGTGCAGTCGTGTGCCACCGCAAGAAGTTCATGTCCGTCCCAGAGGGCATCCCAGCCGAGACGCGGCTGCTGGATCTCAGCAAGAACCGCATCAAAACCATCGACTCGGATGAGTTCGCCAGCTACCCCAACCTGGAGGAGCTGGAGCTGAACGAAAACACCATCTCTGTCATCGAGCCCGGGGCCTTCAACAACCTCTATAACTTACGGACTCTGGGGCTGCGGAGCAACAAGCTCAAACTCATCCAGCTGGGGGTGTTTACGGGTCTGAGCAACCTCACCCAGCTGGACATCAGCGAAAACAAAATAGTCATCCTGCTGGACTACATGTTCCAAGACCTGTACAACCTCAGGTCCCTGGAGGTCGGAGACAACGACCTGGTGTTCATCTCCCACAGAGCGTTCCACGGCCTCAGCAGCTTGGAGCAGCTCACCCTGGAGAAGTGCAACTTGACAGCCGTCCCCACAGAGGCCTTCACCCACCTGCCCAGCCTGATCGCCCTCCGCTTACGCAACCTCAACATCAACATCATCAAGGATTACGCCTTCAAAAGGCTCTACAGACTCAAAGTGCTCGAGATTGCCAACTGGCCTTTCCTTGATACCATGACAACAAACAGCTTGTATGGGTTAAACCTCACCTCCCTCACCATCACTAGTGGTAATCTTACATCCATTCCTTACGTGGCGCTCAGACACCTGGTCTACTTGCGTTTCCTCAATATGTCCTACAACCCCATCCTCACAATTGAGGGTAATAAGCTTCATGATCTACTGAGGCTTCAAGAGTTTCATCTGGTGGGCGGCAGGCTTGCTGTGATTGAGCCCTACGCCTTCAGAGGCCTAAACTATCTCAAGATCCTCAATGTGTCTGGAAACACACTGACCACATTGGAGGAATCAGCATTCCATTCCGTAGGGAACTTGGAGACATTGGCTTTGTATGACAACCCCCTGGCTTGTGACTGTAGGCTTCTGTGGATTTTCCGTCGACGGTGGAGACTCAACTTCAACAGGCAACAGCCAATCTGCGCCTCTCCCGAATTTGTCCAAGGCAAGGAATTCAAGGATTTCCCAGACATCCTCCAGCCGAACTACTTCACTTGCCGCAAGTCCAGAATCCGTGACCGCAAGCCACAACAGAAATATGTTGATGAAGGGACCACAGTCCACTTTGTATGTCAAGCCGATGGCGACCCTGCTCCAGTCATTATGTGGCTTTCCCCACAGAAGCAGTTCATCACCACTAAGACCATCGGGCGTCTTACAGTGTTCCCAGATGGCACCCTTGAAGTGCGGTACGCGCAGATTCAGGACAACGGAACGTATGTGTGCATCGCCAGCAATGCCGGCGGCAATGACACTGCATTGGCCCACTTGCATGTTCACAGCTACTCTCCCGATTGGCCTCATCAGCCCAACAAAACCTTTGCTTTCATATCTAACCAGCCCAACGATAATGGTGCCAATGGGACGAAACCCATTGTCCCCTTTCCCTTTGACATCAAAACCTTAATCATCGCCACCACCATGGGATTCATCTCTTTCCTTGGTGTCGTTCTGTTTTGTCTTGTGCTGCTTTTTCTGTGGAGCAGGGGTAAAGGGAACACTAAGCACAACATAGAGATCGAATATGTCCCACGCAAGTCTGACGCTGGCATAAGCAACAGTGCCACAGATGCTCCTCGCAAATTTAACATGAAAATGATTTAGCGCATTCAGGGGACTTAATGGTGTTGAAGAAAAATAAACCCACAAAAAAAAAAGAGACAAGAGGATTCCCCGGTGACTACCCCTGGATACAGAGTTAATGTGGTACAGCATCTGATTTCCCCCCCAGTTACTTTGAAGATGGATATGAAGGAGACGTGTTCTTTGTTTTGACTATATGAGAAAAAAAAAAATATCCGAAATGCTACTTGATGGATATTAACTTGGCCTACAGGGACCATTACTTTGAGAGTGAATTTTGTCCTAAGACATTCAAGTTCTTGTGGATTTTTATTCAAAAAAAGAAAAAGAAACTAAAGAGAAGTATATATAAAACAAACCTGAACCCTTCTAAATGTTCGTATCAATCACTGGAATGCAAAAGGCAGGATCATCCTTCTCCTTTGCTGTCCTTTTGCCTGCATTTTTGTATTCTTTTCTTTTCTAGGGTATATTCTGTGTTCTATTGCTTTGTCATTCTGAGACAGAGGAGTGAAAGGGATGATGAGCACATTAGTTCATTAACCTGTATAATATTACCGCATTCATTTGATTTCCAATTTGTTAAGTACAGTATATCATGCAAACTCATTAAACATGTCTGATTGACGTATAATGTGTGGAAAGATGATCTGATGAAGACCTGAAGGTCGACTTGTTGCATTATGAAAATCTGGGAGCGAAATGAAGCAACATCTCTTCATTTCTCGGTTTGAATAATGAAACACCTCATGGAGTCCCCAGTTTACTGATAGAGTGATGAACAGAATGTAAAATCTGTTTAAGATGTCTGATTTGCATTTTGCCCATAGAGTTGAAGTTAGGTTGAATACCTCATCAGTGGGAGCGATATTGTGTTAATTCCACTGTTGTTCTGTTTGAAAAAAATATATACCATTGACTAGCTTTGGACAAAGAGCTTTACTTACTCACATCTTCTATTGACTGGATGTTGTATCTTGTCATTTTCATCTGGAGAAACGTCTTGCGACTCTAATGTCATTCATGCCAAACTCGTAATGTGCTCAGCACCCCTGCAAGCATTCAGACCAATAGATTTGCTTAGTGGGGGTTGGATTGTCAAATGTTGCCAACAAAATTCCAAAAATAGGAAATACTTTTCCTGTAACACACATACCAGGTCTGAATTTCGAGGTATCAAATGTGTAATTGAGACAAAACAATATAGATTTCTAAAGATGATTGTGGTTGTGTGTACAAAGACCTTACATTTTCAAGTACACTGTGTGAACAGCTGGGGTTTGTAAAACTATAGATAAAACCTCAGCTATTTATGATGGATGACATAAGAAAGTATACAGTAATGGGCTGCAAGAGTAGACTGGATATGCAGATGATGGAGCCACAGATGGTTTTACCCGTGGTGATCTGCCAAGGCTTTGAAGTAATCCGTTTTTCAGAAGCGAAAGATATGGCTCGTGACGATGATTACAACTGCTCTCTTTGTTTCGATGTGACGACCGTGCTGAGCCTTTTGGTCCTCATCAGTTCAATGATAACTCTGAAAATGTCTTCTTTTTCTGTTTTCAGTTCAACCCAGGACTATGTGAATATGTAGTCCAAGCCAATTTTGTATTAAAATATCAGAAAAAAAAAATACAAAATGAAAAATATGTTCAGTTGTTCTGTGCAATAAAGGTAATATGCAGATTTTTTTTTTATTAACAATTTTCTTGATGTTAAATGGTTGAAAATATGGTATGTTGTATTAAACAATCTATGGAGATTTTTCTAAAGTTTCACTAGTCCTATCTCATTATAGTCTGAGAACTCATTATAGAGAACCACAGGGATACAACATTGTTCCTAAGGTTTCGAAACAAACAGTGTTCAGCTCTTAATGACACACCAGTGCTTATGGAGAAATAACATTCTCTCACAATATAAACAATTCTACTTTGAAGAAACTCGTTTTGAAATCTTGATATGAGTTATAAATGTTGCAACAGATGTTATTTGGTGCTTTTGAACATTCATACATATTTAAAAACACTGAACAAGGAAAGCTGGGGTGAGTAACAATGAAATCATATCATTGTTGAACTGAGCAGCAATGGCAGGGATAATTAATAAGCTCGTCTTAACAGAGAATACACCACCAAACATTTGAGGAAATTAGGCTAGTAGAACTGGGACCCCTGAAAGTCCACTCCTAGCAACCTGTGCATTACATATTTAACACACAGAGTTGCAAATGCATACTGTATATTTTGCCCCCTTCCGCAAAATATTCCATAAATATATTCACAATGACAGACATTGCTCTAATAACACTATTATACATAGTGTCATAATAAGATGTTCGAGAAATCCCTGAGTCAGAGTGAGCATTAAATCTTATTTTTCATCTTCAGTATCCATAAAGCACTGTAAACACATTCATACATATTAATATAGTCTCAAAATGATAGAATGAAAGCATAATATCATATATATTTGTACGGTCACATAAAGACTACATCAACATGTATTTTCAATGGTAAATTTAAACAAAGATTTATCAAAAACAAAACAAAACAAAAACTAGTGGACGCAATCTACCGAAGAGTGAGGTCTCAAGTAAAAAGAGATAAAACAGAGGATACACACCAGTAATTTGATTTTTCTCATGTAATGTTTATTTTTATGTTATTTGGCAGACGTTTTTGTCGAGAGGGACTTACAGTAGGCCTATATGAATAAGCATAAAGTTATTCCTTTAAAAAAGAATAGTTGTGAATAAAGATGGAAGTCTATATAAATAACAATAATGATAGTAAACAAAAAATACCAATAAAACATTATGTTCAAAGTGCAGTATAGATACTAGACATACCAGAAAGTGGTGTTAGAATACTAGGTTCTATGTACCGGAGTGTGCTGTAGGTCCTAGACATACTAGAAAGTGTTGTATGTACAACAGGTTCTAGACTTACAGTACTTGTTATGTTTACTTGCATCAGATTTCAATGAGCCATAGCTGCCACAATTTCCACAGATTGGTATTTGTCTCCGTTAAGTCATCATAATGCAGAGTGCTAGAGACTGCCTGAGCCCTGGTGATTCGGCTTATTGGCAGTGATGTTAAGGTAATTAGCCCCCATGCTCTACCTAGCTGATTACATTAATGTTACTGTGGAGGGATTGGGATGAAATAATTGCTGAAAGTGAGTTCAAAATTAGTTAGATTGCCATTTCCTCAAATGTCAACATTAAAACGCCTATTCAATTGCAGGTCTAGCTGTTATTTCCAGTTGCTGTTGGTTACTGTTTTAGTAGATCAAAGTGACACAGCCCATTCACAGTGTCACGGCCCAATCAGCCCATTCATCCACTCTAAAAAAAGTTATTGGGGTGCAATATAGAACAACACAGGCTTTACCCATAGGGTTCCTTTGCTGAACCCTTTAAAATGGTTTACAGAACAACTTAAGGGGGGGGGGGGGGGGGGGCATATATGAAGCATACAATATAACCATTTCAGTTCTATATACAGTATTGTAGCACCTTTTTTTCTAATAGTCTATAATCAAAAATAACAACCCCTCTCCACAACAAATAAAAACAATTAATGGGATTGTGTTAATGCCATTGTTTGTACCCATATCTGCAACAAAATGGTAGAAAATGTGTCTAGAGTATTTTCACAAAATCTATTTACCAAGATTATTGCAAGATACGTAGCTCTTACCACCAGGCAGCAAATGGGAGACTGCTAGGCAGCCAGAAGCCATCTCTAAAAATTAATCCATGCAATCTGAAAAATCTTGGTAAAATAATAAATCAGTGAGACTCATGACAGTTGGTTACCTATTGTTGTTGAGTAGTCACCAAGCCGACACATTCCAAATAAAAGGATTATCCGTCACCAGGGTCATTACAGCAGTGGATGCTGAAACCGCTTCCCCTTCAATCACTCTGATTAGTCGGGTGCAATGGGTGGGCATATAGCATGAAGCAAGCTAGGATCCCTGGGGTGTTGGATTAATGCTAGTTCCTGGTTAGAACCAAGCATCCAGCTGGCTATTTGGCCATTTGTTTCACTTAGGAACAAAGATAATCAATACACATTAATCCCTAGGACATACTCTGTCTTACCAGTGCCTCATGAGAATTAAAGACAGAAATTGGACTAAGAGAGGAGGTTTAGAGGTTTAGAGACATTTTTATTTCTATGTTGCCATTTACCATTTACAGGTCAAAGAGATCCGTCACCCCACACAAATGATTAATCGGGTATTTGTCTGGCACATTGATTACACTTGGATTTTAATGGGTGTTTTAATGGCTAAATTTTGATTGGGGTCAACAAAAGGCAATTTTGCCCTTTTATTTGGTCAATTTGCATCACTAATGTTAACTACAGTGGTTGTGAGTGGTTGCCCATGGCAATATAACAGGTGTTCAAAAGCTGAACCAGAGAAATCATATGGTGGTCATGTGAAAAAGCCGTTATTCCATTTACCCAATTCATCTGTACCTCTAAATGCCAATTCAGTCTTCTGTCACACACTAATTTCTACTCTTGAAAAGCACATTAATGAATGTATGACAATTTCAGATGCCAAACCTACTAAGCTATGCAAAGGCAAACTGAATCCATCAACCAAACTTCTGCTACTGCCATTCAGAAGGAAACATACAGCCTGTCTCTATATGACAAGGGTGCATGCATCTCTAATTTCAATTATTTTGCCAAGACAGACAATCAAAAACTTTGAGTACGCAAAGTTTAGAGCAAACATAATGAAGTATGCTACTGGGACACACGTCAACATGAAAAAGATCAGTGCCGCTCAATGTCATCTGGCAGTACTTCACTATTAAGTCAAGGGAGTAAAACAACACAATGAGGAATCACTTAAGTGAACTTATACAGTATGCAAACCACATAAATTATGTACACACAAACACACAGGTCACAGACCACAGACAGAAAAGCATGATGGGATTCTGCACCGTGGAAAACATATCAGTGTATTTGGACAAGGTGCACATATGGCAATGAATCAGATTTGTTTCTGAAGAACACCTGAATTCCTTAGGTGTTCAACAGAAATAATTGAACTGCAAACTACTACTGCTACTCTGAAAAATGTTTTTATTATTTATTTTGTTTAACAGCACAATTATGAAAACAATGCCTTTTTTTCCAAAACACTACACACAATTAACACAACATTACACCCATTAAGCATTCTTAGTGACACTTTGCAGATCTCAAGACTCTTTTCCCCCCCAAAACTCTAAAACTCTCATACAATAAAACACATTTTGTTTTATGATGCACTTGTGATGTATAATGGTAAGCGGCAAAAGAAAAACACATAGAAAGCACCAATGCCATATAACACAATGAACTCAAAATTGATCACTCTTGTGTCAAATGATGTGGCACAACCAGTATAAGCTAGCTCAAAGTGTAAACAGGATGACCAGTGCAGGTTCATATCAACAATGGACAGAAACTATTGTAGCGCCCCCTAGGCCTATCTCCTGGTACTAAAGGGCATTTTCCTGAGTTAAAACTATTCCCAATTGTATATAATACATAAGATTCCTGCTGACTTTCTGTTTAGTTATATGTGTCTATGAACTCAGAAAATAGTCAATGGTTCAATAACAGTAAAGTTTACTGAATAAAGAAATAGTAAAATAAATATACAATTCACCACATGAATGAATTATCGAAACACAAAATACTATACAAATGTATAGTTCAAGAATTAAGTATTCAAAGAACACTTCCTCAGATTTAGAATTAAATGAAATAAACCCAACCTCAAGTTTGGATAAACCTTCAAAATGTTAGGCTAAACAGGATGCTGAACAGTGCAGGTTCATATCAACAATGGACAGAAACTATCAATGAGGCATTCAGAGTACATTGTGAGTTGTAGACTGCAATGTACTTCTCATTCACAGTACTGAAATGCCTGTCGTTTCCAGTATGCAGTTTTACACAATTGCTACAACACATTTCTTGAAACCTTCCTCCCTTTTTTCAAAATTGTAAACACAAACCTCCATTCTCAATATGTTTACTAGATTTACAGTAAATGCTGGATCCACTGAAACATCAGCATCAAATTTCCACAATTTAAGCACATTTTCACACGTTTTGCAAAAAAAGAACCATGACTTAATGTTGAACCATTACATCAAGTGAAAGGTTCTTCACATTGGAAATGGTTCCTCATAATTCTTGCTGTGCAATTGATCAAATCACCCGTACTGTACCATATTCAGGTCCACATGCATGCCCATAGGGACCTGGGTCCGACCCGGGATCATTTCCTGATCTCTCTCTACCGCTGACTTCCTGTCACTCTCTCCACTGTCCTGTCCAATTAAAGGCAGGAAAAGCCTCCCCCCAAAGTATATATATTTTTAAAATGGTTCTTCAAAGAGCTATCGCCTTTGAGGGTCCTTTGAAGTACAACAACAGGTTATTCTATGGCATCACTCTGAAGAACCAATTTTTTTTTTTTCCGAGTGTACCCCTACACCACAACCATTGCTGTATGGTCTGGCTAGCCAGAAGGATCACATATTCAACACATAATCAGATATTAGCCATCTTCCTTGTTGTGGAAGTCTGGTGAAACATATGATACCATGAGGTTTGGTGGAATCAAGGGCTGGTGGTGTTTTTCCACATATGCTGCTTTGAGATGTTGTACATCCGCTTTTCTCCGAAATGGGGAAAGTAGCAGCTGAACATAACATACCATACATACTTATCTACAGTGATGTTTCTACAGTATGTAGCCAGGGGCAGACGCAGACCAATGGATGAAAGGATGGAAGCACGATTGGATACGGGCTGAGCTAACTTTCTCCGAATTCATGGTGGGAGAGACAGCTGCACATTCCAGCATTTTTTTCTTTTTTTCTTTTTTTGATTGGAGCCGAAGTTCACAAGGTCACATTAGATGTAGTCTGCTACATTCTGCTCTGCTCCGTAAATCATGTATACTGTAGCAACGCCCTTTCTCCTCCTTTGTGATGCAGACACAGTTTGAGGGCCTCATGAAATATATAACTTAGGAGGCAATTTAGCAACATACCTCCGGGTGCTGTGATTACAGACATCAGAAGCACGCTGAACACTTTTTCATCGAGATAAAGTTGTTGTTTATGAAACATCTTAATCATCTGGATGTTGCTAAGTTAATAGTGGATAGTGGATAGCATCTCATTAATATTGAGCTGTTAAAATATGGATGTATTCAGAGGAGCCGGTGAGCAGGGCAGGACGACTCTGACTGCAGCCTTCGGAGTCTTTTATCTCTCCGAGTCCACGGGCTTATGTCTGGTGCAGCTCTCTGGGGACCTCCACCTCAAACTTTGAAATGATCGCTGAACACATCCAGTGCTCATTATAAACCAAATGGAAACGAAAACAAAGGCTGCACACACATACACATGCGTGTGCGCACACACACACACACACACACACACACCTCACCTCTCTCTCTCTCTCTCTCTCTCTTTCTCTCTCTCTCTCTTTCTCTCTCTCTCTCTCTCTCACACACACACACACACACACACACACAGTCTAACACACACACACACACACATACACAGACTACCACACACACACACACACACACATACACAGACTATCACACACACACACACACACACACAGACTACCACACACACACACACACACACACACACATACAGACTACCACACACACACACACACACACACACACACACACACACACACACACACACACACACACACACACACACACACACACACACACACACACACACACACACACACACACACTGTTCTGTGCTGTGAATCTCCTTGCAAGCTGTGTGCCAAGTTAGAGTCAGATGGGCCTTGAACACCGAGCTGGAATGCCGTCCAAAAGTCCCTCTGCCGGGGCCCATTTCTTTGGGACATATGCCACGTTCTGTATCTCTCCGGGCAGTGCAATCCACCCTGTTCATTTATTTAACGGCCAATGAAAGAATCATGAGTTCCCAATTCTAAAAATGTGACAGCTAAAAGCATGCATCTGTCTGTCATTAAACCTTCCTCATTGGACCATATCTCAAATAGGATGCCTCTCACTCCTGTGATGAGCCCGTGTGTGTGTGTGTGTGTGTGTGTGTGTGTGTGTGTGTGTGTGTGTGTGTGTGTGTGTGTGTGTGTGTGTGTGTGTGTGTGTGTGTTTCCTTTCTCTCTACCATACTGTCTATTTTTTCTGGCCCTGAGATGGCCATTCTGCAGATGCAGTCCCATTGTTATTTGACAGTTCACATCAGGGTAAATATGAGGCCGGCTCCCTAACACAAGGCACACCCCTCCATTATGTGCTTCTATTTCCAGGTCCTCTGTGTGGGGACCTGAATATGTCACGCTGAAATAATTGAGAGGACAATTGTTTCACCTTGAAGTAGATTACCACACTCAAAATTATTTGGCTTCGGCCCACTCGCCTCAAGGACAACATGCGGGCGGAATGAGATGGCGCAGGCCAGGCAGAGGCGACGGCTGATATACGGCATGATTCAGTGAACACAGCACAGCAAGGTTGCTCCATTTGTCAAACACTGGTTTTCACAATTCTGCTGCTGAGTGTATCCTGTTGTATCTGCTCTTTGACATCCTCTGGTCTGGTTACGTGTTCTGCCGAATATTGACATTATCATGTGTAAGCACTGCTGTTTTGATATATATCCACACTGTCCTATAATAGAGTATCGTCATCTTCCTAAAATAATTGCTTAAGTCATTTTTTGATTTTGTATTTAATTTTTGCATAAGCTACATCCTCCTGTTGCTGGCCACCTCTGGTAAAATCACCTAGATCCTCAGCTGAACAGATCATGCTATTCTACCCCTGTACGGCCTATGTCAAGAGTATGATTTGGGCTGTTTTATTTTGCCTACTGTAAGTCAAAAGACAACGAGCCTTAGGAGCCTATATAAATAAATATATTTGGAAATAGCTAAAGGGAGAAATGAGGAGATGCACATGCCCCCTCAGAATGATGTTTAGTTTGTTTTGTTAGTGTTTCATTGTTGAATATTTACAATTGCTTAAGTTACAAAGGCATGTTCAGATATTTGCCAGTCATTTATTTCTGTTATGTTACATAATTGACATACATTGTTATTATATAGTCATATTCTGGCATAACCTTTTGAGTGACATTGCAAATAAATATAATATATTATTGTTGCAGTTTTTTGTGTTGATAAAAAAAAAATAATAATAATAATAATATTTTTCAACCTCAATTATTTTAGGAATGTGACGGTATGATATGCCACCTTCATGAATATGGCTAAGGTTTAACTAAAGAGTCAGTTGTCGTTTTGATTTGTAAAAGGTGTATTGTTTTATTTTAATTTATTTCAGCTCTTTCACTGAGTTTGTATTTTCTGGAAAAAGCTGCTCAGTGAATCTAAGTTATTCATTGCTCATCTTCATTACAATTCTTGTGTTTGCTTTGTCAATTCCACACTTACTGTTTTCACAGTGTTAATAATTTAATGAAATTCACTCATCAACCTACTCATCAGATGCCCACACATTAGGCCTGTCTGCCTCAGGAGGGCACCAGGGGGTGAGCAATCATCTTCTCGACAAGTTATGTATTTCTTTTCTAGGAAGTTGACAGCCAAGACTTGATTGAAGAGCATTGTGGTAAAAACAAGAGTTTTTCATTGTCGCTGTTTCTTAACATGTCTATATTTCTATACTGAAGTTTGGGTGTTATTTTCTGTGGTTGAAAAGAGCAGTTGAGTGAATTTCACATTATTTCTTCCTTGCTGGCATGAGCTCATGTTCTCATGGATTGTTCTAATGAAGTGTTCACAAGAAGTTTCCCCACCAACCTCGGAGTGATGAAGGTAAAAATCTAAATCTTACACATTCTAATATTATTTCTTTTATCCTTATTTTCTCAGCACACTTGTAGTGTAACACAGGGACCTATTATAATGGAACTGAAGCCCTCAGTTATCAGAGACATTATGACAATGAACAAATGTACTAAAGCGTCACAGTGGTGGGACTCTGGGGATAAATGACAGGGAGAGAAATATGACACGGTGCAGCTCTTTCATTTTGCATCCTGACGTTTTCCCAACAATAAGCAAGGGCTTGAGCATTTCCCCTCTCAATCAGGAGCCATAACAATCGCACAGCTTCAATGGGCTTTCAGTTGCTTAGAGTGGAGTTGAAGAGAGAGATAGAAAGAGATAGAGAGAGAGACAGAGAAAGAGAGAAGAGAAGGGAAAGAGAAGAGAAAGAGTAAATCCTAATTTTTCTTTAAAATTATTCATGACAGAAAAGCTCTCAGGACGCCTCACTTGTCACGCAAAATAATGCAAAATACAGTATTGAATCCATCTCTCTGAGTATTCATTTCTGCCTTGAATAGAGGATAACTATTTTGGGTGCCGTCATTAGTGACTGACTGACAAGCCCTTTTTTTTACCACTTCAACTTCTTTGTAGTTCTTTTGAGCACAGTTTCAAGTAAGTTGGCTGTATTTTTTCCAATGATTTTGATGATTCTTTTAAGTTTGTTATATAATTAATTCACAGCATAACTAAAGAATAAGGACTAATTAACATCAAACACAAAACACGGGTCTGCTGTCACTTGATGCTAAGCTATTCCCTTCCCTTTTCTGACTCAGACATACATACAAAGCATTTGTTTTGACTGTTCTAGTTCGGTGATGCCTAAAAACTGGGCTAAAACAGAACACACACAAACACACACACACACACACACACACACACACACACACACACACACACACACACACACACACACACACACACACACACAGAGAGAGAGAGAGAGAGAGAGAGAGAGAGAGAGAGAGAGAGAGAGACAGACACACACACACACACACACACACACATACACACACACACGCACACACACACACACACACACACTCCACTCCCAACTCCTTTAATGTTCACTGTACTGACAGACTGAAAGGAGTTTCAAACTACTGCAGCCCAACACTGGGTTTTCAAGTAACCCCCTTGTGAGTGAATGAGGGCCTTCAACCACACGCTGGATCAGAAGGGAACATATCTCTCCACTTTTACTGCACAATGTTTGACATTACTCATCAAACACAACCTTTTTTGATTGCCAAATGTGTTCTGGGGATTTGATCAATACAGCCAGCCATCAGAAATCAGACACTCCTGAGTTATGAAAATGTTTTTTTTTTTTTTGCCAGAATGTTCTTGGAATAGTGGTGAGTGGCGCTTGTTGGATCATTTGATTAGACTTAAGGCATTTGACCTGTGTGGCAGAGACACACAGTGTTACAGTAATTTTGCAGTTGTTTACATGAATGGTGAGATGATTGGGCAAATGTTTCATTTCAGAATGTACATGGGATGCTTAGAGTCCGATGGAATTGGCTCCTAGGTTAGCTAGTAATAACTCTCATGCAGTATGTATGACATTCATAACTACAGTATATCTTAAAAATAGGGCATCTGAGCATATACAGTATTTGGTTGTAGCGGGCCTATTTAAACAACATATCACCCGTACAACAACACACTGTTTGCTGGGTTTGTCCACATTATCCACAAGAGCAACTCAACCATCAAGTGAGGGCCTTTTACACAGCAGTGATCTATTGCCTCGCAAGTGCTACTGTTGGCCAAGCTTGTGTCAGCTCAGGGGAAGTCATCATTCATCGAGCTAAACTGGCACATTAGACCCTTTTCATAATAAATTTCAATATACGCACCTTAGCTAAATTTATGACTGAGAGCCTGCTTGCATCGCAGTACAAGACAGGAAACAGGAAGTGGGGAATGCATACCATCTCCCCAAGTTTGACTGTTAGAATGGCAAGGGGGAATATTCTCTGCCTGAGTGAATGCTGACTTAGCATGTGCTGTAGAGACACAGGAAGATTCCATCAGGAGGTTGGACCATCACACGTGCCAGGAGACCTTCAGAGAAGAAGGAGAAGAAAATACTAACAAAAGTAAGTAGGCTACTTGCAAAAGAGTTGGTATCTGGTATTTGGTACCAAGGTTCTTCAGTACATCAACAAAACAACATGACTTCTGATTTTGATACGCCTAGAGCATACAGAAAGAACACAACAATCCAAATCCTTATTTGTTCCAACTAAACATGAAAATCTCTTTCCATGGAGTCACTAGCCTATTTTCTGTTTTTCTTTATTACATTTTTCCAATCAGACATTTTAGAACAAACAAAATTGATTTTCAACTTTAAGGTTATTAAAGGACAACAGTCCTTAAAGGACAAAGATTCAGTATCAAGCCACAATTCTTCTACAACAAGACATGAGACAGTGATCAGATGCTCTTGGTTTTTCCTTTGACCTTGTTATAAGGAGCCCTGTGCAAGGAAAGCCATGTGTAAAGAATACCTGATTTGAAGCCAAGATTAGGCCAATGTTCAGGTAATGGCCTGGATCAGTGAGGTTTTTCTGTGCCCTATATACAATATGCTGATATCTCTTCGGCTGCTTGTGTCACTGAAGTCAGCATTGCATTTTAGTCTGCTTCAATAACTACAACAATGTTAATATTTACTTTCTGTATCACTTACGCTCTAAAGGAATTTCAACAAATATTAATTTCAGATTGAGCTGCTACAGGCTAGGCTATATGTTTATTCTGTAAATACCATCAGTGCCATTCATATTAGAAATTCATGATCTTTTCATTCACCAGTGGAGATGTAGCCTTTAAAAATACCTTCAGGTGAGAAAACATGCATACAAAATGAACAGTACTGTATGTAAAAACTTTCATGCTTCACATGTAATGGACAGCAGGCTTAAACCACCATCAGCAGGATGCACTTTAATAAATGCATATAGTTAGAGGCTATATACTGTATTTCCTCACATGCAGAAAACATCCTTCAGCCAAATTTTCCCAACGGGTCAATTCAGTCATTTGTGTCGTAATAATGGGAAGGCTTCTTGTTTTGTGATGTAACGGATACAGGTGGGTTTTAGATCCCGCCCTGTTGTGTGGCTTGCCTATGCTCTCTCCCTCTCTGTCCCCTCCTACTATCCTGAGCAGGTGATGGTGATTAGGTGCACCTAATGGGCAGGAGCATAAAAGGCCTGCATCTCCAACAGTCACTCTCTGCTTCCTCCTCCCGGCGTTTGGATTTCGTTGTTAGAACCCCTAGACTGATTATTGCATGACACCTTTGGTTACTTCCATTATACTGACTTACACTACACATCACTTTATATCTTTATCATTCAGTCCTTGTTAACCCGTTTAATCCCAAATTTTTCCCAGACATGAAAATATTAAAATCATGTGTCTTGAGTAACCCTTTGAAGTAATCAATTACTATTTTTTAAAATTTTAATAAAAAAGTGGGTGAAAAGGAGTGTTTTATTTTCGGTCACAATTGTGACCGCTAGGCAACTACAGAGTCAGATTTTGGGGATTTTCTCTTTTTTTGACACATTTCTTTGTCCAATCATCTCATTTCCAATAAATTCCAAACAGAGATGATATGGGGACATTGTCCCAGGTCTGTTATTTACATTTAAATGTGTATCACAATACAATACTCAACATTGCCTCTGCAATTCTCTGCTATATTCTAAGTGTGCCGATTTTTACATAGAGAAGCCATTATATCACACTATTATACATAGCTATTGTAATAGCTGATTTTCTATGCTGTTCTTTATCTTAATTTTACTTTCAGTCATTACCTGCACATATCAGATCTAACTGACTGTCCAGATTTGATAATCATACCTCAAAAACAGTAAATCATTGTCCTCATTGACTACTATTTTACATATGTCACATATACAAACTAGGTGGTGGGGGGTATAATCAACTCGCCAGTCAGCCTGTTAGAGGCATAATGCCTAAATGTATGCTGAGACCTGCAATAGACATGAACAACCTTACCATGTTTACATAGAAAAGCCATTATATCATCTATATCAACTATATACCACAATGCAACAACCACCACATGTTGCAAAAAGAGATGTCGTTTGTCTGTTTATTATTGTAAATCAAGTTTTTAAGCCAAGTATACTTGCGTACACAAGAAATTTGGTTTCTGCATTTATCCCATCCGTGAATTAGTGAACACACATGAAGTGACATCCTAAGTTACCTGGTCCCTTTGCTCCAAAGGCCTCATATTCATAAGGCTCTATGTCCCCAGTGTCCTATATCCTGGGACCTATGCTCATTCGGGTATCTACTATGTGCTTTATAATGCTGGAGGACCCTGGAAACATACAATGCTTGACCTGGAGAACACAGGACCCCTGTCCCTGATCCCAAATAACCCTGAGGAGCATAGGAGCCTGCTCTGACCTCAGTTATTGGCCTAATCTAGTGTCAGAACGGTGTGATATCCATTATTTTGCTCAATTTAATTCATTTTACTACTGGATTAAGTAAGGTTCTAAATACATAATAGGACACAGTCTGTAACGTGGACATACAATAGTGTCAGGACAGATTGATGAGACAATTATTTTTGATCACATGAA
Organism: Sardina pilchardus; assembly: GCF_963854185.1. Taxonomy (NCBI): domain Eukaryota; kingdom Metazoa; phylum Chordata; class Actinopteri; order Clupeiformes; family Clupeidae; genus Sardina; species Sardina pilchardus. The sequence continues at coordinate 23,613,860 of NC_085003.1, forward strand.
GCTGTGCTTCTGGTTTGTCTGCCTGGCCCCTGTGACATAGGCCCTTTACTGTGCATAAGTGTGTGTGTTGGGGGGTGGGTTGGGGGGCTGTTGGGAAAGGGGTGGGGAATATATTTTCTGGTAAGGTTGTTCATGTCTATTGCAAGTCTTTGCATACATTCAGCCAATTTGCCTTCAACAGGCTGACTGGCGAGTTGATTACAACCCCCACCACCTGTGACATATGCAATATAGGAATAGGAATATAGTCAATGGGGACAATGATTTACTGTTTTTGAGGTATGATTGTAAAATCTGGACAGTCAGTTAGATCTTATATGTGTAGGACATTACTGAAAGTAAAATTAAGAAAAAGAACAACATAGAAAATTAGCTATTACAATAGCTATGTATAATAGTGTGATACAATGGTTTCTCTATGTAAAAATCGGCACACTTAGAATATAGCAGAGAATTGCAGAGGCAATGTTGAGTATTGTATTGTGATACACATTCAAATGTAAATAACAGACCTGGGACAATGTCCCCATATCATCTCTGTTTGGAATTTATTGGAAATTAGATGATTGGACAAAGAAATGTGTCAAAAAAAGAGAAAATCCCCAAAATCTGACTCTGTAGTTGCCTAGCGGTCACAATTGTGACCGTCTTCATGTTCACTCATGCTATGAGAACGCTGAACAAAGTTCACATATTTCATTTGCATCCCTCCATACTAGACACCTTAAAGATTATGTGTACCCAAACTCTTTGCCCTATTTTTACATAAACATACTTTTCTAAGCTTTAGTTTGGGAGCTTTTGGGTGGAAATTTTCTGTTCAGGGTGCAACCAAAACATAAGCAGCTCTGACCATGTGACAAATTACACTACACATTTGGCACTTCACATATTTAACTGAGACCCTTTCAGGTTTCCATTTTTGGGGAAAATGTATTGATACTTCATACAATGACATCTGTAAAGGCACAGAAGCAAAAAAAAAAAATCGGTCACAATTGTGACCGTTGGGATTAAATGGGTTAATTATCTTTACTTAATAAATTCACTTATTCTTTTGGAATATCTGCGTGGTCTCCCCGTTCATGTTTCATGCCTAGAGCCAGCATGTCACAGTGAAGGTGCCTTTTAAAAGCTTAAGACTAATTTTAGACACACTTCTCACATTAGACATTGGTAGCAAACTGTTTCATTTATGTGACTTACACTACACTTGTAAGTACAGTATACAAGAAAGCATGATAAAGATCATAAATGGCTTTCAATGTCTCAAGGTCCACATCCACTCTCCCTTTGTAATGTTTACATTCTCCTGTGCATTGCGTCTAATGAGATAAACAGCTATATCTTGAATTTCTGCAAGTATAATGTGCTTCTAGTCCATACACGACTACAGGGACCACTACATTATTAACTCGGTGCGTTGCATATAAAGTTAACCTTGGAGTTTCCCTGGCTAGCTAATTGTTGTTGTTTTATTCCTTTACAAAAGTGTTCCGTTCAAAAGCCTTTCACTAGAATAAATGAAACATTTATGTAACTAGCATTGACAGAGACCGAAAATAAGCTGAAATGTTCATTGACCTCAATAGAGACTTAATAATGATAGACCACCCAAGAGTTGTAGATGTCAGCCTACTGGGAATAGTTGTGGGAAAAGCATTGATTTAGGGTGATGTTTGATTGTAGTGCTCACATTAACTTAACTATAGATTGTTGTGTTTCTTATTAATACATTCACTTTGTGACTGGTTGCAGTGCCCACGTTTATGTGATTGATCAATTTGTTGTGACTCTTCTGATTGGCTTCACTATGTGACGGGAGATTGCTATTCACTCACTTCCTACCGAGACTCACAGCTAACTTGGAGTATTATTATACAGAATCTTATTACTTAGCCTATCCATGATCTCAACAGACAGAGAGGAGTAGAGGTGATACAGCACTTAAGCCAGGACAGAGCTGGGCTAGCATGTAGTAGCCTGAAAGTTGTTGGTTCAATTCCCGGCTTCCACCATTGTGCCCTTAAGCAAGGCACTTAACCCCAAGTTGCTCCGGGGACAATGTAATGATATTGTAATCTCTTGTAATATAGTTGTCTATGTAAATGACTTTGGATGAAAAAAATGTCTGCTAAAATGTCATGAGGCTGACACTCCTTCTTTTCTGGCGTAGTCGGCAGGATGCAGTAACACAGAAGATGACCACTCAGGGCCAAGTAGTTAAAGGGGGGGGGTTACCAGTATACCTAATGTACCTGTTCAGGGAACTGATGGTATGTCAGGTACTCCTGCTTCACCTTTACCCATGTCATGGTCTTACAGTGCCTCCTGACCTCCAAAGTTCTGTGGGGAGCATGTGGCGGTTTGGGGAATGGCGATCCCAGGTGGAAACTTTGCTGCGCGCACATTTACATGTATTCTCTGGCGAACAACAATCTTCCTGTTCATTAAAAGGCCAAGCCAGATGTGACGTTGCACTGCTAGATGCCCAGAGATGTGACACAGGTGAACAACTTCTTAAAGGCTTACAGGGATTGTTTGGGGAGACCGTCAGTTCTTCAAGTGTGGCCAATGCCCTGAGGAGAAGGTGGGGAGTGCGACTGTAAAAGTGCCATGCTATGTGTCGACAATTATTACACAAAGAATCTGCTGGAGAAGAAGATGCTGCACTGTCCATTTCAGGAGAAGAAGATGCTGTGCTGTCTATTTTCACTGTTGGACCAGTTTGTGCTCGGCTTGAAGGCTGGTGATGCATGGAACAAACTTTAATGTTGACAGCCCTGGCAAGGATCCAGGGCTTTGACTGCTAAGCCCCTTGCTTTAGAAGAGGAACTGAGCAGTTTAACCATGGAGGTCCAGGCAAGTGCCGTAAGAGCCACCCTTACCTGTGCAGTGCTGATTATGGACAGGACAAGAGATCAAGAACCAGAACAGACGCATAGGAAGCTGGAGGACTGGAAAGAGGAACCACGTGGTGAACTGCAGCAAGAGATGTCCAAACAGGTAAAGACCCTCGGGACACAATTAGTGGATGATAGGTGGAGGCGAGTATGGTCTCAGCTGGAGAACAGGGACGGAGAGCTGCAGAGAAGGTGGGCTCGGCAAGAGACCAGCGACCCTGGCCAGCAAGTGTTGGTTCCACAACAAGCCACTCGGGCCTGGTCAGGAATGGCCAAGGATGTAACTACCTTGGTGCAAGAATGGCCACAGTGCATCACCAATAAGACCAGGCCCGAGTTCAGAGCACCCTTGACACTTATACAGACAAGTTACCCATTCCAAATGGAGAGGATAAACTACCTGTCATTGGGCCGATCTGAAGAAAGCTACCCCTACATCCTGGTAATGACCAACTTGTTTTCGAAATATGCCCTAGCAGTTCCTACCAAGAATCAGTCAGCCACAACTACCGCCTAGACCGTTTGGACCCACCTGCTCCAAGTCCTCGGCTGTTCAGAAAGGATCCTCTCTGGCCATATGCCTGGCATAGACACTCAAAGGAAGATTGGCATTCTGTTCATTCTGTTATATATTGAAGCGCAAAAGTTGCATCACTCAGTTATACCAATACAAGACCACTGAAGCAAAGAGAGTGGGATTTCATTGAGAAAAGAAAGGCCAGGCCAATTGACATATTGATTCTGGACCCAAGGAGTCCATTTTAAATTTCCAAGAGGCATTACCAATGGGTAAATTAAACATTACATTAAACTTATACAGAATCCTGTCGGAAATAAATTTTTTAATGTACAAATACATATTCATATGTATATTAATATATATTTAATATTAATTATTGTATTAAGCAAATATATATTTTTCTTATCAATGAAGGCATTGTCCAGGTTATCTGCCTGTCATTTTATAAAGCCCGCCCTATTTCAGATCAACAATTGTTATTGGCCGGGCAGAAATGTGGCAGTGCAAATGTCATGAGCTCCCAGGTTTGCCTGGTCCCCAGGCTAGACCATATACTAATGGTCGCTTGAGAACCACTTTCAGGGTTTCATAGGCTACTCCTTTCAAGGGGCATTCAATGGAATCAGTTACCGGCATCAATAGCCATTCCACAGTTGGTCTCTACAGGGACAACCACCATTGTTACTGGGTAATGGGCTGTCTATTGCACGTGAAGAAAGCAGTTTAGGTTGTTATGAGATTATGAGTCACTCAGTAAAGCACCTGTGTGATTTCTCCAGAGACCTAACTCAGCAATCAAAAAAGAAATTGTTGGTCAGCAAAATACATGTCAGAGCTGAGCCCTAATAAATATATCTACTTCCGTCTTTAACCCTTAACGTGCTCGGGTCTGTGGGACTTGTTTTCAATGTTTGCTAAAAGAAAAATGATTCTATTGATTATTTCTTTAAACTCAGACTCATTTCCTGTGAAGAGCATGAAAAAATAACTTCTTTTCAATGACTGCAGGCGGTACACCCCTCCACTGGACCCGAGTGTAATACAGTGTTTTTCAACTGATTGTACACTAAATCTTTGTTTGTCGCACAATTTTCTAACATGTCTTGCAAACACCATAACCTCACACCAAATCTGCAAAACAGAAATTCTCAGTGTTTGACACAGTTTTCAATATCCTAAAACAGACTTTGCAAATCACCACACACAATTTTCTACCAAACACACAAAAATATAACAGGAAGTAACTTGATCTTGTTTTTCAAACACAACAGTGCAACCGGAAAGATTTCAGACCCTTTCAAATTTTCCACATTTTGTTATGTTTCAGATGCATCTTACTGGATTTTTTTTTTCTTATCAATATACATGCAATGCTCCAACACAAGAAAACCAAGTGTTTAGAGTGTTTCCTGATTTTCCCCTTTTTTAACTAAATGAAAAGACTTTATTATGACACTTCCAATTGAGCTCTGGTGCATCCTACTTCTATCAATGGTCCCTGAGATGTTTCTACTTGAGTACACCTGTGCCACAAGGTTGAAAGAATTGTCCATAGACAGACCTTTGAGATAGGGTTGTGCGATGACATAGATCAGGGCTGTGGGATATGCCAGTTATGGCTGTATTGATTTAAAAGCCTGATGTTGTGGTGGGTCTACCAGGAACATTGGCAGATTAACACAAATATTGGCACCTTATAAATGTTAATGGAAGTTATACAATTCATACAGTACTCTGCCTCTTTGTTCTGTTGAGCAACATAATCAGTGGTGTAGGGTTTGATTGAGTGGTTGACCAATCATTTATAATTCAATTCAGTTTGTCGAGGCAGATTAACTGTTACCGTGCATTCCAAATCCAACTTCATATTTACAGATCTGTGTGGCATGAGGGCTATTACAGTAACAGTTATTGTAGGCAAGGTTCACCACTCTGCCACAATGTAAGATTAGGCTCTCACCCCTTCACACAGGATGCTCAAAAAAGTAATTTACCTGGCAAGACTCTTAAATCTGTCATAAAGGACATGAACAACATCCCTTCAAATAAGATTTACATGGACATGCACATGGTCAGTCTCTGTTTGAGAAAAATGTTGGTCTCTAGTCATGGTCTCTAAAGCATGAATGGTGAACCTTATGCTTCAATTAATCCACTTTGAAAATAATGTTGAATTTAACAAAGAATTTACCAGCTGCATTACTGTAACGCATGGTCATATGATAGTCAAGTCATGTTTTGGATGTCAGAACTAACGCTCTACTTGCTTAAAAATGCTGACATAAAAGCACATTTTGTTAATGACCATCATTAGCTTGAAGTACCTCAAACAATTCCTGACAACAAGAACAGATCTTGTTTCATTAATGTGTCTCATCGCCTGTTTGGAGAAAGAACCCCATTGTGGTGGTTGCTGCCGCAAAGCAACATGCCCAGGAGCACTATTTATAGATATTCATTTTAAAATGAAAACTAATTAATGTTCTTTGTCAGATTACTGATTTGGTCAGGAGAGTGTGTAATAAGCCAGATATCGCACAACAGCCTTCCCATTGTGTACAAATAAACGTCCTCATGGTAACCAGACACGTCTGCTGAGTGTCAGTGCTTTTGCTACACTGATAGGCTTTTGCAGGGATGACAGATCCTACACCATGAGCTAGAATGAATTTGATAAATAACAATATTATAATTATATATATATATATATATCATCTATATTTATTTCCGGTGAGCACCTTCAACATTTAAACATTATGATCATGAACATAATGCATGAATTATTAATAGACTTAAAGGCCAATCGCTTGGAATTGTGTTTTACAAAATCAGGGCTGGGACTGAAAATGGCAATTCACTAGCTGCAGGTATCAATTACAGCCTTTCATTTCATTCTTGTCATTTCTTATACATAATAATGATACCCTCTGGTAAGCTTGGAATCATATTGGAAGCTGATTTTTTTTTTGTCATTTACAAAAACATTTTTCATGCATTTTAAGAACCTCTGCAGACCTAATGTTGTATCTTACGTGTGGCTTTTAATTTAATTGTCAAATAAATGTATGTATGCTCATATTATATGTTATTCTAACATGAATATCTTATCTCACGTTGATCTATAGACCTTTACCTATATTTTTACCTATACATCTATTGATGGGTGTAGCGCATGTGGGTGCATATTGGTGGGGCTGTTAACATTGATGCATGTGTGTGTGTGTGTGTGTGTGTGTGTGTGTGTGTGTGTGTGTGTGTGTGTGTGTGTGCGTGTGTGTGTGTGTGTGTGTGTGTGTGTGTGTGTGTGTGTGTGTCGCTGTGTGTTTGTGCACTTGTGTTCAGCTGTATCAAAGCCTGGCTGATATTACAGGGCTGTCATCCCAGAAGGATATTGTCTCTGGCCCTGTCAGGGCTACTATCTCTCAGCCCTGACTCCTGGGCCTCCCACTCCTCCTGGGAGAGCCAGCCTGAGCCGGTGTGGGAGGACAGCTGGACACTACATCTGTCTGCTGAAATTCAAGGGGCCCCATGAGATGTGGCTGCGCAGAGTTGTAGAGTGCAGGACACATCATCTCTTACCGAGAGCCGTGCGGCACCACCAAACAGCGCGCCGCGCCGCACTGCACTGCGTTGAGGGATTAAGGGCCTTTTACACAAGCGTGCTAATTCAGAGATAAAACGCTCTCTGTTAAATTAAAAAGCACTTCTCTGTGTCATGACTAACCCCCGCGCCGGTGATCTCTCTCTGCGCTGCCTGTTTGTGAGTGCTGTTTGTGTGAGAGGCTTTAGATCATCAATGCTGAAACACAGAAAGTCCCCAAAAATATTCATAGCTGAACTGTCGCAGAACAGAAATGTATCGAGTAAGTCCTAAATAGTGAAAGTAATGACGTAATGATGACATAACAAATGAGGACATAATGATGAGATAGTGGTTGACACAGTGGCATATACCGTTCCCATGGGTACCGCTCACGTTAATTTGTTGTAAACAGTTGTAAGTTGTATTTGATTTAATTTCATATTAAATCACACTTTTTCAGTTTCTTATAGTGTATGTTTTAGCAATCACAACTGGGACAAAGTTTAACATGATAATATTACATAACATCCTAATGGTGCACAAATGATGATAGCCGCATACAACTTTCCACTTCGGTTGTACTGTAACTTTAAATAGGAAGAGAAGTGCTTTGTCCCGGTCGCGTTGCTCGCCATAACGGCACACTCTAAACTCTAGCCATTCTATTTGGGCTTGGATTAGACCCAAATGGCCTGCTGGAGCTTGCACCCGACAGGTTTAATTATGTAAGCGCAATGACAGGAGCAGATCTGATGTCTCCATTGTCGGCTCAGAGGCTGCAGTGCCATCATCTGAGGCCACGAACGAGGCCACCTTTAGTACGCACTCTATTGTTACTGTGTCCCTTAATGGACAGGAGGTATTTATCTCTGATTATGTGAAGAAGAGACTCTGTCCTCCTCCTCCTCTCCTCCTCCTCCTCCTCCTCCTCCTCAGCCTCTTCCTCCTCATCCCTGCAGTTAATAATTCAGCGTATTATTTCCCATGCAGATAGCCGTGGAGCGTGAAATCAATTTAAGAGCGGGGGAGTGGAATGAAAACAGAAATTTCTGGATTTCAATATTTTACATTTAATAACGCGTCCATGTGCTCTTTGATTTAATAGGAGCCAGGCAGGGCGGTAAAGGAGGAAGGCACGGGGTAGGGTAAACAACGTGACTCCTCCCCTCCAGCTTCCCGAACGACGCCTCGGCACGGAGATGCGCTCGCCGTCGTGCCTCAAGACGCCGGAAACGCATGACCACAGAAAACTGATTTGTTTATTTTATGTAAGAGACTTCAAAATACAATTTGTGGTAGGCTATTCACTGGGGGAATGAGAGTGAGGGTGAGAGAGAGAGAGAGAGAGAGAGAGAGAGAGAGAGAGAGAGAGAGAGACAGAGAGAGAGAGAGAGAAAGAGAGAGAGTGTTAAGTCAAAGCCCTGCATGCGGGTTCGGAAGATAATGCACTGTGGATGACAAAATCATGCTGTTTGTGTAATATCTTAGCACATATTGGTCTGCTGATTCAAACTAAATGACAGGTATGTATTTCCGTTTGCAAAATGAGGTAAATGCACACAAGCACTGTTATCAACACTGAGATATCGTTTACATTCTTGTATTCAACCAAGCATATTCTCTGATTTAAGAACAAGTGGCTTCCACTTGTATGGTTTCCATAGAAACAGTTTGCTGTTGTTCAGTGCATGATTCCTCATACTGAGAACTTGTTAGGCTACAGATAAATAGCAACTATCTAATTAACTGAGAACTTGTTACAGACAGTAAATAGCAACTATCTAATTAACTGTCACAGGTAGAAACTATCTAATTAACTGAGTCACACATATGAATAGAGTGCGCAATGCAACAATTCCACTATCCCTCATTTTTCATTATATGTTTATTCAGTGGAATTTAATAGTGATTAGTGTTTAAGTGATGTAGGCCTAGTTGATTTATTTTGTGTGTGTGTGTTTGTGTTTGCTGCTGGTCTTAGGGTTTAGGGGAATCAAGTAATAGGGTCCAAAGTACAGTATCTGTCAAGAATTATTCAGGAATACTTCATGTCTTTGAGTGAATTGGATTCAGTGAATACCAAGTCGTAATACCTGAGAACTTTGCACAAAATGAATATGTTGCAGATATGACAACTGCATGTGCTTCAAAGCTTCAATTTCCACAGGCACACCAGCTGCTCTTTATCCTGTAGGTCTATCATCAAGTGTGTTTTTGAAAAAAAAAAAAAAAAAAAGACGCTAAAAATAGAACTTTAGTTGTGAGGAATGGCTACAAATGTCCATGGAACTCTCATACGGCTCAGCCTAGCATGAGCAAAAAGCTCTTCAAAACCTGTGTCAAACCAGCACTGCAACACGGGCACTCCTCCAGCCTATCGACTGTTGAAATCTCTCTGGGTTTCCAGGGTCCAGTATTCTGACCACCATATTGCTCTTAGAAAAAAGCCGGAATATGTCTCTGTTGGAAACTAACATGGGGGAAAGGTGGGCTTTCAAAGAGACCCACAGCCTGGCTGCCTAGCTGCCTGATTGCATCATTTTAGAGCTGAGGGCTAGACAAACCTCCTCCTGCTGGAGAAACGTTTGCGTTGGCACAGGCAGAGCCAGCTTGTGCATGCTGATAAAATGATACACACATCAGCAGTTTGCCGGGGGGCATGTATCTTTTCATGAAATTGTTTTTCATATATTTCATGGAATGCACATGTGATTTTAATGGCATGGACTGTAGCTCAGCTGTATCAAAGTTTAGAAAATGCTGAACCCAGTGTGTGTGTGAAGTAAAATACAACCAAGTGTGCAGAAAGAAACGCTGAAACATTGCTTATCGCTTTGTCCAAAACTATGCTCATATTTAGAAATTCAAAATGGAGGATGTGAGTCAATATCTTTAGAGATGGTTTCCTCAGCTTTGTTGAAGTACTGTATGCAGAGTGGACAGAGTCAACGCTGCTGCGATGCTGCAGATCCAAATGTGACTCTAATATAGAAAACACTGTGTGTTAAGATACTACAGAGAAACACCACACATACAGTACACAACACAGAGCAAGCCCTGCTACCTAGACCTGCAAACCTTTCCCCGTAAGCATTTGTATCATGACTACAAATGCTGTAAAAAATCATACTGTCATTAACCTGTCTAATCATTTTCCCATCAGTTTCTCTTTATTACCTATTACCGCCTCCACATACAGTACCCATCTCTCTCTCTCTCTCTCTCTCTCTCTCTCTCTCTCTCTCTCTCTCTCTCTCTCTCTATCTGTCTGTGGTATTTGATGGTGAGACTACTGAGTCAATGATTTCCACATGTGCAGGATCCCTACTGAATAGCACGTAGGCCTACTGATCTTGTTTGAGTTTAGTTTCATCACTAAAACTTGTCCATCAATGACCACAGCAGTCCTTCCTGCCTGAAATCCCAATCCCCACATGTAATAGGAACTGTTTCACTTTACCTCACCAGACAACCATCTATTTCCACAGGTATCGCAGCTTTTTGAGAAATCAGCTTATTTCCTGTCTATCCTGGAGTTAGATAGGAGGATACACAGGTCAATACAATAACCCTGTCGGTCACCATTAGCCTAGCTTAGCATAATTCACTGGAAGTGGGTTAGACCAGTTAGCCTATAGCTAGTCTCTGATCTACAGTAAAGGGCCGTTCACACCAAGAACGATAACGATAACTATAACTATAACGATAACGATAAAAGCGTCCACACTGGCCAACGATAAGAAGTGTCTCTCCTCATGTTAATGAATGTGATGGCTAGAATATTATGGGTTCTGATTGGCTGTTAGCTTTTTATCGTTCTCAAAATCGCTCTGAAAGTGATCAACAACGATATCGTTCTTTATGTCGTTATCGTTATAGTTTAGGTGTGAACGTTGTCATTCATATTAATGAGAGCGATATTTGTTTATAGTTATCGTTATCGTTATCGTTATCGTTCTTGGTGTGAACGAGCCTTAACTCTGGGGTAGATGGCAAACAAGCTAATTAACCTTTAAAGGTGCAGTCTACGATTCTTATCCACTATCTTTTTTTTTTTTTTTTTTTGTCAAATTGAGTGAATCTACATTGCTTCATCATGAATACTGAAAAGAGGGCTGTATTGATAACCTATTGAGCTCAATAATCAATTGCCAAAAAAACCCAAATCTTTTTCATGTCACCAATGAGGCACCATTCACAGTGACATACTATTTCTATTTGCATTTCAATTTCTGTCTGGGTGTACCATTTAAAAGCTTCTCCCTAGGTTCATTATTGGGCCAGCGATGGCCAGTGGGTTGGCTCTAGACTCATGGCTAACCACTCTGCACACAGGACCTGAGGTAGAATTCCAAAGCAGATGTACAAATGGATCGCTGACCCAGATAGCAAAACTGCACTGGGACGGAACTGGGCCACATGTACCACAACATTCGGCACGGATCTTTATAATGGACCTGATCTGGCGTCCAAACGCACATCGGTCCAAAATTGTTTTGGATCTGTTTGACGGATTTGCGGCAGATATGAACTTGCACTCGTCCAGGTCCGTCCCAGATAGCAAAACACACCTACCACGACATCCGGCACGGATCTGAATAGTGGACCTGATCCGCCGTCCAAACGCACATCGGTCCAAAATTGTTTTGGATCCGTTTAACTGATCTGGTGGCAATAAGGGCTGAGACTGCTCCCAACAAACAAGATAACGTCCCGGCGATGATTCAGAGCTTTTTAAAAAACGTATTTTGTCACTGCGACGTAAAAAGAGGAAAAATCGAATTTCACCCAACTACCTGTTCACCGTTTAGCATTTGCGCCATGGAGATTACCCAAGTCAATCTGTCACGAGCGTGTGGCGTTAGGATACTATTTATGTGAGTGAAACAGCTGTCAACGTCGGTAAGCAGTAATTGGCATGCAGTAATGATTTGCAATTACGCCTACGTCTAGTATTTCATTTCACACATTTATTTAGCTTACCTGTGGGTGCGGCTTGGAGATTGATGATCACGTCCAAATGAATAAAAATTGGATCAGTTAGCTGGGTATTTATACCCGGTTAGGTCTAATACTTTCACGACTACGGTGTATTTCCCCCCTAATAAATTACTAAGTCAATGGTCATATCTGGTAATGTTGTTGTTCAAAACATCAGTGGAGTAGGTTAGCCTATAAGCTAAAATATCCCAACCACATTGTTTCAAAATTCAAAACTAATATTTGCAATGCATGCTGGGAAGCAAACAAAGCAAACAAACAAGCAAACAAAGTAGGCCTACACAAAATATAATTAAAGTTATCAGAGAATGTCTAGGTTATATTTTATATCTAAACCATGAGGTTTATAAAGTCATAAAATTGTGATAAGCATCCTTAATTCTTCTGCAAAGTTTTTTATAGTGGTGACCAGTTGGGGATGTGAATGTCTGCTTAAAGTCATATGTGATATGGGACCTGCATTGCAGATCCGTACCACACACAAGAAGCGGACCCGTACCACACATAAGAGGCGGAACCGCATTGCAGATCCGTACCACACACAATAGGGCTCGGGCACACGACTTGCATTCTAGGAATATTGCCGCCATGTTGGTAGCGCACTGAACGTGATGTCCATTCATTCAGATGCAGAAGACAAGAAGCAGAAATATAGTATTAGCTGTGCTGTGCCCGCAAAGTTTTCACGTCAGGTTCCCGAGCCCTATAAGCGGACCCGTACCACACATAAGAGGCGGAACTGTATTGCAGATCCGTACCACACACAGTAAGCGAACCCGTACAGGTCTGCCTCTTGTGTGTGGTACGGATCTGCAATACGGGTCCTTTTATTGTGTGTGTGTGGCACGGGTCCTCTTATTCTGTGTTGTACGGATCTGCAATACGGGTCCGCCTCTTGTGTGTGGTACGGGTCCACTTCTTGTGTGTGGTACGGATCTGCAATATGGTTCCGTTTATTGTGTGTGACACGGGTCCGCTTATTCTGTGTTGTACGGATCTGCAATACGGGTCCGCTTATTGTGTGTGGGCCACATCTGGCCCACAGTCAGATACCGTAGGTCCGCTACATACGGATCTAAAGGCTTTCATGCGGATCCAGCCCAAAGGAAATTGCTATCTGGGGAGTGAAACAAGAAGCAGAGCTTCTTTTTTTTTTCCTTTTAATAATCTTGTACTTCGCAGATGTTTTAAATTCAAGGCTTTTGTGCCTGCCCTGGAGAATACATATAGAAGTTACCATAACCTACTTTAACTCAGCCTGAAGTTCAAATTGAGTGCATTAATGTAACTTTACACCTGCGGTGAGCTATATGTGAGTTGAATATATTCATCTTTGTTCATGCAGTATTGTTTTAATGCCATGTAGAGTGAAAACTGAACTACTCTGAATGAGGTACAAACGGCATTACATATTATAGTAATACGTGCTTCAAAATCTTAATAATTTACACAATTAACAAAAAAGGACCTGCCCCCCCTAGTAGTAATTTACACATGTTTAAATCAAACATTAAATGACTAATCTTTGTATGTTTTATATTTGGATATTACAGACTTTTAATGGAACTCTGTCAAATGCTGATGATGATGTACACACTAGCATTCACATCCCATCCAGTGGATGAAAGTTTGTGCAGTGCCAAGAAGCCTCACAGTTGGTGAGGCAGCCTGAAGGAGGAGAAGGTTTATCCTTTATGCAATCTGGAACTGCTCAGCTGAATACAATGGCCAAAGTCATCAAAAAAAGTTGTCAAACTGCAAAATTAAGTCATTTAAACGTTGTAACTTTTCGTTATCACATCATTAGACAGACACTCCATGATGAAAGATACAGTATGAACAGTATGCATGTCACTGACATGAAAACATGGGCATTTTTGCATATTTGCCCATTTGTTTCACATGCTTCATGGGTATTCAGTGGAAGTGAAAACAGAGGAAGTAAGTGCATTTAAATTTAACTCCATCAAGTTCTAATATGTGCATGTGTGTGTGTGTGTGTGTGTGTGTCAGTGTCTGTGTGTGTTAAGTTGAGAGTACTTTATATAAATTATTGTTTCCTTTAGTGCATTTTTATTCAACATAAAGATTGTCATTGTATGTTTCCGTTCAACCTCTTGAGAGGAATTCTGTTTACAATTTAACTGCTATTTGCCTCAGTTCTTTTGATAAATCTCTAATTTTCTAACCATCAATCAAATCAGTCTAATGTGAAAGTCAAGCATAAAAGAGATCAATGTTCCAGGCCCTCTCACACTTAAAAAAAAAGGAGCATTGCGCTGAAGAGAACTCCTGCCTTGGTGCATGCATGTCATACCAGAATGTCAGACTGTGCAAGCCACGTCAGCCTATGAGCTCTCTCAAATCAGCCATCTTTTTGTCACACTGTAAACAGGTTGATGGCGTCTCGGTTATTGTGCTTGATAGCGTTAGATGGCAAGCGTCATTACCTTCCACATGCCACAAGCAAGTGCGTCTGGTTTGCTCCATCAACTCAGGTAAACCCTAACGGATCAGCTGGCCCGTCCCCCTGAAACATGCTGACTCAAACTTGGGAGTCCACATGAATTAATCAGCTCACGGGAGCCGAAGCGCACACTGAGAGAAACCGGGGTACATCTCCTGAACGCATGTTAAAGATGTGAAAGACAACAGGAGACACACGGAGACTTAATCACCACTAAAGCCCCCCCATACCTGAGGTGGATCCGTTGCATAACAAGGAACTCACCATCTGTACCGTACCTTCGGCTCGCGGCAACATGTGCAATACTAAAATGTCAAACACGCCAGAGGTGTATCACAAAGAGACCGCTTTGAACTTGTGCTGTGGCTGACTCACTTTTGTGTTTGGGCACGATGACGACAAAGACGTTCACTGTTTAAAGAACAGAGAACCAGTACAAGAAAACTCCCTGCAGCACAAATGGTTTTAAAACCTTCCCAGCTGCAACTGTTTGCTTTGTTGATCCAATTAGTCCCATTTGTACAGTCCAGGCTTATGAGTAAATCATGGAGAAGAGGGAGATTGTTATGCTCTTAAATTAGACCAAATGCTCCATTTTGTGTGCGTCATAAAGGTATCAATCCCTCAATTGAGTTGGGGTCCATTTGTATAACGACAACTAGCCCCTTGGTTTTTGAAGGGCTACCCAAATGGGTAATTAATGCAAGTGCATTGTTTTCCTGTCATTAGTGTCCTACACTAGCAGCTTAAAATAGCATTTGTATTCACAGCTTTAGAGGGAAGAGATTAGGCCTACCTTTGCATACTAAATTCGACATAGAAAGAATACCCAAACCCAAACTAAGATTTAAACTTTGAGGGAGGAGTTGGGGTGGGGAGGTCTGTGTGGGTGTGGGGGGGGGGTGCTTGTCAGTGTTTTGTAATACCTGGACTTCCAACATTTCCTCTTCCGATCCGTGGGTGTCCAACTGATAACTGACATTGTGATGGACATAGAGCACTCTACAAAGGGAGCTTCAGTGCTGTGTCCACAGGGGCAGAGCTCCCGCTGAGACTAGTCAGGGAAAACCCAAACATCATCAGTACTTGGCTCCGGAGGGAAGACATTGATCTGTGTATGTGTAGCACCCTACGGTTTCAGTCCATCCGCATCACACAGTTAGAACTGAAACTCAGGGACAAGGACTTGAAGCTTCCCAAAGAAACAAAGTCTTCTCTGGAAAGTGTTGTTTCATGGTCTCATGAGACACAAAATCAGCTGTAGCTCCCCTGCTTATCCTAATGAGAAATAAGGAGCAATAAGAGTTAGTTATTCTAGAATTGGTTTTAAATTAAGCTCACCTAGGAGAAATATAATATACCAAGTAGAGATTTCTCATTTTTTTCCAGTGAGTTTATGCATGTAGTGAATGTACTGTAAAGGGGGTTTGAACTGGTAACATTGTTCCAATCAAATGTTATTCTGGCCAGTGACAATTTGCATACCACTATACTGTAGTAATTGATCATATTCTAAAACGGATAATTCCGGTCCTTGACTGTGATTGGCTGAATCGCGTAATTGCTTTTCTAAAATGGTTACTACTGTACGTTGATTTAGCAAGATTTAATGAAACAAAGGCACAGCAACGAAAAAGTAACGATATATTCATATTTCATCTTCCGCCATGAAATATATTCCCTCCATATGAATGGTTGCCATGCCACAACAAGACGCAGCCACTCTAACTTTTGTGCTAGTTTTGTGGTAGCGCATTAGAAAGAAATGCAGTCAAGGTGTGAGGTTATCGTGATATTTACAACGGCATCAAACGCGCTTATTGCTTAATTCTAACCTTTCAACTGTTTAAACAAGGATCCACATTGTATTCAGAGTATGAAATAAATGTTGAGAGACCATCCATGTTTTGAAACTACTGGCAGGGTAGACTGTGTGCAGATGAGGGGGAGGGTCCAACTCATTAGTTGATAAATGATTAGGTGATTATTACATTTACACCAGAGAATTCCTAATAGCATTTTATTTAACATTGCTTGTGTATTGAGAAACAGTGATTCCTTCAATGATTATGGCATTAGAAGTAGTCACGACAATCACAGCAGAGCAATCATCCTGACATGCAGGCTGTTTTCAACCGTATTGAGTATGGAAAAGTGTATGGAACACCATTACATCATGTTAGACATTCATGTGTAGGCCTACCAGGTCCCTGTCATATACTGTGGTGATATTGCAATCACTCCTTTATGTTCAGGTGTTAAGATAAAGATGCACACACACACACACACATGTAAGACAGTGTAATGTGAAATGGGATTTTGACGAGGCTTAATCCTACGCTTTGCTGTCCGTCAGTGTGAAAGAGACTTGCGATTATCAACCAATTGGGAGTCAACTGATCATGGTGTGGCAGCATGCATCTCTGTGCTGTCATACAAATCACGCCAAAAGGCAGACATTATGAACTGGTCTGGTGTCTGTAAAAATGGATGTCTGTCTGTTGCGGAGATGCAGAACCACAACGGACAAACGACAACAGGTGTTGTTAATCTGGGAGATTTACAGGGAATTTGCCCCAGCTGTGCGTGTGGGGCATAATCTTGCATGCTAATGCATTTCACAGTGCTGACGAGAGGAGCAGAGAGGTAGAGCCACAGAGAAGAGGAAGAGAACGGAGAGTCTCCGAACCTTAATCATAACCCAGTCACACCATACACACATCCCTGCCTCTGGTTTAATTAAGCCTGACACAGCCAACCACCTCCCGCACCCCCTGCCTATACACACACACACACACACGCACACCGACCCACATACACACACATACACTCATATGTGTACACACACACACACACACACACACTCACACATACGTGTACACACACACACACACACACACATACACACACGAACACATGCTTACACACAGATACACACACTGTACACACACGTGTGAGCTGGAGTGTGTGTGTGTGTGTGTGTGTGTGTGTGTCTGTGTGTGTGTGTGTGTGTGTGAGAGAGAGAGAGAGAAAGCTGGAGTATGTGTGTAAGCTCCTCATTGAGTGTGTGGAGGGTTGTGCCCATTAGCGTGCCACCGTGTGCTACCTCACGCAGGGCCTGGCGAGCAGCCGGGGGGACATTGATCTGCAAACACCCTCCTCCCACTCAGACACGGACCGCTCCCCGCAGAATACATCAACACCTCCCACTCCATCAGCTCCCGCCATCGCCGTGCACATCTTCAGTGTATTTTTGGAAGACTTCAGTCGGATTGTCATCTCCGGAGGTAAACAATCCGCATCCTGAGACCATTATCCTTTTTTCCGTCTCCTCTGACCTAATGCAGCAGGCATGGTGATGCATAGTGGATTGTGTACTCACAGCTAATATGCTGTCAGCCATCTTGGAAGGGTGCGATGAATCATCGTATTTAAAAAAACGCGTTGACCTGAAAAAATGAGAAAATAAATTGTACACGTGACTAGGCAAAACTATATATTTCCTATATTTCTGGTGTTTTTGTCAGATGTAAAAAAGGTATGAGCATTAATGTACTGACAACTTTTTACCCCCCAGTGAGAAATATGAACATGTTTGCCTATAAAAGACCCTATATGCATTTTTATTGAGCCAGACTAGATAATTAGACATGTTTTCAGATGTTTTATCATCGTAAGAATAAATCCAAGTCTTTGGATATATAAGAAATTATAATCCTCTTAAACATAAAACAGAAGCTGTAGTCGTCTTCAGTGATTTTACTTAATGTTTTTTTTGTTTGTTTGTACATAGGACAGGATATCACTAAGAAGATATTATTTGATCCCTCCATATGGAATGAGGATGCAGATTTCCTAAGCGTTTTAACTTTCCAGTAATTATGTGTGGTGTAGTGGTTTTCTTTTCAGTGGATATAGTCACATACTGGGCAGTTATAAATTAAATTAGTCTGATTGTTATCAAATAATAAAGCCTAGTATGGCTCTAGAAATGGATATGCTGTGCGTGTTCCATTTGAATTAGGTAAAGCAGAGGAGATTGACATAGCTAATAAACGTTCTGATTCCCTGGGGCACGTTTCATCTGATTATTGCTCATCAGTGTTGTTTTGCATATTTAAATGTTTCTTATCCAGACATATCCCGATTACTTCAAATGTGCTTTTGGAGTTTGCAGCACTTAAGCCTGAGTCACAATTCAAGTCGTCCTTTCGTCATTTCCTTCAGTGAAGTCAGAAGAGAAAGAGGTGCCAGCCAGCTTCAACTGCGTGGTAAGTTCATTTCATTCAGCAGGGCTGTGCTGGTGTAAGATGTCACATCACAGGGATCCGTCTGCAGACTGCCTTGTGTCGTCGTCAGAGAAAAAGAAAAAGGACAGAGAAGCCCAGGGCCATCAGACTCGCCTTAACATCAAGTCCTACTGATCTGTCTTACTCCCATTGCAGTCGCCGCTTTTTGCCAGCACCCATTTCGGTGAGAAAACAAAAAATGTGTCATCTGTGAAATATATGAACAAATTGTTACAAACCATATTTTTTATAAACAAAGTGCATCGTCATGCAGTATACATATAGTTTTTATGGTCAACAACACCTATATCAGTCAAACAAAATTGATTAAGATTGGGCCAGTATTACTCCAGATGCACATACACCAAACATACAGTACATCTATCTCTAGATCTATCTTTTTATTTTTTATGTAAAAGGATGCGCTAACTATACACATTCATTTCCTGCCTCCTGGTAACTGACATTTAATGTATAAACGGTGTCGGTGGTTGGTATGGCAACACATATATGGTTTCCATTTCTCTAACACTATGACTAAACTTCCATCATTTCTGAAAGAATGACAAATTTCTCCTTGAAGCAAAAGGAGATTGCAAATTGATTTAATGCATTTGTGACAATATTACAATCAGTGCATTCCATCAGAGGCAGGCATTCACTCTGTGATGAAAGAGGGAACACCATCAATGCATTTGTGCTCCCTGCCAGTTCAACAGACAAGCCAGTGTGAATTTTATTTACTTCCTGAGAAAAAAAGAAAGGAAAACACAGAACCTCAGGGCCGTGGCAATAAATCTACCCTGGATGAGATGCTGATAAAGGTAGCTTTTTGTGGATGTAAAATATGGCGTCCACAAATAAAGCCTAATGGAGTAACAAGACAATCTTGGGATAAATATTTCCTTTTTTATATGTTTATATATAGGTGCAGAGGTACCATATGTTGATATATTCAATCTATATTGATTACAAAATAATCAAGCATCTTTACCTACTCAAAGTCAACAATCTGATGTAAGACCACACACCAAGGGAGTACACAATGTCTCGTAATGTACTTATTTATGGATTATCTAAACAAATAAATACAAAAAAAACAGCCTTATGGACAGAATTGCCTTCCAAAGCTATAGCATATTAAATTGAGGCTAGGCCTGAATCTTGTTCTAAAGAGAGGGTCGTCAGTGCTCATCTGAACACAAAGTACAGTCCAGTACAGCAGTTGGAGCACAGGAATAATTGAACTATATTTGCAGGATGCTCCATGTCTGATTGATTTTTCCCATAATAGTACTGAATAAGATATGTCATGAACATCAGATAGTATCAGCATATCAGCATGGAATTAATTTCCTTTAAGATCCAACTCAGTTAACTGTCATACAACTCATGTAGCTCTCTTGTTTAAGTTCTTTTTATCACACACCTAAATCACTCCACTGAATCGCTGTCCAAATCCAGATGTACGACTCTATTTGAACATGGCTGCCCCCATGTTTTTTTTTTTTAACTTAGCCTTGCTTTGACCTCCTGACCTCCCTTAATCTAGCCCGGTTACACCAACTCCCTGGATGCATGACAGTAATATAACGTGCCTTCTACAAAGACCAACCCTGCACTGAGATTGAATCTACAATGTCAGGAACAGGGCAGCGATGTGCTAGCGCGGTAACTAAACCCTCTGACCTGTATGATACTCAGTCGCCCGCCTGCCTACGGAGGAGTCAGGATGTTGGGTGTACACACACCAGGCGGCCCTGTCCCCACTGGCCTCTGTGTTCCTCACCTCCTTTAACCTCACTGGGGCGTCTACATAACTGATGTCATAACTTCATCCCCGAGGCTCACGCACGGCACCTTTGGCACGGAAACAGGATGCTCCGCTAAAAGCCCGGAATGGGTAGCGTGATGGGTAGGCCATCCTTTGTGGTGTGTGTTGAGAGGTGTTGGTTTACACTGCTAAGTACCCACCTGCCTTTCAGCTTTCTTTTACACTCAGACACAATTTTAATTGTCGAGACATTTCAAAACAATCCTGGAATGTTCCAAGCCACACTATACAAAGGCAGCAGAGATGTGGAGTGGATGCACGGGTGTTTGCCGTAAAAATTACTCCACACAAATTGTGTGCAGCTCTGTGCAAATAGGGTCACAAAAATAACCAAACTGACAAATTTGTAAGATAAGATAAGATAAGGTAAGATAAACCAAAGGAGAAATTAGCAGTGTTCCAGCACTTAACATAGGAGACAGTATACAACATACAGCATACAACATACTTCCAGAATATACATGAATGTGAATATACACAAGCTGTCCAGCCATAGCAGCTCAGTAACATTGCACATTGCGCCCTGTCTAGGGCCCTAATAGGATTGAAGAGGGGGAAGATAAATGAATAACTGTACATCCTTCATTACTGGCCAGTAAATACAGGTACTCAGAATCCAGGAATTTACAAAAGTAATTCAATTAATTCTAAAGTACATTGTGATCTATTGGGGCAGCTAATGTTGCACAGTCTAACAGCAGTTGGAAAGGAAGACTTACAATGTCTCTCCTTTCACACAGGTGGGATGAAGCAGCCTCTCACTAAAGCAGCAAAGCTGCCAGAGACTCACACATAAGATGTTGCTCATTCCCCAGCATGGATCACAGTTGTGCTAGCATCCCTCTATTTCCCACCACCTCTACTCATGCCCTACCACAGCACTTGCCTTCTTAATGGCCTTATTTATCTTTTTTCCTGTCCGCAGCTCGGATACCCCCCCCCCCCCCCCTACCCCGCTCCCAACAAACAACCCCGTAAAAAATGGCTGACACCACTACATAATTAAAAGATGTTTTTTAAAAGCACTCCTTGTACCCCAAAGGACAAAAGCAAATCCTTCCCCCTCACTCTTAATGAAAAGCAGGTAGCCTACAGCCTTAACCACTGCTGTCTTAGCCACACACTGATTCTTTACAGTTGGCTGACTCCACAGCATGTGCCAAAAAAACATGTCGTGGAAACGCAGAGCCTCAGTGATGGGTCATGCATGTTCCACGTCATTAGAAATTACTCAGGACTCCTCTGATAGAGGTAAAGAACATACCGGAAGGAGGAGCTGAACCACAGGTTGAATGCAGCAGTGTGTGTGTGTGTGTGTGTGTGTGTGTAGGCGGAGAAGACGCAATATGTATGCACCAATTTAAAGCAAATGTAAATGTGACATCATTAGGATTTAAATAGGATGACAAGGTTATAATTGGGCAGAGGATTTGGATTTGCTTTTATGCTCTGCTATGCAAATGCAATTTGAGTGATGTAACCCACGACAAACATCTCCTGAGTCTCCTACACACATATTAAAGCAGACCAAAAGCAGAACAGTTCAGATATCCTCCTGAATAGGAATCCTGAACGTATAGCCCCTGTTGATTTATGTCTGATGTTGTAGTCTCCAAACACACAACAGTGTTTTATAACGATACATTTCAAAAGGAAGTACAGGGGAAAGTGAACTAATGTCAGTGCTCTCCTCTGTGATCTTAACTTTCATGTGCTCCTTGAACTTGCAGTGTCAAGTCAAGTTAAGTCATTTTCGTTAATATAGCACAGGGGTGATTCAATGTGCTTTACATAAACAAAAGCAAAGAGTAATAAAAGGGCAATAGTTAAAAAATGTTCAAAACATAAAATACATAACAATTTT
Source organism: Sardina pilchardus (assembly GCF_963854185.1). Classification (NCBI taxonomy): domain Eukaryota; kingdom Metazoa; phylum Chordata; class Actinopteri; order Clupeiformes; family Clupeidae; genus Sardina; species Sardina pilchardus. The sequence goes on from NC_085003.1 coordinate 23,636,321, forward strand.
ATTTTCACATATAAAACGTGTTGTTGTTGTTGTTGTAGGCCTTTGCCTTCCTTTATGGGTAGTTCTTGATCAAGCTTCACTAACTGTAGATGTAGATGTGATTTTCATGATCAGTTTAACATAAATGTAATGATGTCATGCCACTAACCCTAACCCAGTCATTTGATTTAGCAGAGGTCCAAATTTTAGAAACACACAGGAGATGGGTTAACTTTCTAGGCTGGGTGAACCCTAACTGAACTTACGGGGAATTTGAATTTTCTATCTATTTTCGCTGTTTACTGCCAGAATCTTTGGCTCCAATCAGAAACGGTCATACTCTAGTCCTGGCACGCTATTGGCCGGTGACGCGCCGAAAACGAAACTTAAGCGATGCGAAGTGCAGTAGAAACAAATCGCAGCCTCGCCAGACTAATGTTCAATCTTAAAAGATTGAGTTTAGTATGGTGAAAACCAGACTATTAACTTTCTTGTGTAGATAGGGAATTTCCCATTGTGGCCGATCAACAACTAAGTCTATTTCACATGATGCAGGCCAGAACGACAGTTGACTGGCGGCAGTCGCAAATGCTGCAAGTTGTACCCAGAATCTTTGGTGACTTTCCTTCACTGTACCACATGCGCTACTACTGCTCTGAATGCCCAACAAAAGAACCAAGTAAATCAAAGCAAAATCACCAATAGAGCTGCCTTCATCAGCATTTCACTGGAGTTATCAAGCAGGCCTATCAACCTTCCTGCATCTGTGTTTTGTTGAATAAGGCAGACGTATTTGAATAACACGTTACAAAATGTACACTTAGGCCTTTCAATATCTGTCTCTACTGTATATGACTCTGTTGTCGCTCACTGAATGAGATTTGAGGAGAGGTTCTTGGTTGAGACGGAGATCAAGGACCCAATTTTCATATCAATAAAATCAGATCTGGCCATAATCCCCCGGAGGTTTGCAGAGTACTCAGAGCCCCGAGATGCCTCAGAATAGCCCTTCGCCAGACGAATAGGGATAGACCAAATCTGCACAAAAAGGTGTGCTGCAGAAGCACTGAGCTGAACTATGATGCCAGCATTGTGCAAACCCGAGGATTTAAGCCCCCGTCCCTCTGAGGAAAATAGGCCACAGGAAAAGAGGTCAGCACCTGACTAGCCTGTGGCTACCTGCCAAGCCAGCAGTCAGAGGGAGAGAGAGAGAGAGAGAGCGAGAGTGTGTGTGTGTGTGTGTGTGTGTGCGTGAGGGAGGAGAGACAGATCACACACCAGAAATACCCCTCGGTGGAGCCCTTTTTACATATGGAAGGGTACAAAATGTCTTCATCTGCATCTCCTTTTTTTCACAAATTAATGTGTTTTGTTTTTTTTTTTTTGGGGGGGGGGTAGCATTTCTTAATTTAGTATCTTCATTTTCAGAATGTGAATACAGTTGATTAACAAAAGAAGTGCTGTCAACTATTTACAGACATTTACAGCCTATTACTTTAGCGGGCTCAATACATTTTGGGATTGTTCAGTTATTTCTAATACTTACCATTTCACAGAGATTATTTCCCAAGGGATTACAAGTCATTGATGGATGCCCATCCTTGAAAGCCTTGATGAGCCTCAAATTTGAACAGAAACAGGAAATCATATTGAATTGAAACTGGAACAGCAAATCATATTCTAGTGATTGGGGGGAAAATGGAATGAAAAAAATATATGCACATAAGAGTGAGCTAGCGTCCTCTGTAAGTCACTCTCATTTGTTTAGTGCCATGGGCCTATCAATATTTATTTGGTTGAAAATTATAGTGTTTATCACTGCGCTGCAGATGTATAGCCTTAGGACATTGAGATTATGGGTGGGCCACAATCTCACATGTCTGCTGCAGAGAAAGGTTCTGTTCATGGATTTAAAAGAGAGTCAAAAATCTCCGGATCAAAGCCTGCCTTCTCTTCTGCCTCCGCTTGGCTTGAAAGGCCGTGGCTGTTTGTAAACAGGGTGATATCAACAGGCCTGCTGTCCAGAAAAAAAGACACCGCTGACAACTAGCATCCAGTCGTTAAACCTAATATGGAATCAATACAACCCATTCAACACACAAATCCATTTCCCCTGCGTAAACCTTATAGGGATGATATTTGATGACAAATAATCTCAACAGTGTATAGGCTTTCTTTTAGCAGAATCTTCCCACAAACCTACCAATAGTGCTTCTGTGTAACGAATACAGAGCTGTAGCCTGTGTCAGAAATGTTTAATTCCACTCAGTTCACACACTGGAAATATGCAGGTTTGAGAAGTTCACATTCCAAAGACTATTTGAATTAGCATGTCATTGCTAGTGCTGTTCCTGGCTGTGCTAAATTGTTGTGTCTGCAGTTTGTCATGGTCTCAAAGAATTACTCTACATAAGTTATAGGTTGCACAAGCACTCTATAGTACAACAAATACAACAGACCTATAAGTCATATTGTAATAGTTTGTTTAAAATGTCATTTATTGTAAATGCTATAATTTGACAATAAGCTCTTTCTCTGTAATTTGCTAAACAGAGGCACAACCTCTGTTATTATATGCTGTTATTATATGTTATAGCCTTCCTGTGCTTACTTTGGGACCTGCATGATGATCTACAGTTAGAATTTACCTTTGATTACAAACAAACACTCAAATAAGTAATATAACAGACTGATAATTATACATGCATCGAACATGATTCAGCTAATCATAACCAAGGACAAGAACTATCCGTTTTAGAATGATGCTGGAACATCTGACCATGGGGAGACCTCTGCCAACGCTGCCCAGGATCTACTTGCTCTTCCACTGTTCAATAGGACCGAGAAAACGGCAACATTGGCTTTTGCCCATTCCAAACATCTCAGAAATGCCCCTATTTCAGGCACAAGTGCAGCGCTTGTCATTCGTGCTCACGTCACTGCCCCATCTAAGAGCGTGATTTATGCTTGTCATTTCTTGGTACTTTTACTGAGGCTTTTCTCATCTTTGTTCCCAACAGGCGCGAGGCCTATTGCACCTTGAAGTGTGATTTGGCCATGCTTGGCTGTTTTCCGTGCCAATCGCAGGATTCACAAGGCATGCTGAGCTGTGCTCTCTCTCTCTCTCTCTCTCCCTCTCTCTCTCTCTCTCTCTCTCTCTCTCTCTCTCTCTCTCTCTTTCATTTGCTTTCACCACTTGATCTCGCTTCCCTTCACCCTCTACCCTCCTACCTTCCTTCCCCTGCCCAGTTGGGTCTAGGCCCTCTTCTACAGTCACCCATTACACTGGACAACAGATGGCCAAATTGCATTTGTAAGGACAATAATCATAGGCTGAAATACAATCAATGCCACAATCAATGTCTGTCTCCTCTGATACATAGAATTTAACCTGACCCCTGAACCCCTGCGTTTTACATTGCAGTGGCAGATATCATTGTTAATACTAGAAAAGCACTCAGACAGTGCAGACCTCCACCTGTATTTTTCTTCCTTAGTTGTCATACATTTGAACCTAAACTATTCAGATCGCCACCACATGGCCATACCATGGCAAGTGAAAAAAACATAACCTACTCCTGAATCCAGACGATGATACGGATCACTCCCAAAATGTAATCTTCCAGATCTTCTTCAGACCTTCCCTGAAAATTGCATCGAAATCCATCCATTACTTTTTGAGTTATCTTGCAAACAAACAGACAAACAAACAAACCCGGATGAAAACATACTATAACTTCCTTGGCGGAGGTCATTATTATCATTATCATTATTACTACTACACAGAAAATGATTAGCTTAAAGTTATTGGTGGTCTACTACACATTTTGAGTCTGAGCATAGTTAGTGTAGACATTTTGTGCCTATCTACACAATTGCTAACAGAAAATACTTTCTTTTTTTTATCATGCCAAAATGATATAATAGCGTAAATAGAGTCATTTTCACTGTTACTTCAGACCTTGTTTTGACAGAAAGACTCAGAGATGCATGGACACGATAAAGCTTCAGGGTAATGAGACCATCCAGTTCAGATGAGACCACGGCAGAGAGTCAAAATGTTTTGAGCATCTGGAAAAACAAAGTGGCGTGCCCATCACCAGGTCCAACACAACGCTGTGTTGTTTTGAGTTTTGACACTCTCACTCCACCCGAGACCTGGGCCTTGTCACCCTTCCCCCTTTCCCTTTCTCCCATCGCTGAAAAATAAATATTGGCACTTTGTTCCATGCTCATTTCACAGGCTGTTGGTTTCTCAGCTGTTTTTGCTGCCCATGTCAACATCCTGTCAGCTCCATGGATCCACGGCCAACAGCGGGCAGCCTGGGTCTAAACTAGATATCAGATTCTAGAGCAGAGGAGACGCATGAGTGACAGCTGCTGGCAACGACTATGGAGAACTGGGACACACTCACTGACTCGCTCATCTACTGCAACCTGCGCACCTTTTACATGTTATTATGACAAAGTAAGTCAAGACACAAGTAATATAAGTATTCACAGGTTTATGGCTTTAGAAATGTATACGTATATTGACATACAAGAATGTGGGAATTGGCTCATCATTTTATTTGTCCAAGAAATCACTGAATGAAATGTGAAATGTCACTGGATATCCAGTTTTGTACAATTTGACGTCAAAATACTAGTCAAGATCTTGACCACCATGTTGAAAATCCAAAAGGTATGACCTCCTTGTGGTTCTAATAAGGAGACACAGCACTAAAAAATCTCCATATAAAGGCATGGATTTACTTCATAATGTCTACACATATATACCGCCCATCATATGGTGTGTTGTGAATACATCTTACCAATCATGTGTTGTGATCTCGCCACTAGAGAGAGGTCAGCAAACCTTGTGCATGTGCAGTTCAACCTGAAATACACTGTAGATGTCCGATACAGTAAGCGCCCAAAGTGCACTGCAATATGGCCACCGAGTGGAGGGACCTGCCTAGACTTTTGATTAAAGGGACACACCGATTAGCATTAAGCTTTGAAAACCAGTCATGTTTTTGAATGGTCATGCATCATTCCCATGAATAGGACTTCCTGCTTTCAGTGATGTAACATGATGATTTTTACATCAATTGAAAGCAGGAAGTCCAACATTGAAATCCGTATTTCTCCCATCTCAAGGCAAACTGAGGGAATGATGCACAACCATTCAAAAACATGACTGGCTTTCTAAAGATACAAAGCTTAATGCTAATCGGTGAAGTGTCCCTTTAACATCAGAAGCACACTAGGTAATTACCCTGGTGATTATGCTGTCAAACTTTTGTTGTTATGGAAACAAACAAAGCAATATGGAAAAGTCTTTTGATAAAACAATGGATTGAAGTGCTCCCCAGCGCCTTTCTGCCAGAAATGAATAATAATAATAATGGAAAAACATGGGCCTTCCACGTCTAACACAACCAAGATATAAACATGTTATGACATACAGTCCTTTGGTGGCCAACAATCTCAAATTTTGTAATGTTAACCTTACAAGATCATGTTCATACATTTGAATGTCCATAAGAGCTTATGTCACAGGTAACTGAATTGCTTTCAGGATGGAAGATTTTTTAAAGCATACATAGCAGGTATAGTTAATATTACTACAACTTTATAATTTTAGCACTTGCCAATGGGGAAACACAGTGGGCCCACAACACAAACAACAACAAAACAATAACAGAGTCACATAACAATATGAGCCTCTTGAATGAACCACCACTGTTTATTAGCACTTACAGTACACAATCACCTATTAACCACCGAAGATGAACAGGGCATTCACAGCTTAAGCCTATACACAACAGGTAAATCCAGTGTGGCTACCACTTCACATTGATAATTGTAGTATTATTCTGCAGTTAATGATATAATTGCAATGTGACAAGGGTGCTATTACACAAAAGGTGACCCATTGTATTCTCCTTCCGGTTGACAGACAGGCACTATTAATATGTTGCACTAAAAGCTTTGCCTTGTGCAGGGAACGTGTGGAGGAAAATGTCCCTTTTGATGGTAAAGCCATCCAGATTCTCAGAACTGGGTCATCTGATTCAGTGTTGCAACCGAGGCAATTGGAGTGTGCAGCCCCCATTGATTTCTACTTTGAAAAAAAATCCATGCACCCTGTTGATGAGGACTCATAGTGTGCATTTGATAAATGTGAGTTTTATTTGACTTCCTCAGCCCTACTTTTTACCACCCTCTGCTAAGGCTTTGCTGTATTCTCTCTGCCAACTCTGCAATGCTGTTACCACACTGCTTTGAAAGCTATGTGCAGACTTTCCTTCACATTGCAGTGGATGACGGTCGTGTTTGTCAACAATGTTTATTCTGAATGCGTCATGTTTTTGGTAAAGATTCAGAGAGTGAATGATGGTATGTTGTAGATCTTTTATTAGAGTGTGTGTAGCCTCAGGGCAAATGTACTGTATGTGTTTTGTATTTATGATTAAACATAACATACAGATATGGTAAACTTAGTCAAGCAAAGATGCCATATTAAAACTGCACAATTAATCTATTCATGCATGTAGGCATTTGTGTGGAGGCAGATGCCGCACTCCTACGGGGCACAATGACAGTTTGTTTAATACTGTGCCTCTGTCATTGGTAATAGCCATCGGTCACACACATACAGGTTCCTGTCTCCGTTGTTGTTCAATTTCCAATTATGAAATGCATTATTCAGTTTGGGATATTCACCAGTGTATTTGCATAGCTGTTGCTCATAATTTTACTGAACGATGACTCCTCTGTGCCTTCTTAAGCATTTGGTGTGACTTTTCCACTCCCATTATAAGTGCAAGAATTGATCCATGACTCCCCGGGTTACCGTGTGCCAGAAGAGAATTTTGCTGAATTGTAATTGGGGCAATGTTTCATTGACTGGAAAAGTACTGGCGACACAGAGCAGGTTAGCGGTCCCATTACCATAAAAAACACTTGGTCTATTTTGTTTTTCCTGTGCCACATCTATTTATTCCTCCACCCTCTGTCATCCAGCTGTGGAAACTGGGTCCCTCTTGTAAGAAAGTGTGTGTTAGCAGCAAGGTCCTTTTTATGCTGTGGATGGGATGTTTGTAACAGATCTGGATGGGATGTTTGTAACAGATCTCCACTTTGTTAAGTTGTTTACTTACTTTACTCAGTAACTCGGCTGTTTTTTTCAGGCAGTACTTTATTTTAAGGGGCTTCCAGCATTATGTTTTTAATTATTAACTAAGTAATTCATTAATTAGTAGCCTACAGTGTACTTGCATATAAGCACATGTTCTTACAAAATGACATTGTTGTGGTAAAGACCGATTAGTGACATAACAAATATGTACTTTAGTAAAAGCTATATTGTATTAAACCCCCTAATTACTGAATCGCTTAAGTACAATGTACCTACGGCCACTAAAATTAAGTAGGGCACACGTGGGGGTCCGCATTTTTTAAACATTCAGAGAATGTTTGTGTCCACTGTTTGTTAGCTCTGAGATCTATCTCCTGTTTCCTATACTATGCCTGCGTTTGTCTCAAAGTAGAGTTCAATCTGTCTCAATAATGTGTCATTGCTAGGAGAAGCAGTAGCAGGCTACCTCAGGGACAAGAGCTCATGTCAAATGTCTGCCACTTTGAAATGTACCTTTCACTTTACAAACCACATTGATTTTGATCGAGTGCCACAAAAGCTTTTTTTTCCTTTAATTAATTTAGGCCTTGATCCAAGGGGTGCTTAAATTTTAATTCCTGATATTCATTAAGGGCATCGAGGGATCGGAGAGGCCTTTTATTTGCAGTGAATTGCAGAAAAGTTGGTTTGGCACCATACACATTTGGGTTCCTTTCTGTTTTTCCACAAGGAGCAAGGGCTTCAGATCTATTAGAAGGCATTTCATAATATGAGCAATGGGTTCCTTTTGCTTAGCTGCAATAACTTCCAAAGCGCAACCCTCGAGTTCTCCCTTGTCTTGCATTAATATCACAAAAAAAGGACAGTTTTGATTGGCATTTTCATTGGAAGAAATAAAATCTAAGGTTTCTTTTTCCTTTGTCAAAGTTTTAAAGTTTTACATATCTCAAGGGAGGCACAATTCAATGCATTGAATTATATGGAGTTTAATACAACTTCTCACACGAAAGAAATTGGCGAGAGATTGTATATTGATGGTCACACCATCCACACTGTACACAACATTTACCATTATTGATCGCCTTCAATTGGATATGCCTTGGCAACTATGCCTACTGCTGACAAAAAGATAGTGCTTTAATTATTTTGAGATGATGCAGGTTGTTCAATAATGGACCCATGTGCATTTTCTTTTCTTAATGAATCTTTGGGAAGCATTAATTTCCTTCTGGCTGACCTTGGCCATCAGAACAACAAGTCCACTGGGTATGTTGTACATTAACATTGTAACGCTTCATTCAACCAGACATCTTTCAGATATTCTACCTTAGAGATCTCCCCCTTTCCACAATCTTTTTTTTTTCTGTCTCCCACAAAAATACAATGAGTTTCAGAGCTGTATGCCTGTCGTGCTTAATTGGACCTGTCTTTAGAATCCACGTCAGAGAGACGAAGGGTGTCTTGACAGCACTAAAGCACCATCCTCCCCCAGAAGACGGCATTAAACCTGCCGTTAATAAGAGATGTGCACGCGGCTTTGTGTCTGTTTGTGTGTGACAGTCCATTAGTACAGAGGGGATCTCGTTACAAGGCCCAGGAAAGCATCGGCGGTGCCTCGTCATTAGGACATGCTGCAGGGAGAGTGAGACGCTGTTTGTGTTCCCGTTGGCGTGTGTGCCATTTGTTGTTTGTTTGTTTCAGTGATGGGGCATTCTCAGGAACACAATTCCACATCTGAGAACCCAGGGAGACACTTCTATACAGCACTGGCTGGGGCTGGAGAGTGTGTATGCAAATGTTTTTCATTCAGTGTGTTTATGAGCATGTAGAGAGGGGACTGTTTAGCAAAGTTTTGAAGGGAAGACACTGATTTCAACATCAAAGAAAGAGGATAGGATTGGGGGCTATAAAAAAAAAAGAATTGCATGTGAAGGTCGATGGAGATGATTCAACAACTGAATTAATCCACGATGCAGTAAGTCCTATTCCCCCCTGCTGAGAAGGAGAAAAGTCCCAAGGGTACCCATCTGCAAAGACAGATTAATTGCGCTATTAAATGAAGCAATTTGCCTCCCATAAAAAAAATCTGAAATTAAATGAAGTACACACAGCAATCGTACAGTAGGAAGTTGCCTGTATTCTAGACATCACTATCTACACGGTTCCTTTTCTCCACCAGTTGTACATGTCTTTTTGAACCTGGACTTTTTTCCCCCTCTTTACACTACAGTAGGTCAACCAACCAGACCTCTGACATTTTTAGATAAAAAAAAAATCCTCACATGCCAAGAAGCATACTCCCTAATAGGCTAGTAAACACCCTGCCATTCTAAGACTCTTATCACATCTGAGAGGATGGAGTGATTTTTGTACATATTTGATATACAAATGGAAAAAATGTCATTGAGGTATCTTAGTGGGAAAAAAGAGTGTGGAGAATAAGCTTTTAGACCATGTCAGTAATCAATAGTAAATCACCAGACCAGGGCATGTAGAGACGCACAAGAAATTCTCTGAAATATGCTCATCCATCAGCACCTTGCAGACTCCCAGAGATCTGGGGTAAGTGGCTGGGTCATTTATGTGTATCTCGACTTCACAAACTGCACTTAAGCCAATGAAAAGTTCTGCACATTAAAGTGAATAAGGAGCCTTGTAATCCAGGGGCACTGGAAATGAATCTCCATTGAATTGAATCCATTTCTCTAGCAAAGGGTACGACGAAGGTGTAGATTTAGTATTCCTTTCTACCATGTGACGTGAATGGCTCTTCCTTTTCAGGTATTTTCCACAAGGCCTCCGGTTATTTGCAACAACCTTGTCTATCAGTAAAGTACAGGGGATGGGAAGGGTTGTGTGTTTGTGTGTGTGTGTGTGTGTATACTGTATGTGTGTGTGCGTGCGTGCGTGCGTGCGTGCGTGCGTGCGTGCGTGCGTGCGTGCGTGCGTGCGTGCGTGTGTGTTTGGGGACAATCACAGGTGTTGTCCTTTCATTCCTCTCCCCTCTCGCAGTGCACTGAATCCCTCATCACAAATTAAAAGGTGCCTTGCTGAGCCGGCAAAATAGAGATTATGGCCTTGGAACCCCTGGCAGCTGGTCATCCCATACGGTGCCATATGGAAGTGAAACCAGTTCCTGCACAGTGGCTCTTACATGGCCCTGAAGAGGAGTTGAGCCCACAGTCTATAGAGTGGAGAGAGGCAAGGTGTCTATTTGTCAGCCGTCCCCCAGAACCAAGGATTCCAGACTGTTGTCATAGCAACCGGTGGAATCTAACATGCTGCTTCAGGATTCTCTATGCAAGAGCTTGTATCAGGGATCTGTTGTGTAAAAATGAAACACCTCTCATTATTACAAATGATTGTCCTGCAGGAAAACAAAAAATTATATTTGCATGTTTGTTAAAAGTTCTCCCAGTTCCTCATCTCCTCCTGGTAAATTGGATTACAGTGCTGCTTTTATTTTCAATGTATTTTCCACATATAAGCAGGCATATATAACTCATCTGTGAGTAATTTCTTAGTGGCTTCCTATAGCAGTCAAAATTAATTTCAGATCTCTCGCTCTGGCCTGTAGGACATTCACTGGATCAGCACCTTGCTGTTTTAATTCCATGCCCATGTCTCTACTGCACGTACCCTCTCACACACTGTGGTCCTCTGATGCCTGATTTGTCGGCCTTCCATCAGCACTAAGAAGTTACTATCAAGATTATTTTCTTCTGTGACTCCTCAAGTTCAAGTTCGAAGTTTATTGTCATGTACTCATAAATATGCATTTATTTATTGGTGTAATGATTTGCATTGCTTTTGGCTCTATTGTTAGTTTTCAGATCGCCAGAAAGTGCCTTAATTCGTATCGGTTTACAACTAATTAATTCTTCTTGCCGTCACAGTTTAGGCTTATTTACTGTAGGTAATTTATTTTTTTTGCGGCTCTATGACTTTTTAACTGTTAAATTAAATATTTGCAGTGCAATGTTTATTTATGTCATTGTTAGTTGCTTTAGACAGGAGCATCTGCTAAAACTATAAACACAAAAGTGCTGTTGTTGCTGAAGGTCCTGTCACAAAACCTACACAGTCTGTGACTGTAGTACAGGATAGAGTGTGCTGTGGCAATGTAAGACAAGTTTTCATAGCATGACATCGTTAACTGTACTGCTCAAAGATACACAAAAGACATTTATGGGTACATTTCTAAAATGAAATATAAAAACACTTTTGCTGAACCACCATGGCACTACAACTTTTGCTAAAACAACCACCTACTCAAAACTGTTGCCTTTGCTCATTACTCAGTATGTTTATGTTTACATGGCAAATATTAGGCCTACAGTACTAGACTTATCAGTGTATTTGTAGCACATTTCCTAAATTTGATCACTGATACCAAGGTTAGGAAGCAGAATCTACAGACAAGTAAATGTTCTGACGTTGGAGCAAAGATTTTTGGGTTTTAGCAGAAAGTTTATTGGGTTTTTTTGTTTTGTTTTTTGGGGGGACAGATTTCTATCAGTCCAAAACCACTTGTCCTTTGTGACCCCCATTCAGCAAGTGTTGCCAAAGGGGATGCTGCCTGAGAGGTACCAGGCACAGCCCTGCAGCCTCCTTTCCATACTTAATGAGATTTCACTGACAATTTTCAAGTGGAAGAAAGATTTCATCAATACAAGGATGAATAACAATGACTGCTAATGCAGGCAACCAAAAAATATGATCATTATTGTCATTATTTTTTAAATTGTGTTGCTGTTGCTTTTGCTGTCATTGAAAATAACAATGCACAACAATTATACTGCAGTGCACAGTGATATCATGGGCATGATCATTTGACAGAGAATTGTCCCAAAAGACCCTCATCCTAATTGTGAAAGACAATCCTCAATGAACTTTCACCTCATAGACACATTGAAGATACCTCACTTGCCCCTAGTATATTGGTAGGTGCCTATGGAGTTTGAGGGTTATGCTATTATCACTCAGTGGAGATTACTCCTCCATAAGCCCTTCTGGCTGAGCTGACCACTGCCACGCCATGGATTTCAGCTCTGCATCAGAGCGAGGTCAAAGTTGAACTATTTGTCCATTACAAGTGTACTCCGGCAATACCATGTTGACTTGATTGGCCATGTGCGTCATCATGCCAGCAACAGACTGGCATTACATTGTATATGTGTCATGCACAATATAAATTCAACTAAGAAATATTTTTCGCTGCATTTTGAGATGAGAAGGGTGACATATTCCCTATAGAGTTTCAATATTTCTTAACTTGCTAGTGAGAGGTTCTGAGTAATCTCAAAAGCTTTCTACGCTCCATTGCCTAGTCTGAGCAAGCAATTCCTTTGCCATTTGGTGAAGATATCCTGGTCCCCATCCCTGTCCCAGCCTTATCTCCACCTGACCAGAGGGTCATTGAAAGGCCAGAGGTGCTGGTAAGTGCTATCCCACATGATGCTTCATCATCCCCTAGAGTGCATTCCAATCATCTGTTGTTGAGGGGTTATTTGTGGCAAAGTACTGTTACAGAAAATGGAGTGCTACACATCGCCCATATTGAATGACTGACATCAGAAGGGACAAAAGAAATGTGGTGATGTGTTCTCACTCTCAGTCTCTCTCTCTCACTCTATACTTCACTCTCTATCCCTTTATCTCTTATCTCCCTTACAATTCAATAATGGCATGCCACTGTATTAAGAACTGATTAGAAATACAAAATTGGCATAATTTAAAAAGCCTTTACTGTGTTATCTCTCTATTCAGTTGACATCACAATAATGAATTGATGGAGGCTGGAAATTTGTTTAGACGCTGAGAAAAAGGACTGTTAAAAAAGACTCACCATCTCCCCATTAAACCGTTTATAATACATAAACCGAAATCCTGTTTATGTATCATTTGGCCTGTGTTTCAAGGTATGCTGCTAGGCATTGCCATTTCAGCAACCTCCCAGTTTCTTTGCTCCCTGTTCTTATCATTTCATAGTTTTTTTATTGCACATTTTCTTTTGAATGTTTCATAATACCTCGAGTAACCAATTTTTAGCCCCCAGTGTATTGCAGCAAAGTGAGTCAAACACTTTTTTTCTCAGAACGGAAAGCTGCTTCTATTGAAATTATCTAAAACTAAAAAAGAAACTTTCTTACAACAGATCTCATATTCACAAGAAAGCTCCCCACAGATTTTCCCACAGGGAATAAGATGCATTTTTATCACTATTACAAGCAATAATGTAATTTCCTACCTTTTTACAGGGCTTTTCAATGTATGAGTTCTCAGTTTCACCACAGCACATAAAAAGCACACTCATCATCGAACAATAACTTTCATTCAGTGTAGACAGTCTCATTGATTATAAATATATCACAATCAAGATTCAAGATTCTCTTTCAGTGAAGTAGAAAGTCACTGAATAAGAACTGTCTATTTCTCTTTCTTATTTTTTCCTCTATATGTTAATGCTGTACAGATGATTTATTGATCATAACATTTAACTGGCATCTGACTAATGAACAGAGCCTGCAGAAGACTGGGGAAGCTTATCAAGTGCTTTGACAAAAGGTTATTCAGTGTGCCAGGCGCTCAACACTGGGAAATGGAAAGAGCTGTTGTGCTCCCAGAAAGCGTCTTGCTTACTCAGCGCTTTCACACAGCTACAACAGAGCAAGGGCCACCTATAAAGTGTCTTCATCCCAAGCATGTCTTCTCTGTGTGTGTGACCACAGGGTCATTGACAGGTCAGAGATAGTGTGTTCTCTCCTTGATCATTCTGACCATCATTTGCTGGGAGTTCCAATTTGAGTGTCATAGTACAGCCCTCATTCATAAGCAAAGTGCAAAAGTGTCAAAATGTGTTATAAGTGTTAGAAGCAGGGTCAAAGCGAAGTTGACATTTTCAATCAGTAGCAAGCAAGTGGGTGTAGTGAGGTTTGTTTGTCTTATTTGTTTTCCTCATCTAAACTGAATGCCGGCCTAATCAACAGATTTATGTTATTTGACAGTGAATTCTGGAATTTGATGAGATCTGAAAATGTAAATGAGTATTTTTGAAGACACATACAGTATTTGCTGCTATCCAGATATATAAAACAGACAAAACAATGTTGTTGTTGTTGATGAAGGCTAGCCTTCAGTACAATCTCCAGAGCACAAAAGCAAGGAAATAAGGAAATAATGCACTGAGGCTGAAAAGCAGAAAGGAACTTCAGGTAATCAATGATAATTACTGTCCAGTTGTGTTTTCAAACTCTATTCATTTTCACCTTAATTACTTCACAACAGGCACAGCAATCTTGTTCAAAGAAAAGGTAATGTTATGTATGACTATACAGCTAAACTGAGTATTGCTTTCTGGGAAAGGCAGGCACCAGGTCTGCACACAGGCACACTCACCACATTTAAATTTCATGACCACACACTCTGACACAACTGTCTAACAGTTCTATTCTTCCTCTAGTAAACAGACACTTTTCCCCCCACAATACATGTCTTAAGTAACAGAACAACTAAACCACTGAAGTCATATTAAAGGCCAGACAAAAGATAAATTAAGAAATTAAGACTCCAATAGTGCCATAAGACCTGTTCAACACTGCCCACACAAATGAGGTGGTTTGGACACTTCAGCTTAAAGCCTCTTCATCTTTGTTGACCACTTAGGAAAGGTATTCATGCCCTGCTTCAGAAACTGTAGCTACTAATCTAGAGTGTGGTTCAAGTAGCTGTTTAATGAGTCTCTGAAACACAGGTTCGTTGTTTAATGCTTTGTTCCTTTGAAGTTGCTTTTATATCACAATACCATGCCACTCTTCAGGGTGCCTGTGTGACTGAGTGATCGTGTAAACAACTAACAGTGTCACTAACACTGCAGTTCTACATGTTAGCTCATTTAGTTGGTTGTTGAGGGTTCGTTCTACAGCCTTAGAAATGTTAACACATTTAATTGGTTGAGGGTTTTCTTCCTGTGGTGTACTATGGAATACTATGCAACAATTTGTCACTTTGAGGTGTGCTTTCATCAGGCAACCAGTTTTAGATGCTACTTGGTGATGTGAAGGACAGGTAACATGCGGTAATTTCACCAACCTTCCAGGATGTGCCCAATGCAGTTCTGTGCTACGAGTGAGAACACACCGCAAAAATAAAAGAAAACCATCCTTTCACAGCACAATTTGCTGACTATATCACCAAAATACACCAGTAGGCATTGCATATTCGCATGCTTCTAGCAGTGACATATTTAGGCTCTTGAAAATGTGTGCAGTGTTTGCATGCCTTTTTAGGTAGCTAGCTTGTTAGCAGTAGCCTAAACCAGAGACACCATGGTAGTGCTGCTTGACGGTGAGCAGAGAGAGAGAAAGCTTGCTGGAGTGCAGGTGTGCGTGTAGTTTGGGCCATCTGAATGTGTGACTCACCTGCGTCCTCGGCAATGTCAAAACACAAGGGAGAGAGAGAGAGTGATTGATGCATCCACCTTTTGTGCTTTTACCCTCTGGGTCAGTTTGTCTCCGTCCTTTTCTCCGCCCACCCCCACCCCCACCCCCTTTCATGTGGCTGGGGTGACAGTTAACACAGGGGCGGGACCGAGTCGGGTCACCACCGCAATAGCCTCACTCTCCCAGCTCAGCGGACCTGTAGCCTACCTCTGAGCTCACCAGGTCCCCCCTCGCGTAAGCAAGTGAGCATGCAACCAGCCTGGAACACAGCTGATCTAAGATGGCTACACAGGAGTTGTTTTGCGGTAGAAAAAGTGGCATTTTTTCTCTCCAGCGGAACCGTAATCTTATCTAATCTGTTTTAAATATATTAAAGGTAATTGCTAAGCAAGTGACAATGACAACAGCCATTCTTTTCAGAGGATTATTATCTTAATTACACAGCCACACGCTGTTGATGTGCATCATGATTGGGCTATAGTGTCCTAATTATATTTTCTGTAAGTAGCTTGCAAAGAGACTGCAGTGCTACCTGCAAGCACCCCGCTGTTAACAGATACATGCATGCTCTGGGAATGGAGATGGATTCTACACTGGAGTATAAGCTAATAACCAACATACAGTATGCATCCAATGTACTGTCCAAAAAAAAAGACATATCTAAACATATAGTAAATATTATGTTATTTCAGTGAGACCAACATCAATGCCAGTGCTGAATATCATTTGTCGTCTCTGCACTGTTCTGGGGTGAGCGAGCTGGCCGCGGGTTTATAGTCATCATTGATTCTATTAGCAGGACGCCCCATTATCCCCCATCCCGCATGGCCGTCTCGGGTGGGTGTTGAGTTTACCACACAGGGCGGGAGATCCGATGACATTACAATAATCCCTCTGAAATAAAATAATATGAAAACGCACAGAGCCATGAAATCGGCTTTTGGTATCTCTCACCATGAGGTCATTTACATATGATCCTCCTGGAGGTCGGACGGATAAGGTCATTATTGGGTATGCAAGGTCTGCTGAATGATAGATTAACTCTAAAGGCTTCTGTCCCCGAGGGTCAGCCCATGCAGATCTATAGGCAAGACAGGCTGAGGCCATAGCCTTGAATGCAACAGATTAGCTAATGAAAAAAAACCCTTCGTAGCTACAGACTGAATGGCGCTGGTCTTGAGGCTTATCTGGTTACTTTATAGCTGAGTAAACATGCTACAATTTCATTTTCAGATGAAATTTTGATTATTCACATATCAAAAAACAACAAAATCACATTGATTATCTAGTCATGTTTTTTTTCATGTTTCTGGATCTGATGGCAGACTAAAAAAGTGAAGGGAAATTAAACTGAACAGAAATGATTATACTGATTTTGTTCTCTTGTCTGGTCTAATTTAAGTGTGCCTGTATATTATTCAAAATTCTAATTTAAATGTTCTTATTTTTTTTCTTCAAGCTTAGCTTCTGTTGTAATTACTGTAATTCTGCTTTGTGCTTATAATGTGTGTGGTTGGAATAAGTATAAACACAAACTACCAACTATTTGCCTTTACCAACTCTTCATACCCTCTCCAACTGTAAAGGGGGCCTGTTAGATGCCACCCTCTCCAACTCTCCAGTGGGCCTGAGATGATAAAGTATCTCTTTCTCTTCTCCATTACTTTGAAGCTTCCTTCTGTTTTGCTCAGTGAAGGTAGCAGTGAAGATGACGAAAAACTTAAGAAGGGTGTTCCCCATTAATCTCCGAGCTGGCATATGGCACCAGCCTAAGCCTGCAGGAGGAAGTTTAAGTCTCCCAGAGTCTTAACGCACTAAAAGTGTGACTCCAGGCTGCCAGGTGCTGAGAGGAGAGTTTCGCTCGTAAGCAGAACGGAGTCGGGGGGGCAGATTAAAACACTGTTAAGATTTTTCTAAAGCCAAGTAGGTGACTAGGTTACGCAAATCTGGGCTTAAGCCAGGGTGAATCCATCTGACGGTGTCTGTGTAACACAGAAGGTGTGAGGACAAGCTTTAGCTGTGAGTCACGCGACTTGGCCCTGGCATACCTTCTCAAGTGAAAAGGAATTCATGGTGTACTTTGTGGCGATGTGTTTTGTTTGTTTGTTTTGTTTAAGTGCATATGCCATGTTAGGATCATAACTTAAGCAAAGGTTGCTCAGAAAAGAATCAGTGATTTGGTAACGAGATGGTATAAACTCAGAAAACAAAAGATGGTGCAAACTTAGAAGCTGCAATAAGGCTCAGATTTACCTGACATTTAACATGTGGCTGAAATTCAAGGATTAAAGCAATAAGTGGCAGTGTTTATTTTGCACTATGCATCCGTGGCAGGAGCTGAGGCGTTGACTTTCTATGCCTCAAGCACTAAATTAATCTATTACTTTAATTGGTTTGTCCTTGTTAAATAGATCAGTTTTTCGCAACAGCCCGTGGAAGGCTCATCCCTGGCTGAACTAATGAAGAGATCTTTAACCCAGTGACTGTGTGGATTTGCAATATTACTGCTGACTGTTTGGGCTGCAGAAATGCCAGACTTACACATTGGAAACTCAGCTATCTCTGATCTCACTATCATCAAGCAAAGGGACCAGTTTTCTCAACGCTGGGGAAGAAAAATGGATTGGTCTTCCATCCATGTAATGCATGATATACTGAGATGGCAGTTATTTACAGTTACACACACACACACACACACACACACACGCAAGCACACACACACACACACACACACACACACACATGGGGGAAACACCATGCGTCACAGATTTCCAGCCCAACAACCCACTTTTCTAATATCACAAATGTGCCCTCATACTATTAAGTCATGGCACGGATTGCAGGAATGTGTATACTTTTACTTAGCTAGCTCCCTTTCTGTACTCTACAACCTGCATGTGTGCCTGTTGTTCATCTATGCCATGGATGTCAGTATGATTTTCATCTGAAGTGTTTGTTTTGATTAGATGAATTGTTTGCTCTGCTTTTCTTGCACTGCCTCCTTTTCTCCCTCTACCAGGCCAGCCTCATTACAATATAGGGGCCACTCTTCTGATTTGGTTGGCTGGCCTGCTTAGGGTTTCCTGCTGTTAAAAGAGAGTTTTTCACCACACCTGTTACCTGCGATTGGATTTGCTCGAGGGGTTCAGAGCTGGGTTCTGTGTGATGTGATTTCAGGCTATTCCTGTTGGTAATGGCACTATGTATCTAAATTAAATGACTATTTAATAAAAAAATGTTATTGAATTGTTCGTTTTCTATACGTGTAAAGCACATTCTTGTCATGTTATCAGTGCTTCACAATTTCAAACAACATTTGAAACCCATCCACCTAAACACAGACACAGATTCCCATAACAAGCCCTCGCAAATGGGTAGCCCATGTAGAGGCAGAGCTTCCTGCTGTGTTCAATGCTATTGAGTAATGTTGTGTAAATGGCATCCCAGTGGAGGTTCCCATTTACCCAGCTGCGTGGCGGGGTTTAGCGCTGCCCTTTCAGTGTTCTCTCCCAAGCGCTCGTGACTAGGGATGGATTAGACTGCCTCACGGCTCTCTCACGGGCCTGATCCTTCAGTCGTACCCTTAGCTTCTCCCTATCAAGCCGACTGTGGTGCTGCTGCTTAGTCTGCAATGAATGGCCGAAAACCAAATCACGTACATTTATATTGTTCTGCAGACTCCTGAAGTGCCAATGCCTCTGATTTCCTGTAGATCATTTCAATGGTGTCTTAAAAACAAAACTGTGTAAATGCCACACTTATGTTAGGAATAATGGGACTGGCAGTGGCAATATAAATCCTTAGGTGCCTTTTTGTCTTTTGTGTGTCTGTGTGTGTGTGCGCGTGCGTGCATGTGTGTGTGTGTGTGTGTGTGTGCGTGTGTGTGTGTGTGTGTGTGTGTGTGTGTGTGTGTGTGTGTGTGTGTGTGTGTGTGTGACACTGAGCTGAAAGCCTCCCCACAGCCTAGCTCCTCTGGGATGATGTGACAGAGTGTTCTCAACCTGACCTAAGTGCGCTCGAATCAGAGAAATAAATGCTAACTTTTAATGAAGTCACCCGAGGATCCTCGAGGGTGCGCTTCTCCAAAGTGGTTTCTGTGGCTGCTGACATCTTTCCAATACTCAGCGTTGGCCAATAAGTGTCTGTGAGGGTCACCGGCTCCTGACGGCAAGCTTGACTTTGGCTGATTCTCAAATGAAAACTCTACAACTGTAAATAAAACAGACCACTTCTTACCATTTTAAATCCCACAAGGTATGTTTGCTTTGTTGGTTTAACATCTACATCCATATATTGACTGGCACTCTTGCATCTTGGGAAATCACTCGGCCATACCATACCATGTGAAAAATGAGACAGAGGCTGTATTAATGTCTTTACTTTTGTAAGACCATAAATAACATGTTCTGGGGCAGGTCAAGCAAAATATATTATTTTCAATATTCAGTTATTTGATGAGACTAAAGTGATGACACTTTAGTACAAGTAGACCTACTGAACTCTATTATATCCATTGTACAACTCTCCTGAGGGGTATTTCGTTGTTGTTTGAACTTGTATTATTCTCCCATGTTTCATCTTCAGTGGCTCAATTACTGTAGTTCTTAACAACAGATACTTTGCTATTATGCCCTTGATACAATGCTATTACACCATCAATAGTGAAACATTAATAATCAATGTGTTAATTGCATTTTGAATGTTTGCAATGAGAAGTGTATCAGACAGTGATGTTGCCATTTTAACAGATGAAGAATTCAAGCAATTAAATTCTATTGGACACTAAATGCAACTGTGGATTTCAAAGAATGTTCAAGGCAACCTGCTAAAAGCAGCAGTAATGAGATTTGGTTAAATAACTAGTAATCTAACCACTGAAAAGGCAGGAAATTGCATTGAGAGGAACTGATGAAAGGCTTTCGTATTTTGTATTTTGACCATTAAAGGGGCAATGCTATGTTGTGTGCGTTTTTTTTATTTTATTTTATTTTATTTCATTTTATTTCATTGATATGACCCACAATGAAAAACACTGTAGTGCATACAGTATGGGTGACTGATTAGAACTGTGGGTGTGTTTATCAATCCCTTGCCACAGATCATGAGAATAAATCTGATGATGAAACTAGTATTAATTATGCTTTTTTTTGTTGTTGTTGCCTTTTTTCATGGTGGGCCACTATCCAGTTTGGTTTTAAGCTGTGCCAGGGCAAGCTTTGCTGGCATGGCTATGTGTATAGTAAGCCTACTGGCACTTGCCTCGTCTGGATTTACTGCGGCTGACTCATCCAACAGAGTGGCGACTGAGTTATCATTTTGGCGGCGCTTCCTGTGGCAGTAACAAGTACAACTGTGGCAACTTTAGTTTTTAAAATGTTTTCCTTTCAAGACGGTTCTGGATACTGTTGCTGAGAGGGCATGAGGGGGGATTGAGTCACTGAAATTGCATTAGTGTACGATGAAGCCACTGACACAAGTTTACATAATGTGTGTCTGTATAACATTGCGTAACACAAATTTAGGCACACATTGAGATGTTGGTCTGTTAAAACTATGTTGTGCTGTTAAAAGTTTGAACTAGGCCTATATTATGCTGATGTACCCATCAGGTAAATTAGATTGAATCTCTAACCTGCTGCCCGGCCAACATTCTCCTACATATTCTGTACACATTTGTGGTGTATGCATAAATCAATGTCATTAAAATGAAATAAAAGTCTCATTTTCACAGTCTAATGTACAGTATAAATAGCGAGATATCAAAGAATTTCATTTAATTATTTACCATACTGTAGGTATCAGGGCCTGTTCTGTGGGGTTAGCTACTGTATGGGAGCAACCGCACCAGGCCAAGGCCTGAAGGAGGCCCCCCGATGGGGAAAAAAAACCCTTTAACAGTTCAGGGAGGCCCGTATGTTGCTCCTCCTGGCAGTTTCCCTATTGACTTATTATAACGGTTTATTTTCAAAATGTATGAAAAGTGTGTCGTCGTCATCCCCCATGAGTTAGTATATAGCCTATGGTCGAGATATGAGATTCTGTTCTTCTAACAAAAAAAATGTTGGTAAACAAATCTGGTGGTAACCAGAAAAGAAGAGAACAGAAATGTAAAGGTAGAATATACATTTTAAAAAGAGGCAGTAAAAAGCAAACTAGAAAATGTAATTCCATGGAAGGAATTACCATTGCATGTAAATGCAAAAAGGTTGCTGACTGTGTAAAACATTGTAGGCTATTAGGCCTAGTTAAAAAGACAACTAGGCTACACAGAAGAATAGATAAATAACTATAACCCAATTACAATTCCACTGAAAAGTCACATTTTAAAAGTGATATATGAAAATGCATCAAAATTGTGGATATAGGCTATTATGGAAAACAACTCTTCATTTATTAGAATTTAAAAGACTGACATGAAGTTGCCAACTTCAAACGAGTTGCAAGAGCTGACACTTTAGTAGCCTACATTGAAACGACTGGTAGGATAGCTATAGCCTTCATATCTACACTAATGCAGGTTAAAAGTAGGCCTAGGCCATAGGCTATAGACTTAGACACCATTGGAATACAGAATAGGAATTGGAATACCTACAATCTCAAACAACGCCAATCAACGATGATGCAGCAACAGGTAGGATATCTAGCAAATGTAACGTTAGCTTACAGTAGGATATGTTATGTAGGCTTTATTATAGGATGACGAGCTAGTATGTTCTTCGAAGTGGCTCCAGGTGTGAAATTGTCCTAATAGGAATGCACAATAAGCTGTTAACAAAGGTTTTTAATTTGTGAATGATACCGAAAGCTTTAAATGATTGCCTGGCTGGCAAGTCCCTATAGCTGAAACGACTAGCAGCTAGCTTGCTAACAAACAAACGTGAACATGATATAGCAATGCAGTTTGTGCTAGAAACGACTGTGAGTAGGCTTGAACCTAAATGTCCATCAGGTTGGACTTCACTTAAAACGCTGGGTGAAGATCGGTGTCGTATAGGCTGCTCTGTGAGATGGCTAAAAGCCCTTGTGTAAGCCCTGTTGGCCTTGCAGCCTACCCGACGTTAAACCTAGCCTGGAGCAAGTTTGGTTGTCGTTAGCTAAATACAGTGGGTACGGGTTGAGAATGCACCTTCTCCCGCGGGACTCCCGAAGAGATCCCGCAGTGCGTCAAGCCGATTTTTTTCGAGGCTAAGGCAATGTACCCAAACAACCACCAGGTGGCAGAAAGTTTCAACTGCATTTAATGATGAAGACCGCATATCCGTCAATAGTCGACTCCTTAATCTCACTGAATCATTAAAATGAAGGTGATGACTGGCGAAATTATTCAAACGACACTTCAATGAACCATTGTTGAAATGAATGAAAATGGTTATAGAAATCGCCTACAGCAGCGTTATAAGAAATATATAAGTAATAGTTAAAGTCTTCTTCCGTATTAAACAGATAGCCTACGGGACGCTCTTTGTTCCGTAGGCTATTTTAAGGAACTACTCAATGCACACACACTGGGTAAACTGGCGCGCTACAAACATTAAAATGTCAAATCATATTTATTTCTCTTTGTCGCCATGATATTGGGGGAAACGCAGAGAGGCGAGATGGTCAGTCCTCGTATTTGTTCTTCGCGTTTCGTTATAAGAAATATATAAGTAATAGTTAAAGTCTTCTTCTGTATTAAACAGATAGCCTACGGGCGCTCTTTGTTCCGTATTTTAAGGAACTGCTCAATTCACACACACTGGGTAAACTGGCGCGCTACAAACATTAAAATGTCAAATCATATTTATTTCTCTTTGTCGCCATGATATTGGGGGAAACGCGGAGAGGCGAGATGGTCAGTCCTCGTATTTTTTCTTCGCGTTTCGTTATAAGAAATATATAAGTAATAGCCTAGTTAAAGTCTTCTTCTGTATTAAACAGATAGCCTACGGGACGCTCTTTGTTCCGTATTTTAAGGAACTACTCAATGCACACACACTGGGTAAACTGGCGCGCTACAAACATTAAAATGTCAAATCATATGTATTTCTCTTTGTCGCCATGATATTGGGGGAAACGCGGAGAGGCGAGATGGTCAGTCCTTGTATTTTTTCTTCGCGTTTCGTTATAAGAAATATATAAGTAATAGTTAAAGTCTTCTTCTGTATTGAACAGATAGCCTACAGGACGCTCTTTGTTCCGTATTTTAAGGAACTACTCAATGCACACACACTGGGTAAACTGGCGCGCTACAAACATTAAAATGTCAAATCATATTTATTTCTTT
Organism: Sardina pilchardus; assembly: GCF_963854185.1. Classification (NCBI taxonomy): domain Eukaryota; kingdom Metazoa; phylum Chordata; class Actinopteri; order Clupeiformes; family Clupeidae; genus Sardina; species Sardina pilchardus. The sequence goes on from NC_085003.1 coordinate 23,660,133, forward strand.
GTCGCCATGGTAGGCCTATTGGGGGAAACGCGGAGAGGCGAGATGGTCAGTCCTCCTATTTTTTCTTCACGTTTCGTCATAAGAATATATAAGTAATAGTTAAAGTCTTCTTCTGTATTCTCTGCCACATTCGACAACAGCATTCAAGTTCCTTCTCAGCACGATGACGTGACTTTGCTTGCTGTTGGCCCAGATTAGAACAACATGCTCGAATTCACCAACAGAGTCGCGGCAACGTTGGTAGATACCAGTGATGCGCGGGTACGTGTCTGAACGCCCCGCCCCGCCCCGCCGTTTACAACTAACCCGACCGCAACTCGGACCGCAAAAAAAAAATATTGAAATACAGGACCCGACCCGCTTCCCGACCCGCTTATTGTAAAAAGTAGCCTAGTCTAACTTAGCCGTAGCGTCATTGAGCTATGCAAAATTGGTATCTCATATGCATGTAAAACAATAATATAGCCTATATTGCCTTATTATATATAGCCTATAATTGCTCAGAATTTGGGAAACATGCATTTAGTCTACCTTTTTTTTGTTCCGTGTCAGCATTCATCCAAAAATGTGGCTGTTTGACTCAACATTGAACATAATTAGCCTAGGATTTTCCTATACAAATTCTGTTTCAGCCGTTCCTCACATGAATGCCTTGAAGCTCTCCCAAGCATGAAATGCAGGCATAGAATATTATTAAGAAACTCTTTATTAACGTCTTCATCAATGGACCAAAAGTCCATTGCTCCGCGATTATAAATTGCAGCGAGATGAAACCTTTATTGCACGACGTGGGGAAGAGCAGACGTGGGGCTTTCCAACGAGCCACTAGGCCTATAAGTTGCGCAAGGACGCACATATTGCATGCTCATACCAATTGTAGGCTATATGCCTTGATGACATTAAATTAAGAAATATTTCCTGATTTGGGAAACTTTTAGTTTATTTTTCTTTCCATAATACCATTCGATCTTGCTGGAAATTATCAGACTTGAGAAACACGCATTGCATCGGCAACTTCGCTGCTCAGTAGACGATTCTGCCACTTTCTGTAGAGGCCAGCAGTTCGAGATAAAAGCTGCAGATCATAGACAGAGAAAGCATATGCTCTGAGAACAGAACACAACTGCATGTCAAGTGTAGCCGAGGGTCTGTCTACGCAGAAACAACAAGTGCATTTCTACATGTTCGTGACAAAATGTGGGGGATAGAATCGCGTTTCAGTGGGAATGCTGCAACTTATGTCTTTTTCTTCTAAAGACAATTATGTACGATATAAATGACAATTTTTTTTTTTTACCGACCCGACCAAACATGACCTGCATATCATTAAAAATATTTCTTCTTGACCCATAACCGCGGTGGTCGCCCGCTCGATTTGGATCAGCCCGCGCATCACTGGTAGATACGGATGCCTGCTCTTCAGAGCCATCACCACAAAGGAGCACTAGAGCCTGGTGCAAAACCACCAACTGGGATGGATCGAAGGGCAAGCAAGCACTGCCACACAACGTCAAGACCTTTGTCAACACTAAGCAGAAAGTTTCCTACGATGGGGAGAAGTGGCCGCAAGGACTGCATCGATAAGATCAACGAATGCCTTCGCAAGCCCCGAAACCCTGGCGATACATTTTCTTTCCTTTAATTCAATAAAACATTGTTTATCTTAAGAACTTTTCCGAGGTTGTCTTGTCTACCAAATCCTAAACTTAAATAGAGTAAACATTTTATCTTATGAAAAAACTCTTAGGGGGAACAGTTAGGCAGCCCTTCCTCCATTATCGTAGTAGGACTATAGGCAATTTATTAGAGGGGTCAAAAAAAACTAATAAAGTAGGCTAGACTAAATGTGTCACTTTAGTGATTGGCTCTTTCAAATGCAAATTAGGTGGATGGGCTTTTGAATGGGCCTGCTGCAGGTGAGAGGACAAATCCTACGAATTTATTGTTTTTAGAAAGTGCCATTATCATTGCCATATTCTCTTAAAACATAGGCTATATATTTGAAAACGAGTTGATTAAAGGCTTCTAAAGGTGTCTCTATAATATGATAAAAGCAGAGATTGAGATGTGTGTTTGGAACAGTTTTTCAAATCCCCCGGGGGTATTTAGACTCCAGGGTGTTAAGCACTCATTCACAACTGTCCCATCGCTAAATGCTCTCTTGTGTTGCGTGATCACACAAGTATACCTGTCGTAGTGTGCTTTTAATTTGATATGCCTAATTATTATCTCCGCCAAGGATATAGGATGAACAAAGTCTATGGATTTGCTATCCAGTAGCCTAATAATTAGGCTATGTGCCACGTCCGATTTCGCAAGTGGTGTAGTAGGCTACATTTAAAAACAGACAGCCGCCTGTGAGATCCATTTCATGAAGAGCATTATTGTCTTGTGCGATCATTCCCCCTCCCCCACACTCGTCTAACCAGTTCACTACATTATAGCCTATAGCCTATGCGGCACTGAGGACGACACTTGAGCCCGACACTATGTCAATGTAAAAATGTGTGTGAGTGCGCGCTGAACCACGAATTAACATATTAACTTTTCTTTTCAGCAGACATCGCAAACATAAAAAGAATCTCAAAACAGGAAATCTTTCATTTCTTTTAATAAATCAATTCATTTTGTTTTGACGGGTTCCGGACAGGTTCTTCGACTGGGTTTCGAACCCCGGTCGCTGGCGTACGATACCTATGCTTCAACCACATGCGCCACAACTGGATATGAATTTCGGAAGGCTTTATTCGGCCTATGTACTTGAACGTCGCCGTAGCCTACTTGAACGTCGCCGGTTAAAATGAACAAGCCTCCGTTTTAAAATAGCTTAGGCCTACACATTTCTAAGTATTCCTAGCATGTACTAAATGTTGCCAAAATGTCCATCTTGTCCATCTCTTTCGTCTTCGCCTTGACGTTGACAATAATAGCCTATTCACGGAAATGCGGTCTTGTAACCGTAGCCTAATGAATTCATGAATTAATCTAAGGTTGCCTTTCGAGTAGCCTATTTCAGGTTGAATTGAAGGCTATTTCCTTCTGATAGGCCTATAGGTTTCTAAAACCATTTTCATTCATTTCAACAATGGTTTATTGAAACGTCGTTTGATTAATTTCGCCAGTCATCACTTTCATTTTAAGGATATAGGATGAACAAAGTCTATGGATTTGCTATCCAGTAGCCTAATAATTAGGTGCCACGTCCGATTTCGCAAGTGGTGTAGTAGGCTACATTTAAAAACAGACAGCCGCCTGTGAGATCCATTTCATGAAGAGCATTATTGTCTTGTGCGATCATTCCCCCTCCCCCACACTCGTCTAACCAGGTCACTACATTATAGCCTATATGCGGCACTGAGGACGACACGACACTTGAGCCCGACACTATGTCAATGTAAAAATGTGTGTGAGTGCGCGCTGAACCACGAATTAACATATTAACTTTTCTTTTCAGCAGACATCGCAAACATAAAAAGAATCTCAAAACAGGAAGTCTTTCGTTTCTTTTAATAAATCGATGCATTTTCTTTTGATGGGTTCCGGAGAGGTTCTTCGACTAGGTTTCGAACCCCGGTCGCTGGCATACGATACCTATGCATCAACCACTTGCGCCACAGCTGGATGTGAATTTCAAAAGGCTTTATTCGGGAAATGTACTTGAAACGTCGCCGGTTAAAATGAACAAGCCTCCGTTTTAAAATAGCTTACACATTTCTAAGTATTCCTAGCATGTAAATGTTGCCAAAATGTCCATCTTGTCCATCTCTTTCGTCTTCGCCTTGACGTTGACAATAATAGCCTATTCACGGAAATGCGGTCTTGTAACCGTAATGAATTCATGAATTAATCTAAGGTTGCCTTTCGAGTAGCCTATTTCAGGTTGAATTGAAGGAAATAGTCCTTCTGATAGGCCTATAGGTTTCTAAAACCATTTTCATCGGTATGTAACTACAATCACTTTCATTTTAATGATTAAATGAGACGGATATGCAGAGCATTTCTCTCCCTCTCCGTTGACCAAAACGTTGCTCTGGCATCTCTGCTGGACTGACTGAGTTATAGGCTACGTCGAGTGAGAGAGCTGTGAGGTAGGCTGTAAACATTCGAAAACTCGGGCGGTCTATGTTGCCCCCTTGCGGTTGCAGTTTTCCCGATGCTTCGGGAGTCCCGATGTGCGGGAATGAAAGGAGCATTCTCAACCCGTACCATCTGTACAGTGTTAATTTACGTTGACGTTAGGTTAGATTGTCTTCAGCTGTTGATAACGTTACCGAGAGCAAACCGGTTACTGTAATGATATAAACAAATGTAAGGAGTAGCAGCTAGCCTAACAGGAGACAAGACGACAACGTCCTGGGTTACAGTACAGCTTAATGAGTAGACATAACATTCAGGTTCAGCCTGGTTTAGCACAGTGGTGGATCCTTGATTACGGACAGCTGAGCACTGACGTAACAGAGGCTTCGTTGCCGCCAAAGCTTCTCAATGTTAACTCTATGAGAGTTTTTAATTCTTTTATCGTAAATATCTTAAAAAGTATAAAGTTCACAACTGTGAAAAATACATTCGTCAAATCTCCGTTACAAGACCTTTGTATGAGTGCTTGAATGACGTCAAACGGTTAAGTGGTTTTAGCGTCAAAAACCGTTGATTTTGGTCGGAAGAAGAATAATCCCCATAATAATAATAAGAAGAACAGGGATAACAGTACATTGCATTTACATGCAATGTAATTAGGTATACAGTGCTTTGTTTCACGTTCGGGCAGCAGAGCACTTGGGGGAAGCTAAAGTAGATCACTGTTCATGCACATCCACCACGAGTGCTAACAGACACTTAAAGTTTTAAGGTAAGATAATGAAGAAGACTTTACAGTAGCCCGCTGTGGCATGGTTGCTTGTAATTATGTTCTGTGGTCTTTCTTTTGGTAGCCTGTGCTCACCCCACACACAGCTGTTTGGTGTGTGAATGTGTGCATGGTACTATGCTTTATGGGTGTTGGTGGTTGGTGGTTGTTGCGTAGATGTCCGTGTGAACCAATTCCAGAGACATGTTGTCATAGACCCTCGGACCAGTTCTCACACCTTCACTGGCTTTATACATGTGCCAATACATTGAATTAACATAACTGTTTGACTTTTTCTAGCACTTCAATGTATTGATAAAAAAGTCTGGTAAAAACACTGAACTTTATCTAAATTCCATTTAATTATGTCTGTTCTCATTCTTTTCTCCAGATTGATTGCACTCATAGACTTGGTGGACAGAACACAGGCCATTAATGTGTCTACGCTTCTGCTGGGCCAATCAGCTGTAATCAGAACTCAGGTTCTAGACGCTCAGCATGCCACCCAATCACATCTGTCAAAAAAAAAAACAGACGAAAGAAAGAGAATAATCCATGCTCTCTCTTCGCTCGTTTTGTCCTGGCCTCAAGGAAGTGTGAAAGCTCCTTGGCAAAAGCAGAAATCATCGCCTCCCACTAAGCAGAGCATATTTCACTTGACAGCCGATGTTTTAGCCAAGTGATTGATGGAGCAGCGGGTGTCAGACGACTGTTCCGCAGGGGTCATCTCTTGGCCCACGGGTCTGCCACGCCGTGCCACCTTGATGACTAACCAGGGCTGGCATTGGTATTTGGAAGTGGCCCATTATGCAGTGATTGTGTTCACATCTGACCCAAGCATCGGATCTCAACCTAAGCAGTAGATCTTGTGTAGAATTTATCTGACATGCCTGAATGGGGAAACTGCTAACAGCTGGCCTCTGTGACCCCTTCCCCGCTCGGTGACTATGACGACAAGACAGAGAGAGAGAGAGAGAGCAAGAGAGAGAGAGAATTTGCAATGCCGGCAACATTATCTACCTGTGTCTTGTTGTTGGAGACGACAGCGAAGGCGCAGTCATTTCAGCGACTGCTTTGCATATGCATGGGAAATTCTTATCACTCTCGCGCCCCTCTCGCTGATTCCTCACTGTTGAGCCTCGCGCCCCATAAGTCAGGGCGGCGCACCGTCGAGAATGGGCCCGTGACAGTCCTGAGTTATAGCGGCCTGCGCTGGGCATTCCCTCCAATGGGGATGTACTGTACCGTTCGCTTGGATTGGGTTAATGGAATCTCTCTGCAATTGGATTCATGAGGAGCCCCGAGGCAAGGAGCGGCCACGGCGCACATGGCACGTCTTAAAAATGGATGAACTTGAAAATGAGAAGGTTATCGTGATTTATAACAAACTGAGCGAAAATCTCATTTAAATGATGAGCTGTGTTCTTGAATTAATTTGTTGGAGCCACGCACGCCTCCGTGGCATTCATCTCTCTCTGCTCGTCATCTGTCTCGGCTGGGGATCCTCGCCCTCCATATATGTCATAATTGTCTTTCCTGCTGGCTGCCTCCTCGGGCTGTATAGCGGAGGTGGGACGTGAAATCGGCAAGGACAGCCATGCTGCTGATAGAGCACTTGTGTTTTCCTTGCCTGGGGGGTCAGTTGTGCTGTGGGGGGAACGTCTGTCATGCCCATTTTTGATCAATGACCACTGTGTAACATGCATGTGGGACCAGTGTACACTAGCCAGATTGGCCTCTGACTCCACATCAGTGGCAGATGCTGACTCGTTAAAAAAAAAAAAAAAGAGAGAGAGAGAGAGAGAGAGAGAAAACGTATATATTTGATGAAGTTAGCAAATCTCACATGCACGATTCTCATGATGGTGTGGCAAATTGATTTTGATAATCAGTTTCCATAATGATCCCGCTTTAGATCCTCTCTTTTTAGTAGTATCAGCTCTGACTTAAATGATGCAAGTGAAAAGAGGGCAGTGTCTAATTCTTAGTCATAGGAAGTTCTGGGCGGTTATGTTTCCCCATTAAAGCCACACAGCATGAGTTCCCATGCAGGCGCTGAGGACAGAACAGCCACCCACACTCCCTCTCTATATGCAAGCGTAGGCAAATGCACTTAATCATTTCCATCTAAAAATTAAGAGAAGGGGGTTGGGGGGGGGGGTATGTGAGTGTAGACTTGATGTGGCAAGATGCGGTTGTTCAGTAAGAGCTGATGAAAATGAAGATTCTGGTGACAGGTCTTTGTGGCAGGTCTACAATTGATGGAGGAAATGGCGCGTCAAGCTCATCGTCAAACACACACAGCAGCACACAGCTGGCAGTCATAACGTACAGTGAGCATTCTAACTGATAAATTATAATGTGGTGACTTCATGGTATAAAAGCTTTTCTTATATAGTATTTACATAATGGCATTATACAAGGACCACAAAAGTCTCTCTTACACACACACACACACACACATACACACATACACACACATACACAGAGAGAGAGAGAGAGAGAGGTCACTTACCCGTGACTGCTGTCTCCCACTTAGTTGGCTATCAACTTGCGCAACCTTTAGTTTTTAGTCAGTGGATAATCCAAATTGAATGCTGGTATCACTTACATGGATTAAGCATTAGCATTCTGACAGGATATAATGGCTATTTCGAAATCCATTTGATATTGTAAATGCAACACAAATTGCTACAATGTCTCACTAAAATGAAAGGAGACTGAATGCTCTGACTCTGGATTTCAAATATCAAAAACATCATCCAAAATCTTTTGGAAGGTCATTTGATTAGAGAAACTGATGTACTATATAAAATTAATCAAAAGTTTTAAAAAGAACAGCTCGAATTCAGATCCCTCATTATTTACACGGGTATGCAAATAATGAAGAGCTGTGTCAAGACAGCGCACGTTCCTCCTCTGCTTGCAGAACACAGAGAGAATTTACACAATGATTCAATTGGGTCATTAAAAGGAGAGTCTCTGCAATGTGTGTGGCAGCTATTCCCTGGCACACGCGGTTCCAGAATTAAATAAATGATGAATGTTTCCCATATGTCTTATCTGAAGGGTGAAAGTAAGTTTGAATTTCATTTATTCAGAGCATCCAGTGCTCCGGGGGGAGTGCCAATTAAGAAAGAATGCAGAAATAGCAAGCTAACCTTGAGGGTCTGTTTACACATAGTGGATTTTAGGAACACAAAAAAAATAATGGATATGAAAATATATTTTTTTTTAAAAGATTTTCAAGTATCCATCTGAGGAATGCTAACTTCCATGGAGACGCCATTCCTTCATGCGGCTTGTTTACTCTCTGGTGAAACGGGGCAGACCCCCGAAGAGTATTCCACATTCTCAAACATCACGTCAGCCACAGGTTCTCCCGTCAGAGACGCATATCAGTATTCTGTCCTGCCGCCCTCTAAAGACGCCTGGTGTTGCCGAGACACATGGATTAGGAAGAAGAAAGAAAAAAAAGAAGAAGAAGAAGCATCTAATGATGACTTTGTGCAAAACAAACACACAAAAAAAGTTGCTGACGCCTTGGCAAATCCGTACAAGCAGATGGCGTAGAGTAGAGCAATGAAACCGCAGCCAGCTTGCTGAGGTCTGGTGATGTCAGCAGCCGCCAGTGCTTTCATCCATCCAGCGTCCCGTTGAGTTATGAAGGTGGCCATGCATGGCTGGTGCGGAGGCCTGAGTGTGAGTGTGCAGCGAGCCCACAGCATGCCCGTAGGTCAGGCGGCCCAGGCCGAGCACGACGGCTTACTCACAGATCAAGCCGAGACTCGACTGCAGGAGCTTGACTGATGGGCAAATGTGACACACACAACCTGAGTAACGCGCAGCGCGGAGTCATCTTAATGAACTGACAGCGTGCCGCGCTACGCAAAGAGGACTAAAAAAAAAAATCGCACATCAATATTGTAATAACTTTTGGCCTCTTGAGACCTCTGTGACAGTCAATTAGATGACTGTACATGTGAGCAAGCTGAGTCATACCTAGAGAAGTTGGTTGGTGCAATATTTTCATTTTTACCGAGTGTTCATGTGTTTTTTGACACATTCAGGCACATATGGGGAAAACATGGTGACAATTCTGGGTCTCTTCTTAATTCCTGTTTTCTTGGAATGGTCTCCATGGCAATTTCATTTAAACGGTTGTTTTTTTTTTCAGGCATTTATCTCAGGGGCTTTCATTAAATAAAAATAGCTTGGCAGTATCTCCAAATAACACTTTAATATTTCAGAATCACAAGGATACTTTTTGTCGGTAATGTCTGCTTATAAAAAGGAATATTATGATAAATGTACTGGAAAATTACTAGTGAATGATACAAAGAAACAAAGACATCCTAATGTCATGTTGTATTGAAATTAAAGACATGTTTTGATCTCCTTAGAGTAAACATTACCATTAAGTGTCAATTCATATAATGGTCAGCTGTCAACTTACAACAACAAGTTACTATTTGTCAGTCATGACAGCTTATCAGGGAAAAATAAAATTCAAAACCGGAGATTTTTTACTAAATTATTGGTGAATGAAACCAAGACAAAGTTAGTCATTACAGTGTCACGTTGTACCAAAATATGATATGATATGATACATTTTTATCTCCTCCTTCATCCCAGCCTCCATAAAAACATTCATTCTCAAGCAAGGGTTTCAGTGAGCACTGTGGTCTAGGAGTTCTGTGAGGCTATAGGGCCACTGCTAATGAGCGTCAATCCATATTATATTCAAAGCAATGGGATCCCCTCATAGCTTACATCAGTATAAGGTCATGTTGGGTTAAGTAGAGACCGTTAGCCTTCTTATGAACTCATCAAATTTAGCAGAAAGCTGAGCCATGACATCCTTACCCCAACCCCCGGCCTACGCGTATATCTAACTTCCTGCCCGGTTGTCGGTGACTTAAGCAGTATAAGCTTCTCTGGAGGGCTCTCACATTCGTCTCCATATCCTCCATGACACCACCACCTTTGCTTATTTACAGACATAGAGCGTCTGTGAATCCCTCCCCCCGTGTCTGTGAAAGTGCTTTCTTTATCTGACTGACGTGTATCTGTATCCATAAAGGCATAACAGCATGTCAAGGCTTGAACTGAGAAATTATCATCAAAACAATACGAGAAGTGTCTTCTGTTTTTTTTTTTTCTGAAGCAGTACTTTGAAGTAATCATGTTTGACATTATCTATCATTTCTTTTGGTTTGGTGCTGTCAGGAATTGATTTTTTCTAATTTCATGAGTTATAGCTGCTTGCGTTTTTTTCTTCCCCAATGCCGCAGATGGCTGTGGAGACTCACACTAAGAAAATCAATTAGTTCACGAGGCAGCCCAGAGAGATACTTAACTTCTCGCAGCAATTGCCTGAGGTGGAATTTCCTCAGCAGCTTGGTTACACAGCTCACTTCCCATTGTTGCTTTCGGACCTATTTTGGGCTCAGCTTCGAGGCACTACTTCTGCCACTGATGACCGTAAGCAGCGGCATCTCTGCCGGCTCTCCCCAGCAACTGCCCACTGAGTTTAGCCGTCTGACTTTTACATCGAGGGAATTTGTGCCCTAATTTAACGGCATCCCAATGCCCTGTAAGAGACTGGAGTGCACTGATCTGAAACATTGCGTGTATCTCTTAATGCATGATGCCTTTTTATGGCCGTGTTTTCTTTTTTTGTTGGTTTTTGGTTGTTCAGACGCTCCCCAAAGGCATTTTCAGTTTTGAGTTTAACAACCAGCAGTAGAATCAATTCAAAAAGTAATCAAACCACATCTTGTTGTATTTCCTTACAGGATAGAGTTTTGTTTACCACCAGGAGGTTTTATTTTTACTGTTTTTTTTTTTTTTACAACAGGCAACATCCCAGACTTAAATTAAAAAAAAAAGAGGATGAATTCTATTAAACTCTTGGTGCCCAAGGGACAGCAGAAGGTGCAATCCTCTCCAGTATCCTGTGATGATGGGTTATGATTCGGTCTCTCTAGTGGCCCCTCAGCCACAGGCCTGTGGTTTTATAGAGGCAGGTCAGTTGTCTGAAAGCACTTCCCATGTTGGTGACCGCAGGGCTGTTGGTCCAATCTCAGGACATGGGACATTGCCTCTGGATCGTTGAGTGATATTGAGTGATACCCAGCTCGGGCCGGGGGACATATCGCCTCCTCAGAATTTATGAGCAGCTCACAGGATGAACGCCGGCTGAGGTATAGCTAACACAAAGATGTCCGCCGCAATGATGGAGAGGCTGTTCGTGGGCGGTAGTGGGGGGGGGGGGGGTGAGGGATGGTGGGTGGCGAGAGAACGGCTCTGTCTTATATTGACAAAGAACAGAAGTTCTGAGCTGCTTAAGGAACTGAACATAATGAATTGACTCAATTCCACAGAGCCTTATTGAGTTATTCCGTGAAGCAGATTAGTCAACACGGCAAGTGTGTGGGCCCCTGGAATTCCAGCCCTCCCACTTCACACATGTCAAGCCTTTGGAAATCCATAATGAGTCCTGTTGAAGTGGAGTGCATAGGAGGTTGCACGTCTCACCAGGAAGGAAATAAAGACCCGCTACTCTGATTTGCGTTTTCCCAAGTGATTGCTTTTTTTCCGTTTTTCCTTTTTTTTTTTTTTTTTTTTTTTTGCCGTTGCTTTAAAAAGAAGTCGTGTATGACGTTCAATTCTATAAACAGAGTTGCCAGGCCTCTGTGTAATAGTCTACTCATGCATGGGTGAGCTCTGTTTGAATTTGAGCGACTGTCCAACATAAATCCCGAACCATGACTTATTGAATGTTACAGCGCTTGGCATGCCCCTCAAAAACCATTTCCAGCCTTTCATAGACAAACATATGCTATTGACACACCCGGTCAAACTTAGCCGGGGTTAAAAGTATTTACAAACCACAGACTAGCCACAGTGGGGAACACAGGGGAGCGAGGCGTGCGGCTTAGCGTCCATCCCTGCTGAACGCATGCAAGGATCATTCCTTCTCCCTGTCACCTTATTTGAAATGAGGGCTTTTTCCCCTGCCCCCGGCATTAATCCTGGGCGCAGTGCGTTAGAGAGACACAGGAAACAGGTTGATTTACCCTGAAATTAAGACCAGGCTCTGCCTCTGCTTCTGATTCATTTTCTGTCACAAAGCAATAGCACTATTGACTTCCTGAGCCGATCCCTGAGACATAACCACAGCATCAAAAACATAATATCTTCTTCGGATCAATATTTTAAAACTTTGCATTGATTTCTCCCCTCCCCTGTGCTGCCGGTCTGAGGGAGAGTCATGCTCGTTTATGATTGTGTCCTCCGATTGCCAGGGTATAGATTTGCTCAGTATTAACTGTGACAAGCTGCTCAGTGTTTGTGTGTGTTAATCTCTCCTGCATATAAACAGGCTCCGTTTAGTTCGCTTAATTCCCTTCAGCCTCCCGCTTTGAAGGGTGATAGACTCTGGCTTTGCATGCGGAGGGAGGGAGAGAGAGAGACCGAGATTATTGCCCACCATCTCAGAACTTCTTTAATAGCGGCTGATATATGGGGCTCTCAGCAAAGTTTTTACTGCCTACTCATGTATCCTCTGAAAGCCCGAGCTGCAAGTGATGCCACGTCTCTTTGTGTTGAGTCCTCAGATTGAGCCACTGCCCATACTCCCACTGTTGACAAGTGTCTGGGAAAGAAAGCAACTGTCATATGTGCTTAAGACATCTATTTATCTCATCGCCGCCAGTAATTGGTGCAGTGCGCCGGCTAACTCGAATTGAGATAGAAGAAACCACGCAGTTGCTTTTTCCCTCTCGGTCCTGAGCAACCATCACTCACACACAATAATATCAATATTACTGTCCAGCTAGTGTGGAAAGTTGCTCCACTCCCTCGGCCTGCGAACACACACACACACAAACTGTCCGAGTTCTGTTGAAGCCTGAACAGGTTAGAAATGGGCACAAGCAGATTGGCAGGTGAGCCCAGAGATGTTCCCCTCTTATCTCGGAAGCGCAGAGATAGCGGTGGGGAGGAGGGGATTATGGGAGAGGAGAACACGACGAGGACACCCAGTCTAAGAGGCTCCGTTTCAATCAGGGCCACCATCGGAAGAGGAAATGGATCGCCTCTCAGACAACACTGCACATAATCAATTTGAACGAGTTCTGTCAAATGAACGGATTTCCATTTGGGATTTGGTTGCTGCTGCTGCTGCTGCTGCTGTTGTTATTGGTCCGTTTCAACACATTCCAAATCATAGGAATGCATCGAGCGAAACACAGAGACAGCAACTGAAGCCACTGGGCATGACCAGAGCCTGCTGGCAGTATACTCACTTAACAACTCAGCCACCATTGCCATGTTTGGACACATGTAAAGGCAGAGGATGAGACACATACTCTCCGCTCCATGAACAGATCATTTGTGCTCTGATTGCCACTTGCATGGCAAGTATGTTGTCTGAATACACTCTTTATGCGAAAGCCCTTTTTTTTTTAAGCCAAAGCTCACGAGGAGAAATGCATATTGGCGGGAAATTCCGGCTAAATATGGCGGTCGCGCGCCAGCCGCGCCTGCTCATAATGGCGTTGTTGAAATGCTTATGTGCGGTCTAATTATGCTGTTTACTTCCCACTCAGTTGTATTCCCAGGCTCCAGGCTGGAGACTGGAAGCGTCCAGTTGCCCCGTGGCTGGTGATAGGGCAGTGTGCAGTCAGCGATGCCCGGCATGGCATGGCATGGCCCGGCTATGCACGTCGGAGCGGAGCCAGCCGACAGGAGGGCTATCGGGGTGGCCTGGCAGGCCGAGCGCCCACCTGAGCTCACGGACACAGCTGCTAATTACTGGAAAGGCCGCCACATGGCCGGCGAGTCGCACAGGCGCTCTCTGATCTCCGGCTCCCCCCACAAACATAAGTAGCGCATAATCAAACGCTTCAGATGCTTTTCTGCTTCACGTGACGCAGTCAGCTGCTCTGTGAAGTTTGACCAATTTGTTCGACATTGAGTCTTTTGCCAAAAAAAAAAGGTGGAAAAAATACGTGTCAGCTATTTTGCATTGCACATTTTGCATTTCCTACAATTACCCTGCACATGTTGATTCTATGTTATAGTGCACATAGAGGGATGTTAACAGAGTGGCAGATGTTTCACTTATTTGATTAATGGATGACAGAAATATACAAAAGGTGACTACTAAGTCAGATACTATTTAAAAACATTTTAACTGCATGTGAAGAGACTGTGTGTGAATCACAAAAATACACACACAAAAAAGAAAACCCATAGACCATGTTGCTATGTGACACCCTCCAAGCAACAATAATTGATTTGAATTGCATGTCAAGACTGGTTATTGTCCAGTAAGCATACACCTCAATTTGCATACATTTGAAACCATCTAAATGAGATTGAAATCTCCTCATGTGTGCCGATTATACAAGGTAAAGGCGTACATACTGTAGGTATGAGCTGATAACTCCGACATCAAGTAAGGTTTCCAAACGTATGCATTCACAATGCAGTTTCATATACCATAACCATCCACTTAAAGCATGACACTGCATTTATTTACGCTTCAAACAATTAGATGACCTTCGAGAGAGTTCTTGGTGTCTGTCATGCCATTATTTGTCAATTACAGATTTGTTCAATGACAAAGTGGGGGAGAAAAGAAAGGCTTGCCGCTGTAGGCTCGGGGCATTCAAGTCCGACAGAGTGAGGAGGCAGCGTTGGCAGAAGCTAGTGGGCTGGTAAGACCCGCCGTGGGCTTTCGCTTTCGCCTCCGCTGCGTCTGTGTGTGTCTGTGTGTGTGTGTGTGTGTGCTCCTCAACCCCTGACATGTGAAATCTGTATCTCTTTGAACCTTTTGACAGCTTGTTCAGGGTGACAGGGCTTACCCACCCAGTGTTCATTGTAAGCTTGGCCAGTCAAATAGATAGTTTCTCTGCTATGCCATTTTTCACCATCACCAAAGAGGCCGTGTACATACAGTACTGTACGCCTCAGTGCGGAGGGCCTGAACACACATGGGTGGCTCGCCATGACATTATAAATCACCTGCTTTTGTATGGCTACCTGTATGGAGAGGCATCTCAAAAATAGAATATAACGGTAAAAAAACAAGCATGCCCTCTCATAAAGGGACTAACATATTCTAATAGCCATCAACCATTTCCCTCCAGCTCAACCCCTTTATCTTTTATGAGAAATCAAGCTAGGGCTGCATTGCATGGGGGTAAAGAATCCTTTTTAATAACTACATGATAGATGTAACTCATTCAAGGGAGCACACCTTTGTAGATACAGTATCTCTTCATTTGCTGTGGCAAGCCCTAACATTTGCCACACATTTGCAATGACAATGGTCTCATGTGTATCTATAGGGCACATATGTATATTTTCAAAGGCAGGCAAGCCGAGCGTTAGATTTACATCTTGGTGTCCATCCAGCTGTACTATGTGTCCTGCTGTCTTTATCACAGCCGTGTGATCCCCGGCAGCTCTAATGCTCTGAACAGCGCCGGGCTCTGTTCACGCTGATAAAAATCTCGGAGCATAGCACCCTGCGCAGGCATCCATAGCCGCGCGCACTCCATCAAGCGCCGACGCTCGTTCCACCACATCCTCCTCTCTTTTACTAATGATTGCCACCATAAATCATGGGTAAACCTTGTTTGCGCCGCCAGCGCTTTGAGGAATTTGAATTCATTTCACCGGGACTGTGTTGTTTATGGTGGGATACATGCATGCCGGCGCGTAAGACCCCGGCGCAAATATTGGCTCTTCAGCCCCTGCATCAAATACAGCAGTGTGAACCAGTAAGTATTGCACCTGTCTGGGTTAGAAATGACAAAGGAAACGGAGAGAGAATACAGGCCTGCTGTTGGTTTTTACCACTCATACACTCATCAGTTTCTATTTTATTAAGATAATAAATTATCGTTCTGGACCATTAAAGGGAGTTATGATGATTTAAACATATTAAATGCCGCATGTCCTCCTTGTGACCTTACATTATTATTTCTGTGAAATATTGACATTGTTAGTTCAAAATAAATGGTGTACATTACACAGATTCATGGCGTTCTGTAGAGACAGTACATGTACTGTATGTACAACACAGTGTATCTTTTTAATAGACATTGCATGCTACTACTACAGCATAGCATAGTTCTGTAGCCTACTGACTGCACTCAACAAACAGCAAAAGATGGACTGTCAAACGTATTGACACTGCATTGATTCTGAAGTCGTCTTTGATTTTATGTGATTTATCTAAACTCAAGGAATCAAAGATACCGAAGTTCTCTATGAAATGTTGTACAAAATACTTCCAACACAACATTGAGCTTATCCAATTGAATCAACTAAGGTAAGTGTATGTTCACAATGCAGCACACACATGTACAGTAGCCTACTGTATGATCGCATAGCTTCTCGAGAGAACCATTGCTTTCCAGTACAGCAAGAGAATGAAGTGAGGCTGAACTGTTGGATATTAACTCATGCATAAGATCCGAGTATGCCACCCTGTCAATTTAACTCGCAGTGTTATTTGTGCCTCAAACCAGTATACTCAACATGCATTCAGGTTCATTACACCAAGAAAGACAAGATGTGGCTCCATCCATTCAGAATATGTTATTACCTAAATAGCAAAAGGAACACAGACAACAAAGAGCTATGTCACACATTTACATGAATCAGGGAGTGACGGGGAATATCCAGAGCTACGGGTATACGGCTTAGGCTACCACAGAATGGTAAATGACCAAGCCAACGATGCACCAATCATCTGTGCCTCACTGGTCTTAATGCTTTACCAAACAAACAAACAAAGAATGTTAACTTCTGTTGACTGGACGTTAAAACATTAACGACAGATTATCAGCAGCTGTATAGCACTAGGGCCTTTTGCCAGTGGTTAGTGCTTAGCATAACACAAGACGACTGCAAATGTGCGAAACAAATTAATTGACAAATACTGAAACCACTGGTTATAGTGATTTGGAAACTCTGAACAATGATCCAAACCAAATAAGAAAAAAAAATAGTGAAAGAAATGGCAGAAACACAACACAAAATAATAATAATAATATGGTGGTCAAACCCATAATTAGACAAACAGACTAAAATGAACAGACAGTGGTTAGTCACTCAGTAGCGAAGATATAGGCACCTAACATGACAAAAGGAAGTAACAATTACAAACAGAGCAGTCCAAGGAGAAGGCTGGCCAGCTTGGTAAAGCCTACTACAGACAAAGCCACCAAGTGCAGCAGTTTCAGCATGTGTTTGGTTGTTGTGCGTAGACTCAAAACTGTTGTGCAGGATTAAAACGTTTATCTCTGCCATTATCAGCCATCATTAACGAGGAGGCTTCTGTCATCAAGTGGCACAATTGCAAATGCTGCCATGCTGTGGCTACTAAATGTGTCATTGGGAAATGGCTGGAGTTCAGTTCAGTTCAGTTCAGTTCCTTTGTTGATGATTTTCTTGTTGGTGATGACAGTAATAGGCTTAGTTGTTGGTTTACCACTGTGGGAAATAGCCTATAGCACTACACTCTAAAAAATGCTGGGTTATATTCTCTACCCAACTGCTGGGTTTAAGCTGCTGGGTCATTTTGTGGAGTTGTTTTTACTCAAGTTGTGTTATTTTCGGTAACCCAGCTTTCTGGGTTGTATTTTAGAACAGTGCCCCTCCTCTCCCCCACTACACTACCCAGCTTAGGGTTGCTTTTACTCAGCTAGGCTACATAGTTAAAATTTGAAAAGAAAAATCGTTATTCTTCCAACCGTCCAGTCCAGCAGTTGCTGTCAACATGCAATGGAAATCAGGCCATTTCGTAAGGTATGTATCTGCTTTTAACCTTTATTTTATTCCATTATCATTCAAACAGATTTTAAGAGTCCACCCAGAGATAGCCTTTGTGATATGAATGAATATCCTGCCAATTTCAGCCTCAAGCAGGACGTGTCATTCATGCCAGCTAGCTAACATTAGACTTACAGTTACAGTTAATGTTACATCTACACAAAGACAGACTCATGAAAACATAGTTCTGTCTTCACTGAGTATAACCTGCTGAACAGGATCAAAACGAACTTTTACAATGAACTGCATAGCATAACAACAGCTATATGCTTCGTTTTGGTCTAGCAGCTAGCTAACGTTTGTCAGCTAATGTTAGCGAACATAGTCAAAGCCAATGTGTTTACATTAGCAGCTAGCAGCTAGCTGGCTAACGTTACTGAACTTACAAGTGTTTGTAAGTCTGCTCCAGATCATCTCCTAAAAAAACAACTCCATAATATCAGGTTGTCATTGTTTCTGAGTGTGTTGCGCTTATATTTTGTCTCCTGGTGGATTTTTAATATCTGTTAACAACATCATTCACTGATAATGGTTCACGGAAGTTTTCGTAAAGTTCTGTACAGTGATTAATGCACTTTTTCTGTCTTTGATTGACAGGGCTGACCCCCAAAACGGACTGTAGAATCTGCCTGCCTTCGTCGAAGTATCACATCACATCACATCCCTTTGTGACTACTAGACTATCTGTTCAAAAATAAAGTAAACGGTCAAGTAAATAATTATGTTGAATTGTATTTCTTTGCCCATTTTCTCAATGCTACCCATACTGGGTTTGGAAAACTTGGCTGTGGTAATTTTAACTAGCAGTTCTGTTGATGTAACCCAGTGGTTTGGGTTGAATCTATACCCAATAGGCTATACTGTGTGAATAATACCCAGCAATTATATAGTTATAACCCAGCAAATAGTTTATTTTACCCAATCTATTGTGGCAATCTGACCAGTGTTGTGTTGATATAACCCAGCGTTTTGGGTTAGAAATATACCCAACCTGCTGGGTTTAATTTTGTACCCACTGTGTTGGGTTAGTATAACTCAATGTTGTGTTGGTCCAATAGTTAACCAGC
Organism: Sardina pilchardus; assembly: GCF_963854185.1. Lineage (NCBI taxonomy): Eukaryota > Metazoa > Chordata > Actinopteri > Clupeiformes > Clupeidae > Sardina > Sardina pilchardus. Next base: position 23,678,901 of record NC_085003.1, read on the forward strand.
AGCTGGGTTAAGGTTAGGTTATATCTAACCCAACATTTTTAAGAGTGTAGGAGTTTGACACCTCTCCTATGTACAGTATATCTGAAATTAAGAAGAGGCAGGATGGCAAAAAGAGTTTTTTTAGGAGCGTTACCCTGGTGATAAGCAAAGAAGTACGATGCACAGTATTAAAGGTTAGTGGTTGACCTGAACCGTTGTGGCTTTCAGGTCCACTGATGTTAATTATTGATGCAAACATTCACTTTGAAACAGTCTCTTCTTTTCTGGAAACATGCTTGCAGTTGTCAAGCATTAAAAAATAATGATGCCTTCACCGAGGATGCTCTCACCCTTCCAAAAATCTTGCTGTCCTTGCAGCATCCTGGTGTTTATTTGTATTATTATTATTATCATTACTATTATTATTATTATTATTTGCCTTGTGTGATGAGGAGACAGGTTTGCACAAGGTGGGAATTGTGCAGACAGGCTCGATCAAAGAGATCAAAGTGCCCTGTGGAGTTAATCTCTGAGGGGAGAAATTCTTTGCACATTTCACTGCCTTCCCTCTTTCTCCAGGCAGGCAGGAGATGCGGTGCTGAGGCTGAGCAGTGCAGTGCCCTCAGATGCTCCCCGCTTTTACACGAAAACACAGCGAGGATGCACCACTGCCTCGGCTCCAGCAATTAGTGTGATCATTCCACTGCTCGTTGCGTGACCACTCTGAGGGGGACCAGGCACTATAGGCTGCCTCGTATTAATATTATTCAAATCTGGGTTGGGTATTATGAATTATACAGATAAGATAACAAGTAGGATTGAAAAACTCAGTATTTACACTCCAAAATAGCCTACGTTATGAGAGAATTAAATGGCTGACCTCGGTGTCAAAATGATCATGTGTATCATATAATTTAGGCTATATGACCTTACTTTAAACATTAAGCATTTTAATGTTGGTGTAATATTTACTAATGGCATTTTAAGTTGGTTTGGACAAAAGTGTCTGCCAAGTGGCCTATATACCATAAAGTAAACAGTTGGTTGCTGACCACTGACAACTAGCAGCTATAGAATGTCTACAAGGATGTGAGGATTCCACTCTGGTAATGTAGCCAAAGATCCTTTACTCTGCTTAAACCTTCTCTAGTGTCTAGTCTAGCTGTGGTCACTCAATGTTGTCTTCACACCGATCTAGGTTCACTCGGCTCTCTTCCTTTTTGGTAATTGTTGCTTTGGACCTCATGTGCTGGTGTTTGCTTAATGCTAACACCATAACAAAGAGAGTGGCAGATGTGCTAAATGTGCTAGCAATTCCTGGTAGCATCAATCAGTGGGGACTTTAGTGACATATATTGCATGACATAAAGTGCCTGTGGACTTCTGTTGGACTTAATTTGTATAGCGTCCCTGTTGTCCCCATTCACATACACATACCAATGCCACATTATGAGCAATATCCTGTAGGCTTCAGTGTCTTGCTCAAGGCCACTTCAAGAGGGTCAGGAGGACCCCTACCCCTCCTCCACCTCTTGAGTCACTGTCGTCACTAGCCAGTCTGTTTACGTCACATAATTGCCCCTCTTCCTTTGCTCAAAATCTGTTGATGTTTATGTCTTATTTTTTTGGATACTTTAATTGAGTCAGTTAAATAAAAGTTACAAATAGATATCCCATTTGTACTGTTTGTGTCAAATTGTGTATTACGTCTACAATATGAATAGAACAAGATATTTTTATCTGGCTAAATGCGACCGGGTGCTCCCATAAAAGAATTCTATCTTCCAAATAAGCATGTTCAACTAAAAGTTAATGTTGGCTTTAGTCACCTCTCACCATAAAACATAATGGATTTTTGTGCTGGCTAATCATGGCCATAGCTCATTCTGGATGTTCAAAATGACACTATAAATATGTCCACTGGCAGCAGGACCTCTTGGATGGGAATTAGAGAGAGAGAGAGAGAGTGGAAGAGAGAGAGCATGTTGTGCAGCTGTATCTTCGTGTGGCATTGCATGCACCTTGCTGAAGGGTATCCGGAGGTCATCGTGGTGATGGGGGCCACCTGGGATCTGCTGAAGCACACTCCACATGCGTTCACATCTGGGATTCAAAGCCTGCACACTGGCCTGGGGTCAGGGGAGGGAATGGGGGGGGGGGGGGGGGGGGGGTACAGGGAAAGTCGGCATGCTGCCTCTTGTGGGACAGAGCACGTTATATGCGCATGATGGAGCTCAAGTCGTTGGGGCTTAACAGTCCCTCGGATCCCGCCAATAAACATGACCACTCAGCCTGGGTGTCCAGTTGTGTCCTGAAAATTTGTGAGCTGGACGGTGTTTTTCAAAATATCACTTGCTACACTGTGCGGTGGAACGGAGGTCATGTTATGTCGTCAACATTTTTTTTTTTAATATTGTTGCAATGAAATGAGTTTTCGACATTTTGATTTAATATCTAAATATCACTTGTTCTTGTGGGATTTTAAAGCTAAACTTCAAAGTACATGTTGTTTGTTGTGCTATCAAGACATGGAATTTGTAACCATAAGTTACACATTTGTAACCGTAAATTCAGTGATGGCACTGAACACTGACAATTATCCATGGTTACGCAGTCTTCCGAGATCTTACGGTTTCTCTGAACAATTGAAGTAACAAGCGCCAATTCAATTCGCAGTCTGCAGGACTAGTGAGGCTTGTGGCTCGAAACGCATTGCCATGTCACATCTTCAGCCTGGTTGCTTCATGGCGTCAGACGGATGCCTTTTGATCTACTTTGATTTCAGACGGGGGGTGGAACCAATCCAGCATGACAATCCCAGCCATGGGCACAGTCATCCAGATGCACAGCCACTCATGAGAACAGAACCATTTCTCTGGAGGTGTCTTTTTCATTTCTGATTAAAATGCACACTTGTTTTTGTACACACACACACACACAGAGAGAGAGAGAGAGAGAGAGAGAGAGAGATTACTTCTCTTCAGAAATCAACCCAAATCTTAACACTTGTTAAGCTGTCATCAGTGATGTACAGATGTAACATATCTAGACCTAAGTTGTTTGTTCCACTGTGATATAGATAGATTCCATTGTGATATAGAAAGATGTCTTGGGTGGTGGTAATGTAGTGGTAAGAGGAGCTGGGCTAGCCTGAAAAATGTCGGTTCAATTTCCGGTTTTCACTGTCCTTGAGCAAGGCACTTAACCCCAGGGGCAGTGTAGTCCCTTGTAATATAGTTGACACATGTCAGTCACGTTGGACGAATGTGTCTGCTAAATGGTATGTAAAACACAAATAGATAGATGTACTGTACTGTACCATGACTAGGTTACGACCTAAGCTGTTTGCTCCTCCATGAGATAGATATTACCATCACCACCACCATCACCTGTTTTTCCCTAAATTGCTCCGTCTACACATCAACAGCCATCCGATATATGCTTGTTTTCTGGGTCACATGCTACACAGACCTCTCCTATTAGTGTCAAAATAGACATTTTCAGATGCGAGGAAACATATCAGAAAATTCCATCGGGGTTCACTGACTGTGTGATGGAAAATGTGTGGGCCCCAGAATACAGTACTTAGTGTCGGTTATGACTCTAGCTGATGTGCGCTATAACTTGAATTCTGACAGCAGATTCTCTTTGCTTTTTTTACGTAGGCTAAGAAGACATCAAATTACCAGAGTAATACGATTAATTAGAGCAATTAAAGTAATTACTTCTAGTCCAAAATATTGATGCATCTACTTCCAAACAGTCTACAGTGACCTGTGGAGGCTCTCTATACCTCTGAAGATTGAAGAGCACTTAAAAGACATTGCAAACACGTCACACCTTCCTCCATATGCATATGTATGTGATTCTGTAATCAGTGCACTTAAGATGTAATCTGTAATAAGCAAGGAGTGTTAATGACATGATTTGCATAAAGTGATTTAGAAGAAGTCACCAGGGAGGTTACCCTCTAGTACTAACTGTGGCCATGTTGTCCCACAGAGTGCTGTGTGTGTATTGTAAAAATGATTCATCACAACTACAAGTAGAGGAAAGCATGTTGTGTTTTCTCCCAATTAGAGAGACACGAGACTCACGCCGCACTCTACAGTACAAAGTAACGAGACGTTGACAGGGTAATGTCCATGACGTCTGAAAATGTGAATAAACATGATGAGGCATGTTCTCTACGGTGCAGCAACATTTATAAGACATATGCTGATTCATCCAAACATGATATCTTGAGTCACGTCCTATTAAGGGAGAGTCTTGGCTGTGTCGTGACTCACGTGTGTGTGTACATGCTTCGTCTCAGTCCTCCATGCTAACCGCTTTGAATCACATCCCTTATGACAAAGCACACAGATCAGCAGCGGTGCCAATTAATGGCATTATGACTGATTCTGATGAAGCAGCACACACACACACACACACACACACACAAAAATACTCCCCAAAAAGTCGGCTGCCCATTGGACTAGCCCGTGGAGCTGTGCAGTGCAGTTCATACCCTCTCCCCTGAGCTCTTGCCTGGCCAGTCCGAAGGCTCTTCCTACAGGCTGCTTGTTTGGACAGACATTCAGCGGCATAATTGGTACTGTCTCCCCCATGGGCATGAGTCACAGCGTTCTGACCTCGGAGCCTGACCCCTCTGTGTAGGCGAAACTGTCCACGGCTAAGGACGAGTCACTCTTCATCAGCGTTAATCCGGCTGACTTTATTTAGGCAAGGTTTTGCACCGGTTGAATCAGTGGCAGCAGCATCGCTGCGTGCAGGCTCCATTGCGAGTCACAATGGTTTGTACATCTAACTATTCACACAGATTCATTCAGAGGTCAGAATCTGTTCATTCGGGTTCAATCTAAATTTCATATGAGATCAATTACATACATATTTATGTGTGTGGCAGTCATCAAGCTCCAGAGAAAACTAATGAGTACATTTCTAAAAAAAAAAAAAAAAATGTTTGCTATCAATCAAGGCTAGAATTCTGACCAGTATTTCAGTGGTACCCACTGGTTATATGCGTAAGTTGTTTTCAAGCACACGATGCATCACGTGCTGGACCAAGCATACTGACAGCAATTACCCGCTAATGATTTGGAGGGAGTAAACACATCGAAGAGCCTTGGAAGAAAAATCAATTTTTAAGACAAGAAATATGTAAATAATATTTTAAGAAATTGACAGTGTATAATGCTCAAGAAGCAGCTGTATGGCTGGCAGAGATCTGCAATTAAAACGATTAACTGCTGCACTCGCCTGGAGTCATAACCAAACCAAACTTTGTTATGTTGTAACCACTCAGGTAGCACGTTCACAGATGCTGTGCAGAAAAGCAAACAACAGCGTGTCTCCAGAGCACGTCATAATCTGCTTTTATCCCAGGCTGCCTCCAGTGAGATACTCACACAGGGCGTTTGGAGAGAGAGAGAGGGGGCTTTACAGCCTCCTCTTCTCTCTGTTAATTGCCTTTGCTTTCCTCTAAGGATGTTGTGGCTCGAGTGCTTCCATATGAACCAATTGTAGCTGTCAGTAAATGACACCCAACAGACATACTGTAGCAATGGATCACACAGCCACCAGTAAAAAATGAGCTTTAAAAAATGTGTATAAATGCCTTTTTCCACAATGCAGTGGAATGAGTTACACTTTTTAAAGCATGAAGTTTTGGTCCCATTTGAAAGACTTTGGAATTTGGAAGTGAGTGACACATTTCTTTTATGTTAGTTTATGATGTTGCAATTATTACAGGCCTGTAAATACAAAAAAAAAAAATTTAAACACACACACACACACATATACTGTATGTATCTATGTATCTATGTATCTATCTATCTATCTTTATATATATATATATATATATATATATATACATACACACACACACACACACACACACACACACACACACACACACTCACACACAGTGTAGGCTATGTGTGTGTGTGTGTGTGTGTGTGTGTGTGTGTGTGTGTGTGTGTCATATTATGATGGTTAACCCCTGTAACATTGCCATGCTATTTCATTTCATGTTATTCTGTATCATCCATGTTGGGCTCCAACAGTGGTTCTCAAAGTGTGGGGTGGGCTCCACTAGTGGTGTAAGTAGGCCAAATATACGACAATATATTTTCCCACTTTATACGTGTTCTGTCTACGTCCGGCGCTTCGGTGAGGTTGAATTAGACTGTAAAAATAACTGAGAAGTTAGATGGCAAAGTTATTAGGAATTCACCACGATTTTATCTGACTCCATAGATATATTGTACCTCTAATAAATTACCAAATAACTAGTTTGTTTAACTATGGTAGAGAATGGAATGGCACACTAGACTTTTAAGCCCCTTTCACATTCAGAAACGATACATTAGCGTTTAAGAAATAGCGGGTTCAGGGGATTTCGCAATGTGAAAGGTAGACGTGTTCTGGTCCCGGGGTTGTCTGAAGCCGGTTTCAGAGGGGAGTTATGGGAGGCGTTGCCTAGCAGCACGTCACACGCAATTTGGGAGTGAACCGGAGTGAACAATGACGTTAAGCATGCCTTGGACCTCGGAGATAAACTGATAAACACAACTGTCATGCTAGTTCTACGTGGTTTAGCTTCCAAATGATGGCGGGCCACTTGTTATGTTATTTGAATGCCAAATGAGGTCCTTTTGTCTGTCGAAGTCATATTTCAGTGTGCTGAGTCCTGAACAACTTCTGCTCTGACAGTTAGCTCGTTGGCTAGTTAGCTATCATTAGGCAAACTTTCTAAAAAGATGTGCTGCTGGCAGCAGACGGTTTTGGTAACCTAGCAACAATAAACACTTGACCGAAGTGCTGAGAAAAGGAGGTTCAGGGCACTCTCAGCATAAAAAACGTGATTGTTGGACACATATATATCTATGGACACAGCAGCTAAAGTTATCCTAGTCTCTTGTGTGTTTCCTGTATTTTAACCTCCTGCCTGGCCAAATACGTCATCAGTCACACACCCCTAATAGCGGGGTTGACCTCTGTTCCTTTCATATTCAACACGGCTCGGCTCTGATACTACCCCCCGAGACGGGTTGGATTGCCGAGGCGGGTTGACTCGCCACCCCGTGTCGTCAATGTGAAAGGAACAGCCTTAACGTTAAATTCGGCTGATTTAGCGTTAAATTCGGTGAATGTGAAAGGGGCTTTAGAGATATGCAAACTGAGCGAGGAGAATTAACCATTTATTAGGCCTTGAGCCTTAGGTAAAAGTAAAGTATCAGTAATTACCCTTAAACAAAGGAACAAAGGAGAGAGTAACTTAACCTCAAAACAAACAATAAACTTGGATTTAAACCTTAACAAGTTACCGAGTTACAATGCTACATACACCAGATAAAACAATATATCAATAATGAAAATAACAAACCATAAGGAAATCAAAAGATAGGGAGAGAAAGAGAGAGAGAGAGGGAGAGAGAGATAGAGAGAGAGAGGGGCAGAGAGGTCAGTGTGACCTCTTGCCTAGACCAGAGCAGAGAAGGAAGAGAGCCAGAGGTGAGAAATTCTCAACCTTAAACTATCATGCAGGTCACCCCCCAACCCTGTGGGTGGGGTGTGGGTGTGTCCACCACCTGAAGTTCTCCCGTGCAGTTCTTACTCTACAATTATGTATACATACATTAGATTGCAATGAAAGCGTGATCAGGCTGTTGCCCACATTACAAGTATTAATTCAAGACCAAACATGGATGTATTGTCATTTGTCATGAAACAGATACATTTTAGTTTTCAGCATGAGTTTTCCAGGGGAAAACTGGAGGTGTGTCCGCCATGGCCCGCGCATCTCTGGCCAAATGGCGATCCACACAATGGGGTACTTCAAATGCAAACAAGTCACCTGAACACAAAAGGAGTGTCCCTGCTGTGAGGTTGTCTCTCCCGTCTTTCAAGAGGACTCATGCCTGGGAAAGTAATGTTACCCTAGAAACTTATGTATGGGAAATAACCCAGCTTTACAGTGGGAAATAGAGACATGTCACGTGGGGCGCGAGGAACAGGTGCTTATTTTTAAGAATGCCTTTCCTTTTTTGACAAGGAAGATCATAGATTACAAACAAAATAGCAACAGAGTCATAAACAGACCGATATATGAATTAAAATTGCATCTGATCCAGTGGATTGAAACGGGGGAGATGTGATGTGGAACCAAAATGCGGAAAAAAATATTATACATTATCATTTTCCTGGGTTTATGGGGTCAGATGGAGCTTGAAAATTCCCCACCTCCAAAGTGGGGAATGACAGAAACCATTTGAGAACCACTGGGCTACAACCATCCAAAGCTTCATGTGGATTGATGTGGTCTAAGTATATGTACATATATTATCACTGAATTAAAACGGTGTGGGAGAAAAGGTAGAGGAATAAAACAGAAAACTGTAAATATCAGTGTGGAAACAAAAAAAGTGCTAGTATCTGCAATCATCTGCTCTGTTTGGGGAAGCTGAATCATTTCCATATCAACAAATCCATGATGATCTTACTCTACCACACTTTTATTGAATCAGATTTATGATTTGCTCTGGTGTCATGGTTTAGAAGTCTTTCCTTGAGAAACAAAAACGTGCTCAATCAAGTAGTGAAGCTGTCTGAGCCTAATGTAATATCTGTTATTGTATAATATTCTTCCACATGAAGTGGCACACAAATAAATACATTGAAGCATTAAATGTGATCTATAAGGTGAATGATTTATAAGGGTGATGTGAACCATTGGTAGTAGTGTCGCAAACATCTCTACTGATCAGATCAGACGTTATTACTTTGCGGATCTGTTTCTGGAAACATCTGTGAGCGACTCTGTGATACACAATATGTGTAATTGGCAAATGTCGGCTAAAAGAGTCTTTTAACGCAATATGGCCATTACATCTCATTTAGATCACCTCTCTCTGCTGACCATGGTAAGGCCCTTCCTGCATGGGCCACAGTTGCTATGTGCATGCCCACATTGCAATACATTCCATTTTTTAGAACTTTCAAGATGATTTTCATCCACTATTTCTTAACATACAATACAAGCATTTTCTTAACATACAAGACAAACTATGAACAAATTGATAGATAACTTCTTTGGATGAGCCCAGTCATTAGTTTCACTCCTGCTTCCCTCTAGCTGACAAATCCCAGCATTTTGTTGTTGTGTCTCAGCTTTGTGAAATCACCATGGTCATTAAATGCGCTGTAGGCTATTAAAAGCTATCTTAGACAAATGCCTCATGTCGCTTCCCTCAGTACATACATTCAGTAATTGGTAACTCTGTCATTCTGGGACAATTCACTCAAACTTCAAAGCACACTTGGCAAATTGATATGCAAGTACAAGTTAAAAACAAAAACTTACAGTGCATACATACATTTTACTGGCATTAGAAAGCAAGTCTCAATAAAAAATTGACGAAGCCATAGTATATACAATCATATTACCGGTACATGAAATTCAGCGCATACTGTACAATCATGCGCACATAAACGGCAACTCTATTTCTGTATTCAGAAACTCTTATTAAGAGTTTTAATGCTGGTTCTGCTTGGAAATCAAAAAGGAACTACAAGTGTCCAGGCCAATTCTCAATGTTAGCCAGACTACAGTAATTTCCCGCATATAAGCTGCGTTGTGTATAGGCCGCAGGACAGTGTTTTATTCAAGTTAAAAGAAACAAAACCATATTGATACCATATCAACTGTCCCGTGTATTAACCTCGTAGCTGAAGAAATTTAGCAAAATCAATGTACAGTATAAGCCGCGCCTAATAGTCTGGAAATTACGGTAATGTCCATACACTCTGTACGTACACTCTCTCTCTCTCTCTATTACAAAAAAAAAAAACAATGCATCTGCTCTAGCAGTTGTGCATCTGGGTTTTTTCTCACTTTTGACATTACACAGAGGAGCTGAAAAATGAATGAGTCAAAGAAAAAGAGCAACGGGTCAGAGGTTGATTAATTCGACCTCCGTCACATCCAAAGCACTGAAATGCCAATTGGCTCACTAACAAAGTGCACAATAGAGGTCTCATTAGAAATGGCTGCCATTTTTCTCCCTAATTATCATCTAAGGAAGGGTCTTCTCATGGGCCACCAGCTTATGGTCTGGTTCCACAGGGCCGGGCACCATCTCCAAAGCATTAACTATTAATTAATTAACATTAATTAAGGGCGGTAATCCTCCAGCGACTGGTGTATCCAGGCGGAGGGAAGCTGGGAATTCTCCGCCTGTCAACACGCTGCCCTTTACTGAAGGTGAAGCTGAAATTCATATCATCCCGACTTTAATCTCAAGGCTGTCAGCGAGCTGGTTTAATTATGACCGATGCTGTCGGAAGGGAGTGGAAAGGGGTGTGGGCAGGGGGTAGGGGTGACTAAGGTGTGTGTGTGTGTGTGTGTGTGCGTGTGTGTGTGTGTGTGGAGGGGGTAGGGGGGAGGGTCATAAAGATTAGCACTCTGCTTTTCAATTAAGACCCAAAAAGTAATTACACATGCTGTTCAGCCAGAGCCTGTCTGGGCTTTCATCATACATTCAAAACAGGACCTTGAGCATGACGCCCTCGGCTCTGTCTCCTCCTCAATTTCATTGTTTGCTGAGGCCCTCTGGAAGCCAAGCACTGTGACCGTGTTAGCCCCCCCCCCGCTCACGCACAGAGGCCACCACTTATCACTTCCCCCTGAAAAAGAGCCGCCGAGCTTGAGAGCTGGGGGAGGCAGGCTTTTTGGCAGCCGAATGTGCCGTCATTTCATCATGGGAAATAAAGACAATGTTGCCCGAGGATTAGTTTGAGTGGATTAAAGTGAAGGGAAACAATTAGAAATGGACTATTGAAAGGGCTTGATTAGGACACAAACATCTCCCTGCAAGGGTCAACAGCAAGACACTAATGGCCCCGTCAAGGCAAGCGTGACTTTGTCTGATTTAACGCAAGCTGAGGTCACATTAGCACCTTAATCTCAGACTGGGCTTTTTTCTCTTTTTTGGGGGGGGGGGGGGGCGGGCACTAACTTATCACGTGGATATCACAGTTTGGTCAAGTAGTGATGGTGTTCTCAGTCCAGTCAAAGTGTTTGCACAGTGCAAGTTAACTATAACCAGAGTAGCCACATGTGGACATCAACATACTGTAAGATCGGAGTTGTTCGGTTCTGTGATTCTAGTGAAAGTTTGTTGGTATTTTAACTAAACAGCCACTGGAATGACACTCTCTCTTCTACGATGCACTCTGTCCAAGCCACTGTGTTTGTTTTCCACTTCCAAAGCCAGTGACTGGGTACAACTGATTCTAGTGCAAACACAAGAGAAAGAGCACTAATAGTTCTCTGGAAATATAAAAAAAAGTGCATTGAATTAGAATTGCAGATACAGACCCTTTAAGTGGTATGTAGAAACTGACGTCTCTTTTCCTATTACAGCTACAAAGGTTTCTTTTTTTGTGTACTGTATGATTTAACAATGTGTTTACACAATGGTCATTTATTACCAAATGACAAGGGTAGATTTATTATTAATTCACATCAATCAGCCTTCTGCAATCACAAATGAGTAATCACTGGGAGAGGCTTTGTTATGAGCAACATAAAAAATATTTTTTTGCAAAATTCAGTTAATTAAATCCACTAATCAACAGTTGCTGCACTTTCACATTTGGATTCCAGTGAGATCCAGGGGGCTCCTTCAAGGTTTTTTAATTACTTCTCATTCTCATTCGTCTGAGGCCAGGTTTGTTTTTTCAGTCTATCTAAATATTTATCCATTTGTGGGGTTGAAGGGAAAAGGGGGAAAGGCCCACGGAGATGTGTTCAGTGTGAGCATGTTTATCTCATTTTGGTGAATTAAAAACACATTGGGATTTAGAAAAAGGATGCCGCAGAACAGAAGCCTAAACTGTACTGCGCTGAACATTAATATTTCAGTAGTGGTTATAATCTGGCTGCTCTTCTAGGAGAGGCAATTGGACTCTGATATTGTTTTAATAAAGTGCTAGACAGATGTCTGAGTAAACTGAAATATTTTAAGATCAAAATGCAAAATTGGCGGTTTTCAAGCTTCATTTCTCATCCGCTGCTTTGACGACATAGTATCCGTCGCCACAGAACATAATTTAGTTTGCTTTATTGTTTTGAGTTTACGTTGAGAACATCAAACTTGCACAGAAGCCCAAACAATAGGGGACATTTAAAATGGACGCCATTTGGTCTGATTCAAGCATCTTTATGTATTGTTATTTTACAATGTATTATTGTTTATCATGTATTTATCACTAAGAAAATATGTCCACAATGACCATGTCTGCTCGTTGTCATTGAAATCATTATATTCTAATAGTTGTGCTATCTGATGATGGCATTAGTTAATCTAACACACTAACCAAAAAGTCTGTGGTTGCAGGACAAACTGACTCACTATGAGTCACGCTGAAGTTAAAGATGAAAACAGTCTGCCAAATGCCACACACATTCACTCCATGGTCCGTCACAGTTTATTGACTGGACTGAATACCATCATCTAAAAGTCCTCTGTTGTCAGGTTTTGAGAGGAATTTGGACCCAGATGCAGAAATAAGTTCAACAAGTTCTTTTATTTCAACAGAGAGAGTCAAAAGTAGTCCAACAGAGAACTTCCGAAAAACTGAACAAAAATGCAGGCCCTAGGCCACAAAAATGGAGCGAACAAAAGAAGACCAACCAGAGCACAGTCCAACGAAAAGTCCAAACGAACCGAGTAGATCCAAGCAGGCAGAGTTAATCCGAACGGGCAGAGTAAATCCAGGCGGGCAGAGTAAATCCAGGCGGGCAGAGTAACTCCAAACTGGCAGGGTTGCACACAAACTAGAAATCACCATCTGACAAACTGGGGTAGACAGGACACAGAATAAGTAGGCCTAATCATTAAGACTTAACACCGAACAGGCAGGCCTAATGATTAGAAACCATGAGCAGGTGATTACAAAATGGCCGACAGTAACAACAGGGAGTGAAGCATGACAGGTGGGGGCGGAGTCACCACCCCAAAACAAAAACAGAAGCACATGGCCGCAAATACATAAAATGTCCAGCAGGCGTCCATGAAGATACAGGGATACTGACACTACCCCCCCCTCAACGAACGCCTCCCGGCGTCAAAGCTGGATGGTGAGGGTGTTGCCGGCGAAAATCCCTGATGAGCGTTTTATCCACAATGTGGCGGGTGGGAACCCACATCCGCTCCTCCGGCCCATAACCCCTCCAGTCAACCAAAAACTGGAGACCACGCCCACGTCGACGAACATCCATCAGCTTCTCGACAGTGTACACCGGACCCCCATCAATGAGTCGGGGGGGAGGGCGGGGCACAGCCGGGGGAGACAGAGGACTGTGACAGACAGGTTTGACCCGGGACACATGGAAGGTGGGATGGACACGGCGAAGTGAGAGGGGCAGACGCAACCGGACTGCAGATCGGCCGAAGACCCGTTCGATGACATAGGGACCAATGAAGCGGGGAGCCAGCTTGCGCGATTCCACTCGGAGAGGCAGGTCCTTGGTAGAGAGCCAAACCCTCTGACCCGTCCTGTAGTGGGGAGCCTCGACCCGTCGGCGGTCTGCCAACCGCTTGACCTGGGCACCCGAACGTAACAGAGAGGCTCGAGCACGTCTCCACGTCGCCTTGCACCGCCGGACAAATGCCTGGACCGATGGGACAGAGGCCTCAAGTTCCTGTGAAGAAAAGAGAGGCGGTTGGTAGCCAAGGCAACATTGAAAAGGGGAGAGACCTGTAGATGCAACAGGGAGGGAATTGTGGGCATACTCAGCCCATGCCAGCTGCCGACTCCAGGACGTGGGATTCTGGGACGCCAGGCACCTAAGAACCCTTTCAAGGTCCTGGTTGGCCCGCTCTGTCTGGCCGTTGGTCTGAGGATGGAATCCAGACGAGAGGCTGGCGGTGGCTCCAATAAGCCTACAGAACTCCTTCCAAAATGAGGAGACAAATTGAGGACCACGGTCAGACACCATGTCAAAAGGCATTCCATGGATCCTAAAGACATGGTTAACCATGAGAGAAGCCGTCTCCTTGGCAGAAGGGAGTTTAGTCAGAGGAACAAAATGCACACACAGAATCGATCAACAACAGTCAGGACAGCAGAGTTACCATCAGAAGGCGGCAGGCCAGTCACAAAATCCAAGGCTATATGGGACCATGGTCGGCTGGGCACTGGGAGCGGCTGGAGGAGTCCAAAAGGTGGTTGGTTCGAGCTCTTGTTTTGGGCGCAAATCTGACAGGCAGCGATGAAAGCCTGGATGTCTGCAACCATTCGGGGCCACCAAAATTGTTGACTGAGAAACGCCATAGTCCTCCTAACTCCGGCATGGCAAGTCAGTCGGGAGCAGTGACCCCACTCCAAAACCTGAGGACGGACAGAACTGGGGACAAACAGGCGGTTAGGGGGACAATTACCCGGGCAAGTCTCCTGTTGCTGGGCATTGCGAACCACAGATACAATATCCCAAGAGACTGCACCCACTAGACAATGAGGAGGCAAAATGGTGTTAGGAGCAGGAGCGGCATCAGGAGCACAAAACTGTCGAGAGAGAGAGTCAGGTTTAACATTCTTGGAACCAGGACGGAAAGACAGAGTGAAATTGAACCGACTGAAAAAAAGAGACCACCTGGCCTGGCGTGCATTGAGTCGTTTGGCAGATTTCAAATACTCCAGGTTCCTATGGTCAGTCCATACAAGAAAAGGAACCTCAGAGCCCTCTAGCCAATGACGCCATTCCTCCAGGGCCAGTTTGACCGCCAGAAGTTCCCGGTCCCCCACATCGTAGTTCCTCTCAGCAGGCGTTAATTTGTGGGAGAAAAAGGCGCATGGGTGCAACTTATTGTCCTCCTTGGATCTCTGGGACAGGACAGCTCCAGCCCCTACCTCAGAGGCATCCACTTCCACAATGAACTGACATGATGGATCTGGCATGACCAGAATGGGAGAAGAGGTGAAACGCCTCTTCAGGTGCTGGAACGCCTTCTCCGCCACTTCAGACCAGGAAAACCTGACAGAGGAGGACGTCAGAGCGGTTAGAGGGGACGCAAGAGAACTATAGTTACGTATGAACCTCCGATAAAAATTAGCAAAGCCCAGAAACTTCTGCAGATCCTTGCGGGACTGAGGGGTAGGCCAATCAACGACTGCCTTGACCTTAGAGGAGTCCATCTCAACACCACCTTCAGAGATGACAAAGCCCAGAAAGGATGTGGAGCGTTGATGGAACTCGCATTTCTCTGCCTTTACATAAAGCTGGTTCTCTAGCAACCGCTGAAGAACCAACCGGACATGATGGACATGGTCACGAAGAGACTTAGAGAAAATTAAAATATCATCCAAATAAACAAAGACAAATTTGTTTACCATATCCCGCAGGACATCATTGACCAGTGTCTGGAAAACAGCCGGGGCGTTGGTCAATCCAAAAGGCATTACGAGGTACTCGTAGTGCCCTGTGGGTGTGTTAAATGCCATCTTCCACTCATCTCCTTCCCTGATTCGCACTAAATGATAGGCATTGCGAAGATCCAGTTTAGAGAACACTGTGGCACCCTGTAATAGTTCGAAGGCAGAAGACATCAAGGGAAGAGGATATCTGTTCTTAACCGTGACATCATTGAGGCCCCGGTAATCAATGCAAGGTCGTAACGAACCATCCTTTTTGCCTACAAAGAAAAACCCTGCCCCTGCTGGAGAGGACGAGGGACGGATAATACCTGCTGCTAGAGAGTCCCCAATGTACTTGTTCATGGCCTTATTCTCAGGGGGCGCCAGAGAGTACAGACGACCTCGAGGTGGGGAAGCTCCAGGAAGCAGCTCAATCGAACAGTCATACGGTCGATGTGGTGGTAGAGAAGTTGCCCTGGACTTGCTGAAAACGGGTCTCAGATCTAGGTATTCCTCCGGAACTCTTGACAGATCTGGAAACTCCTCAGGTGGCTCAGAAAAAACAGGAAAGCGGTTAAGGGCAGACCTCAGACACTGGGAATGACAGAATGGGCTCCAGCCCAAAATTGAATTATTCTTCCAATTAATGTGTGGGTTGTGTTTGACTAACCAAGGGTGACCAAGGACTATGGGAATCTGTGGTGAGTCAATAACAAAGAGAAATCTCCTCAGTGTGGTTACCAGAGAGCATCAAACTCACCGGGGAAGAGATGTGGGTTACCTTGACGAAACAGGTCCCGTTCAGTGCGGAGGCAGTCAATGGAACTTGGAGGGTGGTTACTGGAACTCCCCATCTGGTGGCCAGTGACACATCAATGAAGCTCTCCTCTGCCCCAGAGTCAATGAGGACAGAGGTGGTGTGACGCTGGCTCCTCCACATCACAGTAGCTTGCAGAACAGTGCGAAGGGATGGGGAGATCTTTGAGGGAATTGCGCTCACCAGTACTCCCCGCTTTACTGGTGAGCGTTGTCTTTTAGAGGACAGGTTGAAACAAAATGGCCACGCTGACCACAGTACAGACAGGCACGAGACTCCAACCTTCGCTGTCTCTCAGCTGGTGAAAGACTAGTCCGGTCTATCTGCATTGGTTCTGGTGGAGCTGGAGTGGACGCCCTTGATCCCACTTCAAGGGCTTGAGGAGGAAAACTGGATCCTCCACGAAGCGGAGAACCACTGGTTATCTTTAGCCGGTGAAGCTGATCTAGCCGAGTGTCCACACGGATAGCCACATCCACCAAGCCATCAAAAGTAGAAGGTAAATCGCGGGGAATGAGTTCATTCTTAATCCCTTCAGAAAGTCCATTGAAAAATGTGTCATACAGGGCTTCAAGGTTCCAACCAGTAGAGGACGCCAGAGTCCGGAACTCAATTGCAAAGTCAGACACTGACCTGCGCCCTTGACGGAGGTTAAGGACTTCACGAGCAGCCTCCCTTCCCTGTTTAGAGCGATCGAAAACCTTCTTCATCTCACCAGTGAATTGCGTGAAGTCACCCTGGATTGCCACCTGATTGCTCCAGATGGCTGTTCCCCACTCACGAGCTCTTCCAGACAACTGGGTGATGACGTAGGCAACCTTGGAACGATCAGAGGGAAAAGTCAATGGCTATAGTCCAAAAATCAGCTCACACTGAGCTAGGAATGACTGACAGGACCCTGGATCTCCGGAGTAAGTCTCAGGCGGAGGCAGGCGAGGTTCTCGGGCTGGAGCAGCTGGAGGAGGTGGTACTGAGGAGGCTAACTGGAGCTGTTGCACCTTAGCGGAGAGGTCGGTCACACTTGCTGTAGCAGCCTCCAATGTCCGGGAAACAAACTCAAGTTGTGCCTGGTGTTTCCCCAGTGTTGCTCCATGCCGCTCAAAAACCTTTTTTATTTCCGCTGGGTCCATTATCTGGTCAGATTGTAATGTCAGGTTTTGAGAGGAATTTGGACCCAGATGCAGAAATAAGTTCAACAAGTTCTTTTATTTCAACAGAGAGAGTCAAAAGTAGTCCAACAGAGAACTTCCGAAAAACTGAACAAAAATGCAGGCCCTAGGCCACAAAAATGGAGCGAACAAAAGAAGACCAACCAGAGCACAGTCCAACGAAAAGTCCAAACGAACCGAGTAGATCCAAGCAGGCAGAGTTAATCCGAACGGGCAGAGTAAATCCAGGCGGGCAGAGTAAATCCAGGCAGACAGAGTAACTCCAAACGGGCAGGGTTGCACACAAACTAGAAATCACAATCTGACAAACTGGGGTAGACAGGACACAGAATAAGTAGGCCTAATCATTAAGACTTAACACCGAACAGGCAGGCCTAATGATTAGAAACCATGAGCAGGTGATTACAAAATGGCCGACAGTAACAACAGGGAGTGAAGCATGACAGGTGGGGGCGGAGTCACCACCACAAAACAAAAACAGAAGCACATGGCCGCAAATACATAAAATGTCCAGCAGGCGTCCATGAAGATACAGGGATACTGACACTCTGTAGGATGACAGCAGATCATCCAGCTCTCTGTTGCCTCTGGGGCAGCCATGGCCTACTGGTTAGGGCTTCGGGCTTGTAACCTGAGGGTTGCCGGTTTGATCCCCGACCAGTCCATGGCTGAAGTGCCCTTGAGCAAGGCACCTAACCCCTCAATGCTCCCCAAGCGCCGCTGGTTGGGCAGGCAGCTCACTGCTCTGGGTTGTGTGATTCACCTCACTGTGTGTTCACTGTGTGCTGTGTGTTCACTAATTCGGTTAAATTGGGTTGAATGCAGAGAACTGAATTTCCCTCACGGGATCAAAAAAGTATATATTCTATTCTATATATTTCATTGTTGCCTTAAACCCTCTGATGTTGCAAACAGCAAATACAAGTTCACCACTTTGAAAATTATTAAAGATATTTTTTTATGTAAATCAAATTGTATCTCTATACCAAAACACACAATGTTCCATGAGGCAGATCCCAGGATAAGTTATAATCTGCTTCAGACCACAAACTAACCAAACAGTGATTTTTTCTCAAATACCAAACCATAGCAGGTATGCAGTCAAACACATCTTCAAGAGGATCCAGCTTTGACAGATTCTCCCCAGTGGCATCTCATGGC
Source organism: Sardina pilchardus (assembly GCF_963854185.1). NCBI lineage: Eukaryota > Metazoa > Chordata > Actinopteri > Clupeiformes > Clupeidae > Sardina > Sardina pilchardus. Next base: position 23,697,450 of record NC_085003.1, read on the forward strand.
TTCACAGGAGCAGTTAGTGACAACCTTTTTGACAAATTATTCTGTGAGACATCAGTTTAGTATAACAACTGTAACCACACTCAATAGCTGTAACAAGCTTACTCCAGGGCGTTAACTTAATAGCGTATGTGTCGTGATAGCTCACACTTTGTGTTGTCTCTTAAATGATAGAACGCCTAAGCAGAGTAAAGATGTCTTGAAAAAGCAGAAACCATAGCATACAGTACACCAGTTGGACGACTGTGGATGAAGTCACATTCCTCCATGAATGCAACAGAATGGAAGGACTATCTGATAGATGTCCTTTTCCTCCATCACCCACAAGTCTACAGCTTTATTCTGTTGGCATTGTGTGTGTGTGTGTGTGTGTGTGTGTGTGTGTGTGTGTGTGTGTGTGTGTGTGTGTGTGTGTGAGAATGAGAGTGAGTGAGAGAGAGAATGTGATTGTGAGGCGACAATTTGAGAGAAAGATAGAGGGAAAGGAAAGAGAGAGCATTTATGAAGTAATTATATGCAGCTGAAAAATGCAATTCTTCTGCACTAGATGAAATCCTATTTTCCTCAGTTTCCATGAAACCTCAGAAAGACGCCATTCCTGTTAATCTTTCATCACAGTGATTCAGTGTATGATTATGCAATAATCAGTACTGCTCTCCCTGGAGACGAGCTGCGATCCTCAGCCTTTGTAGATCATACTGACAATTAATTATAATCATTTCAAAGGTCTAGAAAGGAGTCCGTCTACAGGAAAGTTCTAGAATCTAGGCAGAATTGTGACACTCCTCAAAAGGTTTCTTATTTTGTCAGGTGTTCAACACATTGCTCTTAAGCAGCTTGCAGTGATAATAAGGTATTTTAATGTAGTTTCCACACAATCACAAAGAACGACTAACAGAGTCAATTATGTCAACTCCTGCTAATTGAGTGCCACCATAATTCCGGTGGTCAGCCATAAAGAGCTAGAATGATTGGACCCACAACCATGACAGGATTTTTTTTTTTTACATTTCTTGTTTTTCTTTCATTTTTCAGTTAAGTTCACCAGAGACTGCAATGGTATCTTGATAGTGGATTAAAGAATTGTTATAACCAAAAAAATATATATCTCGCTCGCTTTGCACACACTAACACACTCAACTGATCTGCTTCCATTTGAAATCTATTGGATCCTATGTGTTTATGGAATGATAATTGGAGAATCAAGGACGATTACTTCTGTTCTAACAGAAGCTTATCCACTCCAAAGGCATTTATGAATGAAGTGTTCATTTTTCCCTATCAGACTTATGATACATAAATGTTTCCACGTCTTTTCAAACAACTCAGGTCTTTTATGAACACTTCCACACTGTCAGGAGCACTCATTCTTGCTATTTTCATATGACACACCACACCCATCAAACCAGAATGAGAGAGAGGATATGCCGTTTGATGTGGCTCCCTTTGATAAGATACAGAAGTCCAAGGTATGAAGATTGTGTTTCCACTGGGTGAACTGAATGATAATTCTTTGCACTAGATTATAATATAGTGCAAGAATTATGTTGGTCCATAAGAATTGTTAATATCTTACTGGATTATATATATTGAATATGGAACATATTAACTGGATTGAGTATAATATCAGCCAATCACGTGAACATAGTTCATCTTTGATGGAGTTGAAATATATATTGTTTCTGGATGTGCAATAGAGATGGTATGCTGTGTTCTAAGAGGTAATGTGATATAAGCACAAATGTATGGTGTTGCTATGGGTTAAGCAGTAATATTCCAGCTGTCCATACATTTGGGAGTCTGGAATCCTCATCACATTCTGCATATGGCTTCCGGTGGTGCAATTACAACCTGAGATTTATTCCCGCTCCCAATTATAAATTGAGATGAATAGTGGCGAATCCAAAATAAAGCATGCTAAATATCTCCAGTCTCACTCAATTAAATATGCAGTTGCATTGCTTGTTTTGAAGATATTACTCCTCCATCATAGCCCACAGGCCTTCATGAACGGAAAGATGGGGGAAAAAAAATTTCAGCATCCAGACACAAACAAATGAGTCAGGGAATTTGAGGAGACACTATCGTGTTATATGCCAGCACTGGCTGCATCTGGGATTATTTTCTTGCAGTAGGAGAAGGGTGGAACCGGTTCCCTCCCTGACATGATCCGGCTCCTCCGAGTGTGGAGGATGATGAAGTAGAAACGTTGTCTTCCGTGGCGGTTTTAACAAGCTCATGCAGCCATTGAAATGAAAAAAGTGAGAAAATGACAGTGAAAAATGTGACATCACTTGCTTGCATCGGTGAATGTTCTGTGTAACTAAACAAACATTGTTTGCATTAGGGAAGCAGTGTTCAGTTGACAAGTTTTTGTAATTATTATCATATTCATCACAGTATTGTATTATTGATAATGTTGATTTGAGGATTAACATAAAGAAGGGGCATGCCGTACAAAAACCTGAAGGAGTACATTTATTGTAGAGATTGTATGTTCATTTCACATCAAATACCCAAGATTTTGTGTTGTGTATGTACAAATTGTATAGTGTTTTCTTTCACAACACCTACAGTATGCTGTCTATGTGAGGTACATACTGTACATGTAGGTGAACATTCATTTTGTGAATGAATTTTCTCTATGTGAGGTAGGTGAATAAATGTAATTAGTTTACAAGGCAGGGTGCACACTCCAGAATATAGACAGGTTAGCTATAGGGTGCTGTCTGGGTAACAGCTTCATCTTACTCCTGGTTACCCCCAGTGACGCATCCTCCCAGACCAATATAAAATTAGTGAGTACTTCAGGACCTCTAGGGCCTATATGATGGTGGGGCCCTTATTCTGCACTGTTCAGCACAAACTTAAAATTCAAAGATTCTGATAATGAGCTTTCCATGGAGGGGGAATCAGTTAGTGTGTAGCGAGCAGAGAGATGTACAGAGAAAGATGTCAGGATGTAGGAGTGTAGAGACTATCTGGTCTTCTCAACTGTCATTGACGCTAATGCCTACTATTGCGTTAATAGTCTTCTTGCACATGCTTTCAGCTGTGTCGAGTGTAATGGGTGTTTCAGCTGTTCAAGCAGATAGATATGTGATATGCCCAGTGTATTACAAAAATAAATACATATTCAAGTCTACAGGCTACATCAAAACACCTGAGGTCTGAAGCACATGCCACTATAAAACTGGCCTTGGTGTTGCAGGCAGTTGCCTGGCAAGAAAATCTACCTATCTACCCGAATAGTGGAGAAACGGTGAAATGGATATTTATCACGCTTCTCCGAGGCAACTGTAAATAGAATAGATGCTGGACTTCAATGGTGCTTCAATAGCACAGCGGTTAATAATCTGATCTGGAGGACTGAAGAACCTGGAGCGTAGCGTTGCAGTGCTTAAACTCAACCAGACGGATATTTCAGCAGTCAATAGCTTAGGCGACAGGAATATGCTGTGTCTAAGGTCTCTTTCATTTCTAGAGGAAAGCAACCTTAACAGTACCGCTGGACGCATATAGTTAGAGCAAGATAGCAAGGCAAGTCAGTGTAGGTGAAGTGTTCGCATTTCACAAGTACATTTTCATTTATTAATTTAGCCTATCCAAAGGGACTTATATGTTAATTATATTACAAAGGCCATTGTCCCTTTTTAAAATCACACCGACAGAGTGTTGCCCTTTAGCTTCCCCCCCCATACCGACAGTACTCTGCAACCTCGAGAAACAGATCTATGTAAAGACAATTGCCAGGAATTAAAGCCAAGACTTATCATATTCTAGCCCAGGTTCTCAGTCACTACTCTGCCACCACCACCCTGCAGTGTACATGCATTCAACAAACAAATTCCATTTATCACAGATGGGATTGGCCTTACCCTCCAGAAAACAATTGACTCAACTGGGTATTTCCTTTTACTTCCTTTACTTTAGCCGTGACCTCTAGCTTGAAGAGTGCTAGTTCTGGCTATTCTCAAAAAAAAAAAAAAAAAGACCAGCTACAAGCTACCAACTAGGACAAACGTACAAATTACCAGCTGGCCTATGGAAAAAACTGTTTCTTATTTATTATTAACTTTTTTATTTTTATTCACATGGGTTGTTCATGTGTTTGTTTTCATCAAGTTGGCCTAAACTCCTTTATCAAAAGGTTCTTTAGGATTCCAATCAGATTTTGGAACCAAAATCTTATAAGATTTCAACAGCAACATTCTTGAATCCAAACAAGACTGTTTGAAATCCTATAGGATTGTTAATCCTTTAAGATACAGGTTTTGAAATCTGATTGGAATCCTGTAGGACTGTTTGATAAGGGCCGCAAATGGCCATGTCATCCAGACAGCCATAGCAGTTAAAGAGGAACTACCGTATGCAGGATTGGCGATTTCATCTCTGGTTTTTCGTTTTCGCTCGTTTTATGCTTGCATTTTCTCTGCAGAGCTTCCCCGACAGCTTTAGCGTGTATATTTATACATGTATAGGCTATATTTAAATATATAAATTGCAAGCGTGGTTCTTCGTCTCAGACTTCCAGATGTAAACAAGGAGCGATCGTCTCCTGCAGAAAGTTGCATAGGGTCTCTTTAACTAATTTACCCACAGATTGCAGATGGGTGGCTGAACGTTTCCTAGCACTTGCTTAGCAAGCTGGGACTTCACACTCATCATGTGCTAAACGCTTCGGCTGGTGGTGCCCAGAATGTACAGTATGCAGCTAATGGCTGTGATCAATGCAGTGTTACATCTGATTGGTCTGATGCAGAAAGGACAGAAACGCTCTATGGCATGCAACTAAAAAGACCTTCAATAGCCAGAAACTAAATGTTATTTGATTTCTTTCCTTCTGATAAAACTAATTAACATTCATTGAGATTGCTTGAAAGCAACTGTAAATTAGTGTAAAATGTGAAAGAAAGCCCTTCAGTTTGGAACCTACAGTTCCATTTATCCCATGTTTATAAGATAGCCATATGCACGCACTCCACCATGACTGGTGGTAAAAGGTGCAGTCAGTTGAGCCACTGAGCCACTGTGTAGTTCACTGTTGTCAACATGTTACCTGGTACGAGTATCGTCATACACTGAGCACGAGCTCCACAATAATCACCTGCAAGCCATGAATGGCATTTCAGTCTCCTATAACACCCAGGAAAGGGCACGCACACACAGCAATCTGAGTTTACTACCCTTCAGGAGCTTCTCTTCCTCGCATTCTTTCAAGATGACACTGATGCATCACACAATGGGAACAAGAGACAGCCTTCAGCTTTCTTTTTTATTGCAGAATGGAAAAAAAAAAAAAAAAAAACCTCAGGTCAGTTATGTCTTACGCTGTGACTATCAGGCTTTTTTTTCTCTCTCTCTCTCTCACTAAGCCTGAATTTGTAACGGTCAGATATGTGCTGATGTGACTGTGGGACATGTATTGCATGGTCTGTCGACAAGCGACCGAACGCATTTCCTTTTAAATTCACATCACACATCCAATTAAGGAGGCGTTAAGGTAGTGATGTCTCGCACAATAGCAGTGCAGCTCGGTCGGTATTACAAGTCACTCCGCAATGTAGATAAGACACTCTGAATGCATTAACCTTTTCCTCGATTGTTTTGTGTGTACCCTTTTGTTCTCGCGCACAAAAATGAGGCACTGGCACTGGCGGCCAAGCTACAGGCGAGTCTGAGTTTTGTTCCCCTGATGCACGTGACGAGGCAGCAGCCATCGATAGATCTGAACGCTGCAACAGAAGAAAAATTTGGAGTCGGAATTATTACCTCCACAACCACACACGCACTTCCCCCGTATTTCTCTGCTTTTCCCTCAGGCCTGCAATTACCCACACTAGAGATTAAAGGTCACGGCGCTGTTACCTGAAGAAGAGGGGGCGAGGGGGCGAGGGGGCGAGGGAGGGGGTATGTGGAAATTGGGCAACTTTACAACTGGACACATGCAGTCGGCCTCCGTGTGCCTACACAGTCCCATAAAGCCGTTATTGTCCGGCCAGTGGAACAATGTTCAACAGAGAGGAGGAGTTGGTTTTGACAAAGAATAGAAAAGGCAGAATGGAGCAGAGATGGTGGCATGGAGAGAAGAAAAGAGAGGCAGAGTGAGAGAGATAAAGAGAGAGGGAGGGAGAGAGAGAGAGAGAGAGAGAGAGAGAAAGAGAGAGATGTATAGTATGCTGGTGGGCTTTGCAGTAATTCAGTCCCTGTACTCACTGCAGCTTTCCCTGCCTCGGGCTCTTCTATATAAAGCACTGACAGCTGCTGCTGGATTTTCCACATTACTGCTGTGGAATTAGATTAATATAATGCACAGCCATGTTTTTGTGGCCTCATAAGGACAGAAATGGATGGAACCTGCTCACACATGAGGAGCGTGTCACATTATCTGCTATTGAAAATGACCTGACGTGGATAAACGTAGGCCGTACGAGCTGTGTAGGGTACACAAAACAGAGCTTTAGCACAGGTCTTTTACGGCCCACATAATTGGTCATTCAAGGCCACCAGACATGCGATTTGCATGTGTGGGAACACCTTGTGAGATTGAATGTCTGAATTTCGGAGAAGTTCTGAGCACAACAACGCATTCACGAATCTCAAGAGGCCCTCTTTGAAAAATGGAAGAAAAAAGAAGTCTTGTCAAGTGGTATGCTTCACTCCAAGAAAAAAAAATACTTTTAGAATGGCCACAAGTGGAGTTTTGAAAGATGATTATTTCGCAGTTATGGATCCCAAAAGAGTCCTCAGAAATTATCCCTTGTGACTTATCATCGCTCTCTCTCACGCAGGAGTCAGTGAAGTGGACACTTCTTTTGAAATATCCTCCAGCTCTTCATCGGAGCGTGATGGCTTCGGGTTATCTCTAAAGAGACGTATTTGATCTCACCTTTCTCTTTTTTAGCCGCTGTGATGAATGAATCAGCAGAAATCTCCAACCTGCCATTTTAATGACTCTCCATATTCGGCTGTCACAATTAAAGTTGGGCGCGTGCGGGGCGACACAGTGACTGATGGCGTGCCCTCTCCGCAGGAGACCGCTCCATCCGCCTTTATTGCCGGAGACTGATCATATCTCCTTATGCGCACTGTTAGCGGCATTATATAAGGTCTTTGGCATGCTTTATGAGATGTACGGGCCTGATGGAAGAGCTCCATATAAAAGCCGCACCGGTTGTGGGGTACCAGGTTCATAAAACTGTAGTCGCACGGGGATACCTTTTATGGTGATGAAGTTGCGCCGTTGCTGTGTGCTGCATGAATGCGCGTCCACAACACACACACACACACAAACACACACACACACACACACACACACACACACACACACACACACACACACACACACACACACAAATACACACAAAGGCTTCACACAGCCCTGAGTGTCTCCCCTCTTGTGAGAGGGAACGAAGCCGAGGGACCAACATCTGCTCTGCCACCGTGAGCTGTGACACACACACACCACCCTCTCGGCCATCACCCGGCCCTCGTGACACACACTACCCTCTCGGCCGTCACCCTGCCCTCGTGGGATTTCCGGGAGAAAGAAAGAGAAAGAGGCAACAGGCACAATGAGCGAGAGCCGAGCTGAGGGAAACAGAAGCCGTGCAGATGGACCGCGGTCTGGACTGTGGTGAGCAGAATTTTTCGTGGCAGAGGTTGATGATCGCTCACACGCCCCTTAGTAATCATGGC